>NC_134711.1:298680948-298984698 GCF_049634645.1 Pelodiscus sinensis | reverse complement strand
TCTCCAATTGGCCATGCTTCCCACTGGTGAGTGGAGGGAGGGCAGTCCGGCTCCCTCACCCCCCACCCCAATGACGTGCCAGCAGCTGGGGAGCAGAGCAGTGTTGCTCCACTTCCCAACATGGCTGCCAGTGAGTGCAGAGGGCCTGACCCCTGCTGTGAGTGCCAGACAGCCTCCTCCCGCCCAATAGTCTTCACCCAGAGACATTGCCCCCTTGTGTCTCCCACCCATGGTGTTGGAGGGAGCAAGCATCCCCTTTGACCTCCCTCGTCCCTCACAAGTGACTTCAGATACAAAAATGATATGTGTATACAAATAGGATAATCATATCCAGTAAATCATAACTTTTCCAATGATACCTTACATGAATCATCTTGTACAAATTGTGTCATAATTACACCATAATCATACAACCATGAAGAATATGCAGTGCAGTGGCACAATGGGGGTGTCTATCTATTGAATCAGCTCACACATTAATATGGCCCCTGTTACCATGGTATCTGAGCACCTCACAATCTTCCGTATATTTTTCTTCAGAATACCCCTAAGATCTCAGGAAGGACACAGAGGACTAGATTCACAAAGGGACATAACCCCTAATGGAAGTCACACCCCAGAGCTATGTGCCCAGCTTCTTTATGTGCTGCACTGGGAGAGTCAGGCACCTAAAAAAGGGATTTTCCAAAGCCAACATACTCAGTGAGGAGCTGCCTAAGCTAGTCAGGAGTGAAATGCAGAGAAAAGGCTTTAGGCCCCAGCTCCTCAAAGGTATTTAAACAACTTGACACCCATTGAAATAAGTGGCAGTTAGAAGACAAAATATCTTTGAGGACCTGGGCCTAAATGACACACCAAGGTCACACAAAGTATCATTATGTAAATAGACCTTATTTCCTAATAAAGCACAAGGCAGGAAAAATGGCACCAAAGTCAATGGAGCTACGGAGCAATAAAATAGAAGTGGGGGAAAATTAGGCCTGGTGTCTCTACTGTTCACTAATTAGAGGGACATAAAGTATATTCAGTGAATAAAATGAAAGCAATCCTCTTAAATCACAAGGATATCCAATGAACCTTTCTCCAATGACAGATTTAGCTCACATTTCCCTTCATCACAAAAGGGATGTTTACTATATCCTTCAAGTTCCTTCCTCCTTCAGGCACATTTTTACAGCACTTTAACGAGTAAGATACACTCAGGAGGCTAAGAACAGTGGTCTCAAATGTGCTGCTGCTGAGTTCTATTTGCTCAGCATAATGTCAGCTTCAACAACATTTTCTTAATCATGCTCTTTTTTGATTCATTAGTTTGTCTTTGAAGACACTGCTAACAGGATTCCCCCCTCGCATCAGACAGGTGGGAACTATCCAAGCTCTCTGGGTTTTCAGTTCCTGTAGGCACCAGCCCCTGAAACCCCATCATCTGCAATCTGTTCCATTCCAGCTGCAACCATGCCAGTGCCTAGCATCGTCTCAGTCAGTCCCTTTCTGTCTGTGGCCAGCTCCCCATAGGACTAATGCCCCAGTGTGATGGTAAGTCCACACTGCAGTCAGGAGGAGTGATCACAGCAGGTGCAAACATACATGAGTTAGCTTTGGTGCAGCTCCCATTTGTCAACTTAGAATATTCCTTTTACTTCAGACAGATTTGCAGTACCCTTTATCGGGGTCTCTCTCCTAAGTCATTCCAGTTCATTTATGTGTCGATGGGCAAAGTAGAGGCTTCCCTCCAAGCAGCCACTGAGACTTAAACTGTGGCTCCATGGAGATTTGTGTTTGATTAGGAATTGAAAATGTGTCCCCTGTGTGTCACCCTGAATTTTTAAACTGAGTGTTTGAATTAATCCTGAGAAGGCAGCAAGAGGCATCAATGGCCCTCCAGCCCAGGAGGAGTTCTGATGTGAGATGGGAGCTCTCTGAGCAGATGCCGTCCCTTCCCGCCTTCAGCGGTTCAGCAGCTGCCCTGTTGGCTGCCTGCTGCATGATAGAGAAGAGAACAAAGAGGAATTGGCTGCTCCATTGCTGCTCCATGCTGCGGGGGCTCTAGGGAGAGCAGAGTAACAACTCAGCTTGCTTTGTCATCATCTAAAGACACAGCCTCCCAAGGCAGCCTAGCAGAGGGAGAAAAGGAAAGAAGCGAAGAACTTACCATCAGTGACAATTGCCAGTTCTCGGCCCTACCTTGGCTGTGACACTTGTTTGAGCAACCTTGGGGCTGCTCTAACTTGGACCGGTTAGCTGTTTCCCAAGGAACAAAGTGACCACAGGTCCCATTTCTACCAGAACAGTCTCTTTTTTCATATGGGCTACGTCTAGACTGGCATGATTTTCCGCAAATGCTTTTAACGGAAGAGTTTTTTTGTTAAAAGCATTTGTGGAAAAGAGTGTCTAGATTGGCACGGATGCTTTTCCACAAAAGCACTTTTTGCGGAAAAGCGTCCGTGGCCAATCTAGACGCGGTTTTGCACAAGAAAGCCCCGATGGCCATTTTTGCGATCGGGGCTTTTTTGCGCAAAACAATACCGTATTGTCTACACTGGCCCTCTTGCACAAAAGCATTTGCGCAAGAGGGCTTTTTCCCGAACGGGAGCAGCATAGTATTTCCACAAGAACACTGACAATCTTACATGAGATCGTCAGTGTTCTTGCAGAAATTCAAGCGGCCAGTGTAGACAGCTGGCAAGTTTTTCCGCAAAAGCAGCTGCTTCTGCGGAAAAACTTGCCAGTCTAGACGCAGCCTTAGTGTCTTGATGATCCAGGACCTTCTTTTGGGACATTTGTGATGTCTTTTTTTTTTTTTAGCATCAATCAAAATATTTAGTCTGTTTACAACTATAAATGCTTGTTCAAGTTGTATTGCTTTGCCAAGTAAAATTTTCTCTCTGTTTACCAGGAATCGAGTCTATACTCCACTGCAAATGTAGACATATGTTTAGAGTTCAGATGCTGTGGGCTTAACTAGCATGGATATAAATAGTAGCATAGAGTGCCCTATGTGCCCGAACCCTAGCGCATATGCCCTACACATCTCTCTATACACCCAAATAAAGCTTCCCAAGCTACACTGCTATAATTAGAAACACAGCATCCTACTATTGATGGAGATTTTCCCTGCTGCCTGCCCACTGCATGAACCATGGATACGGACACAGCTTGCCCTTTGTTGTGGCATGTAGCTGCTGATATCCTACACAGCACCCCAAGTATAAACAAGCTCTAAGGCTATGTCTAGACTGCAAGCCTCTTTCGAAAGAGGCTCTTTCGAAAGAGAGCGTCTAGACTGCACGCAGAATTTCGAAAAAGCAAGCCGCTTTTTCGAAAGAAAGCACCCAGTGAGTCTGGATGCTCTCTTTCTAAAAAGCCTGTTTGCTTTCAAGAACGCCTTCTTTCGAAAGAGGAACTTTCGAAAGAAGGCGTTCTTCCTCGTGAAATGAGGTTTACCGCCATTGAAAGAAAAGCTGCGTTCTTTCGATTTAATTTCGAAAGAACGCGGCTGCAGTCTAGACGCAGGTGAAGTTTTTTCGAAAAAAGGCTACTTTTTTCGAAAAAACCCCTGAGTCTGGACACAGCCTAAGAGACCAAGTAGACAAGGTTTGGGCCAAAGAGAAAATCTGACTGGGAATAGACACCATCAAAGCTGTTCTTTTGCTCCAAGTGAAAGTTAACAACATTTGTTCAGTGTTTCATGACAAATTAGATCAGAACACTCTGTGACTGGAAGAACCCTCCACTTTGAGCAATCTGTTTGTGTGGCAATGGAATTTGAAGGTGGCAGTCATGACAACAGTGCATACTTTTAAAAGTGCACTTTTGTCTGACTGTCTGTTTGACCCCTGTACCTGGGCTGCAGGGCAAGAGGCTTAGGACCCAGCTCTGCAAGTTACATGCACACTCCCCCAAAACAAGAGGCTTATAGTGGTTGCTGCTCTTTTCCCACTGCTTGAGGGTGGGTGTAAGTGAAGTAGAACAGGGCAAAGAAACTCCCCCGAAGTATTGGTTGTGGCTTCATGACCTTGTATAAATAATAGGTATGGCCTTCAGGCTGGAAAAATTTGGACCATTACTGCAGTGGAGGTCAGAGGGCTCATTTATCTGACCTCATGGCAGGGTGTTAATGTCAAAGTGTGCAAAAGCAGTTGATCCAAGGAACATGAAAGGCTGGGGGGTGTAGGAAAGAGATGACACTGTGGCCTTAAGAGAAGATGTCACACTAGCATCTGGAAGGGGAAGCTCTGATGCATGGAATCTCTGATTTGGTGCATCAGCTTCTGAGAGGAGAAATGGTTCCTGCCTGTTTCCACGTCAGTTTCCCTCCAGTGCAATAGTGCTTGGCAAAGAGATGCAGACTACTGGATGACTAGCAGGCAAGAGGCAGATTGTCCATTCTGCATTAGCTGGTCAGTAAAGTATAAAGAGGTACTTTCCCAGTCATAGGCTCTGACTCTCTCGGTGCTCCAGGGCTGGAGCCCCCAAGTAGACGAATAGTGAGTGCTCATCCCAGCCATCCGCCAGTCTGCTGTTTGATGGGCCCTGCCAGTCCCCACCAATCAGCTGTTTGATGGTGCCTGGAAGTTTCTGGGGACTGGGAGAGGGGGTAAATTGGGTGGGAAGAAGTAGGGGTGGACAGGAAAAAGTGGGGTGAAGGTCGGGTCTTGAAGGAAGGGGCTGAATGGGGATGGGTCTCCAGGTAGAGCAGTGGTGAAGCGCCCACTCAGACATGCAAATTGGTGCCTGTGCTCCCAGCTACAGTACAGACAGACCCTTAGTCTCAATTGTTACTCTTCCCATTAGCCTGCTTGGTTTGCCCAATTCTGCCCTCAGTAATTCCCAGATCTAGGGTAATTTACCCTCCATGTATACAGGTTTGAGAGCTGGGACATTAGCCAGCCAGCCAGCCAGCAGAGCTTATAACTGGGAGCTCCTCATTGGTATCTTCAGCCAACTGTCTGAAAATCCTTTTCCTTCTGCTGGGTTCATCATCAGCACAGCTTTCTGAAGCCCCCTTACTGCACTTTGACACACAAAGCATCACAGATGGCAGCTGCAGTGTGGAAACATCTTCATGTAAATCCCAAAAGCATAAAATATTGTCACTGCTGGGACATTATACATGTGTTGTTCACGGGCCACACAGAGCCCAGCTTTCACAGACAGACTAGTCTTTTTTGCATGTCCACTCGCCCAGTGGGAAGAGCATGGAACTGGAGTGGGTCTCAACTCCAAGTTTGCCAGTCTTCCCATGCAGCCTTGGACATTCCTCACTGTTCCACAGTTGCCTCCTCTGTTTGTATTATATTAAAACTCTTGTACCTCATAGATATGTTGGGAGACCTAATTCATATTTCTGAGGTGCTCATTTACTACAGTGATGAGCAACAAGAGTAGCCTATTAATCTATTCCCAGATAGAAACATTGCATTAAGATGGTAGTAAGATGCAGCATACGAAAACATGCAGCCACAAAACCCCTGAAGAGCATTGACAAAGTAGTGTACTAGTGAGAACTTTTGACCTGTGTCTAGTCTCCTTCATACCCCAATTCATCACAACCAATAGTTATAGCATGCAAATTAACTATAGAGGAAGGGTAATGATTGATTAAATTACCTGAACTGATGGTTTGACCCTGTCTGTGGCCTGTCTTATCATAACAATTAGCAACAACAATCACTAATAACTTAGCTTTATTGCAACCTAATGTGTTTAAAATATTGCCTATACACAACATTTCTGTTCATTTTAACTGTAAGGAAAGTTGAAGGGTCTGCATTATTCCACTGTTAAGATAATTCAGGACAAAGAAAAGACTGAACAGATGTTAAATTTTTTAAAGGGCCCAATTTTTAATAATTATAAGACATATATTAGTTAATAGATTTACTTGTAACTTCTCAGAAAAATATCATTTTTTATTCAGGGAATAAGTGCTCTAAGTTTGAGGAGGATACTCTGTATTTTTCATACAAAACAAAGGGACAGGAACCTGTTTTAAATGCAAAACAGAATTAAACCTTAATTTCTAAATAAGCCCTCCACTATTTCGATTAAATTTTGAAATAGCGGTTTGGCTGTGTAGACGCTGGTAAATTATTTCGAAATAACAGCTGTGTCATGTTCATGAGGGTTAGCCAGCATCCTGGGGACTAAGGGGTTAACTATGTCCCTTACCTAAACCAGGTGGCAGGCAGCCAATAGAAACGTAGGGAGGAATTTCAAACCAGGACAAAGGAATTTTTTGGGTTTTTCCCTCCTTTGTCTCTGGGTAGTTTCTCTCCAGCTATTGAAGGGGACAGGATATCTCCCTCTAAGAAAATACTCTTCACAGTCTGTAAGTAGGATGAAGTTTAGATAAATCCATTAGGTTTTATTGTTTTATGGTTTGGGTAATGGGATCTGGTGTCTGTGCATTTAAAAATTGGTTTTGCTCTCCTTTGTAACGAAGTTCCTAGCCCATGGTAAATTTCTCCTCCGTGAGTATATTATTTTGTTACTGTTCCATCTAGCCATTATGCTTGCAACAGGAATATTGTGGTGATAATAAAAGTTCTTTCTCTTTTCTTTTTATTAACCTGGTAGTGGTTAATTTTTGTGTCCTGGTTTGTACTTTAGGGGTTACATTTCCCATGTAGTCTCTCCCGGGTTGCTTTATTAATATTTGGATGGTGGCAGCAGCGTTTTATTCCCAAAATCTAGGTTGTTAAGATTTTGGGGGGAAGTTTTATACGAAAGCCTGGTAGATAAGGTTTTGGGGTACTTTTTTGGCCCCCATGTCTGCGTTTATCGTGCCAGAGTGGGGAAGGAGCCTTGACATGGTGGCTGAGCAGTGGAATTATTTTGAGAACCCAGGATTTTTAAAAGGACACAGGTTTTTTCTTTTGAGTTGCAAGCGTTGCAGGGTTTTTTTCCTCTTTTTTTTTCTTTTGTTTTCTGTGCTGCGTCAGGGAGGGACAGGCAGAAAGTTAAGCTTAAGCCAGACACAGACCAACCCAAACCATTTGTTTTTTTATAGCTTTTGGGACAATTGGATAGCTAGGCTAGTTAAGGCATGATGTCCAGCTCTAGGACAGATTCATACTCCAAGGAGAGGACAGGAGCAATGTATAGCAGTGTTCCTCCCCCCTCAGCAATGCCTTCTACGTAGGAAGCTGCTATTATTTCGAAATAATTTCTATGTAGACATACTCATAGTTCCTGGCAGGAACTGTAGAATGGCTTCACATAAGAACTTTCAGCAATGACTTTGCCAGCTGTTTCTAGGGTATGTCTACACTAGAGCTGGAAGTTCAAGCAGAAATACCCACTCTAACTCTGGTAAAGCTAACATTAAACATAGACATGTAGCCATGGTAGCACGAGTGGCAGGAAGGGCCATGGTAAGTCCTGTGTTACTACAACAAGGGACTTAGAAGGGCTGAGCCCTGGACAGGGGTACAGTCAAGGGACAATGTCATAAAAATAGCAGAGGATCGGTTATGCAGTAACTGCATGAGTGGCAGGAGGGGCAAACTCTCCGAGTACTATCCCAGTCCCACACTAGGCATGTTTTTGAGACAGCTAACCCCTCCCATTGTGCGTGCCACTGCAGCTACACTTCTATTTTCAGCATTCTTGCTAGCACAGATGTGTCTTCTCAGGTTGGATTGATACCTTCTAGTGCTAATCTAGACATACCTCTGAGAAACATCAATAAAACACCTTCTACCGAAGTCTGATGGAGTCTGAACACAAAAGGGCATTCATATAAAAACTCAAAGGAATACTTGCAGACTTGTTAATTGTATCATTAACTAATCTCTAGTCAGAATGAACAACCTCAAAGTCCTTTTTATAGAACCATAGAAATGTAGGACTAGAAAAGACTTCAAAGGCCACCTAATCCATCCCCCCGCTGTGAGGCAGGATTAAGTATACCTAGGCCATCCCTGACAGATGTTCGTCTAACCTGGAATGCCTCCAATGATGGGGATTCCACAATCTCCCTAGGTAACTGTTCCATTGCTTAACTAGCCGTCTAATTAGAAAGCTTTTCTTAACATCCAATCTAAATCTGCTTTGCTTCAAACTAAGCCGATTACTTCTTGTCCTGCCCTCAGTGGACACAGTGAACAATTGATCACCATTCTTTCCAAGCTAATTCTGCCCTATCCATGAAGTTCTGTGCAGCATTTTCCTATTCTCAGGAGCAAACACTGGGACATCTTCCCCAACTCTGTGGAGCAGCTGTAGGAATGTTTCTTCAATTGCTATGAGGCTGTGTAGTTTCTGAGTGAGGACAGGGGACTGAAACTTAAATGTGTGTTTACATTGGAGATAGTGGTGTCATTTCCAGCTTGAGCTGGTTCTGGTTGAGCTAGCATGCTAAAAATACTAGTGTAGTCACCATCATCTTGTCTTTTTTCTAAGGGGGAGAAGACATCAAGGATCCAAGTGGGAGTAGTCAATCTTCTCCATGGCAAGTCCTGTGTCCATGGGACTTAGAAGGGTTGAGCCCTGGACAGGGGTACAGTAAAGGGACAATGTCATAAAAATGGCAGAGGATCAGTTATGCATGGAGGAAGTGGGGGACCTAAAAGGACTGTGCTAGTGGTTTTCCCCTCCTTCACCCAAATCCTCTATGGGTTTCACAGCAGCTTCTTCTTTGTCCAAGCTAATCACTGGGCAGATCAGTCTTCTAATCCTTATTTGTGGGCACCGGGAGATTTCCAGGCTGTGCAGCAAGGCAGACAATCCCACTGCTCTGTGCAGTCACTTAGTCAATATAGACAACATGGTAAAAAATGACCAAGATCAAGAACCTCAGGTGGTAGAAGAGTGTCTCAAAAATGGCAAGGTTTGAGAAATTCCTGTGTAGAGACTTCTGGAAGAGCTAGAGCCTTGGAGACCTTGGAGCGGGGTATGTGATCTGTAGTGATTAGGAGAGTGATTCTGTGAGGCCGGGAGACACATGGGGAGTACCAGTTCATTTCTCCCATTCTGAAGGGGCTATTCCTGCTTTATTTATCCTCCAAGGATTGTAGGTTTTTACTTGGGAAGAGAATTTCTGCTGTGTCAGCTCCCAGGCTGAGGTAACAGAAGTGCTTCTCCTTTCTTTACAAGGCAAACGCTTTTTACATATGTGCATTAGATTGAGGAAAAGGTGTGTCTCAGACGTAGCAAGTGGTGGGGGACTCTTTCCTGCATTGGGCTTGGAAATGACAGAGCTCTGTAGGGGTGGCTGGGAATTGACCATTGGAAAATTGGGAGAGGATTGATCTTATGAGACTGGGAGAGGAGTGACTATAGGGTATGAGAGAAGAGCAATGCAAATGGGTGCAAAAGGCACTGCTGGAGTGTTTGACTTCTGCACACTAAGAAAGCTACACAAGCCACTTACTATTCTGTCTGCAGGGCATTTGTTATGTGGATTCACCCTTCTTGATCTCTTGGGTGGGTGTTAACATGTTCCCTGCTTCATTGGGATTAGCCCCTAGACCCTATGCCTTAGCCCCTATATCCTATGCCTATGCACACCCTATGCCTGTGTTCCATTACTTCACTGTTCTCCTACAGTCTACAGGGCACATTTCCACCATCCCTATGAGGCCATTTCCAGACTGCTCCTTACTGCTGTGGGCCATGGTATCCTGCTGGAGAAGGCACAGGATGGGACATCGGGAGAGGTGAGAACTCTCCCAGCCTCTGCTATTCACCTACTCAGAGAGCCTTGACAAGCTGCATGACCTCTCTGTAAAATGGAAAATAGGATTCTGGCTTTCCCGTCTAATGCCCTTTTAGATCTGTAGGCACAAAGTGCTCCGGACGGTAAGAGGTCAGTGTGATGTTTGTGTCTGGGGCCTGTCCCCTCACTTGCTGTGAGGAGTTGTTACAAGGGGACCTTTCTTTGCTGGGTAGCTGGGGAAGTTGCAACATGGGATGGAGTCCCCACGCTGAACTAATCTGGGACTTCTTCAATTTCATACTGATGGAAAAGACACCCTCCACCCACTCCTTAGGTACCTTTCCCTTTCCTTTTCCCCTGCCTAGAATGCTCTTCTCCTTCTCCCTGGGCATAGATGCCCATCTTGAGTTTCACCCACCTTAAAAAAAACACTCTTGACCCCCACTTGCCTTTCCTGCCACCACCCCATTTCCCTTCTCCCTTTCATCTCTGAGCTCATTGAATGCAGTTTGCAATCACTGTTTGGAGTGCCTCTCTTCCTATTCTGACCCAGACCCTCTCCAGTCCAGCTTCTACCTCTTGCACTCCACTGAAACTGCTTTCACCAAAGTCTCTAATGACCTTTTTGCCAAATTGGAGAACAGTACTTCATCTTCACTCTCCTTAACCTGTCAGTCTTCTTTGACAAAGTCAGCCATGAGTTTCTTCTTGAAATCTCCTCCCTAGGCTTCTGTGAATCTGTCTTCACTTGGCTCTCCTCCTACCTCTCTCATTACACTTTCAGCATATCCTTTGAAGGATCTTGCTTATCCACCTTGCAATTTTTCTGCACAGGTTCCACAGGGCTCTATCCTTGGTCCCTTTCTCTTCACCCTCTACTCCTTATCTCTGAGTAATCTCATCTGCGGCCACAAATTTAACATCCATCTCTATGCCGACAACTCATGAGATCCACCTCTCTACTCCGAACCTGTCTCCTGTCCAAACTAAAAGCTTGACCTGTCTCTCAGATATCTCCTTTTGGCTGTCGAGCCATCAGTTCATGCCTCATATGACTTAAAACAGAGCACCTACTCTTCTCCTAAAGCCCTCCCCCCATGTCTTCTCTCAAACACCATGAACACCACCACAAGCATGCCTTTGACTCAGGCCTGTGACTGGGTCTTATCTTCAACTCATATCTTACTGTAGGTCCTTACAGCTAGCTTCTACCTAAATCTTGCCAATTCTTTCTGCAAAACATCTCTAGGATTGTCATGAGCAGCTGACAAAAGTGAGAAGAAATCAGGCCCGACCAGTTTCTTCTTCAATTGGATGTTGCCTTGCTAGAGCTGGCCTCTCAAGGCCCACTATTAATAATTTAAATTTAATCCAACATTTTTAAGACCACAGAAGGAGTCAATTTCCTCTGTCAATTCCAGGGTTCTCCCAGTGGACAGCAGAAAGTTCAAGAAACAGAGTAATATGTGTTTACCCTATATATAATGAAATTCTAGCCACCACATTTCTTCCTGGGACGTGTTGAACTCCAGGGTTATTTCAGCCAAACTCTGTATTGCTAGAGTAAATAATAAAAGCAAGAGTGTCCAGTCTTGTCTAATGGATCTAAATAGTTCAAAGTGAATGACATGATATATTTTCATCCTGATTGTTTTCTGGGGACTGAATCTCATAGAGACTTAAACTGAATTATAGTGTAAATTGATATGTGGCAAGGATTTTTAAAAGTTACACCTACACTATCAGATTAAAAAGTCTTTGCACTATGCAAAAATAGAATTCTCTCTCCATTACAATAATTATCTTGTAGAAATGTAGCATTTAAGAATGGTAATAGACTGTGAACTGTCAACCTGTGGGTTATATATTAGATTGCTTACAGTGGACCCATTTTCCAATTACAGCAAAACCTGTATGGAAACTACCCTTATTTGCCACCTGTCTTAAAAGACCCTTGAAATATAGCTGTAAAAGTATCGAGTACAATTCTCATCCATGTTTATTTAGAAAACTCTGCTCAGCAACTGGGTTTTGTCAACTTGTTCTTTAGACAGATTTCACTCTCCTTGTTCTTTAAGGGTGGGAAGCACTGCTCAGTATGTTTTGTTATAGCTTCAATATCTCAATTGAGAACCGTATTTCGAAGGACACTTCCCAATATACGGGGTAAACTAAACACAGGCAAGAGGGTGGAATGACTCCTCGTTATAAACAAACACAGCTGCAGTTGCCTTTAAAGAATCATGCTCCTAACAAGAAACCAAAATAAAACAACATAAGCAAAACCAGAGAGAACAGAATTTTCTCCATCTCACAAGTCATCCCAGTCTCGGGAGCTGGAGGTGTGCAGTTCAATGTCATTCTCCCTCTGCTGTCTCCCCATTCTCTGCACAGCTCTCCTGAGCACCCCTGGCACAGGAAGGGGAAGCTGTTTTCCAGGCAGTGGGGCCACCCCTGTACCCCATCATCAGGTGATACTGCTTTCAATGGCAAGGTTGTTCCCCTTCTGTGAACTCAGCACTTAACTCCCACTGAAATCATACTCCTTTCCATTTGGCACCTCTGGTTCATACACATCCCCTTTCCATTGCATTAGCTGCACAAGGCTAATAAAGCCTTTCATCATTTGATAGGTAAATAGTTGGGGCGTGGCGTTCAGCCTCCTCTCCTACTGGCTGCTGAAAGGGTGACTAGGAAGGCTGTGTCCAGCAGGCAGCCCTCTATGACTACTGATGAAAAGGCTGTTGGACTTCAGAGCACACCACACTACAATAAACATTCCTTTAAGTCAACAACCCTCTGTGGACCCCAGTTCCTACACCCCAGCACAATCATCACACCGCACAAAACAGTAACTCACCTTTTGGCCCTCAGCTCTTCCTTCACCCCAATCCACCACCCCCACAATTTCCCTGGGCTTTACACTTCCCGCACCTGCGCAGTCCCTGTGAACAGCAGATAGCATGGGAGAATTCAGCTAACCCACAGACATCAATACTCTTCTCCCATTCCTGGCTTTTCATTGCCATTCTGTCATAGCAAAAGCAGCCAAAAGTATTGGTTAAGTTTCTCGCAGTGGGCCTGAGAATTTAGATGTACATCTTCCTTTAATTTTAATGGAAAAGGTGTCTAAATCTCCTAGACAGTCAGAGTCAAGGCAAGAGCCTGATCTCACAAGCTGTCTGTATGCAGGATGGTCACTAAAGAAAACAAGGTGGTAAAGGATTACAGAGCTAAGCCCTTAATAAAATAACTGCTACAAAAAATGGGAATGGATAGTCAAGAAAGAGAATACCCACCGCAGACAATTCCAACAAAAACATTCCATGATCTTGGCTCAGCTAGAATGTAATTAAGATATTTTGGAGATCAGATTCAAAGCCTAGCATAAAAGAATAGATCCTGCTGTTAACAGCAACAGCCTTGTAATGCATAGCATCAATTACAAGGTAACAAAGAACAATTTGATTGTAACTGGGGACCTCTGCATTAATCAAGTGTGTATTATCACCCACATCTCTTACACAGCTTTGCTTTGCTTTTCATTTGGTGCCTTCACAACTTCATCATCCCAGAGGCATCCTCACAGTCCTAATTCTGGTTTTTACCTGTGACATCACTTCACTACCATATTTCATCTATAACTGGACCCTTTCATTTTGCCAAAGTCATCTGGATGCACTTTCTGCTTCCACCCTCACTGCTGCCCCATCACACCATACTTCTTTTACCCTTCTCCTTTCCCCTCTCATCTCGTCACTTCCTGCTCACCCCAATTCCTCCTCGCTCCTCCTACTCACTTATGCTGTTTTGTCTACATTTTTTTTTTTTTTTTTGGTATGGATGTTATAAATCAGATCCATAGCTAGGAGAAACCAAAGTAACTCTTTGAAGTCAATAGAACTATGGTCATATTCACGCGTAGACAATCTGACCCTATGCCTAAACTTAGAAAGAGTAAACACTTTGAGATAGGGACTGTAGCTTGCTATGTTCTGTAAAGTGCCTAGTTCCCTTTAGGTACCATCTACATAAATTATAATGTAGCCAAGTAGTTTTCCTGATGCATTAAAAACATCCACACACAAAAAGGGATTCACCAGACAAATATAGAGAAGCTCCGCTGTAGTCTGACAAAGTACATACCAGGGTAGCTGGTGAAGAATAATTACATGTGGCCATATGATGTTGATGTGACAGAGCACAATTTTCTGCTGGGTAGATCTTATTGAATTGTTTAATACCTTTGCTGTATGTAACTTTTCTTAGAGAAACATGATTCATGCAAACTCTGAGAAGTATTATAAATGTCAAAGAAGGGTTTGGGAACAATACCTGGAAAGTGGCTTTCATAGTAAGTACTTAGGAGGAGTGAAATGAAAATTCGCCCCTCGGAAGCCAGCCTTTTGAAGCTCTACCCTGGAGCAAGAGACCCATTGGCTACTAGTTACAGACTAGAAAAAGTGTTTGAAAAGAATGGAAAGAAAAAACTTAAGAACGGCCTTACTGGGTCTATCCAGCCCCAACATCCTGTCTGCCGACAGTGGCCAATACCAGATGCCCCAGCGGGAGGGATCGCAACAGGTAAATCCTCATGTGATCCCTCCCCTGTCACCCACCTCCAGAGAAACAGACGCTAGGGATACCATTCCTACCCATCCTGGCTAATAGCCATTGATGGACCTAACCTCCCCAAATGTATCTAGCTCCTTTTTGAACCCCGTTAAAGTTCAAGCCTTCACCACATCCTCAGGCAAGGAGTTTCACAGGTTGACTGTGTGCTGAGTGAAGAAAAACTTCCTTTTGTTTGTTTTAAACCTGCTGCCTATTAATTTCATTTGGTGACCCCCTAGTTCTTATATTGTGGGAATAAATAAATAATTTTTCCTTATTCACTTTTTCCATACCAGTCATGATTTTATAGACCTCTATCATATCCCCCCTTAGTATCCTCTTTTCAAAGGCAAACAGTCCAAGTCTTTTTAATCTCTCTTCATATGGGACCCATTCCAAACCCCTAATAATTTTTGTTGACCTTTTCTGAATCTTTTCCAATGCCAATATATCTTTTTTGAGATGAGGTGACTGCATCTGTATGCAGTATTCAAGATGTGGGTGTATCATGGTTTTATATAGAGGCAATAAGATATTTGTCTTATTTCTCTATCTTCTTTTTAATGACTCCAAACATTCTATTTGCTTTTTTGACTGCCGTTGCACACTGAATTGATGTTTTCAGATAACTATCCACAGTGACTCCAAGATCTCTCTCTTGAGTAGCTGTAGCCAAATTAGTCCCCATCATATTGTATATATAGCTGGGATATTTTTTCCAATGTGCATTATTTTAAACTTATCAACATTAAATTTGATTTGCCATTTTGTTGCCCAGTCACTTAGTTTAGTGAGATATTTTTGAAGCTCTTCACAGTCTGCTTTGGTCTTATGAACAAGGAGCTGAACAGGGCTGAGTAGAAGCTGTATTTGGTCTGAGTGACTGACAGAGAAGGACAAATTCATTCCTTTTGTAGCCAAACTGAGTTGCCCCAGGGAGGAACTAATTCCTGTGAATTGAGTCCTTTGCTGCAAATTTTGCCATTGATTTTCTTTGGACTCAGATGTCACCCAAAGTAAACTGACCTTCTATGTGCCGCTTCTGCTGTTTAATACATTTCTTTGTGGAAAATAATGTTCTGCAGGAACACATAAGGTCCAGAGGTGAAGTTCTCACCCCATTTGTACTCAGCCAAAACTTTGTTTTGCGAGCTGCAAATAAAAGCAGACTAAGAATGTCTAGTAGACTAAAATGGATACTTAGCATCTCCTTTTATCATATAAAGAAAATAAATGAAATGAGGCATCCAAAAGTTTTTGATCAACTCAGGAGTAATGTCACTTTTCTTTTTGATACTAAGTTTCACTTTTCCATCTTACACCTCTTCTATGTTCTCTCTCTTCTCCCTGTTATGGACTTAGTCCAACTCCTATTGATTTCAGTGGGAGTTTAATCAAGCTCTCTTACTGTTACCCTGTTCTAAATCACTTTTATGTCTTTCCTTGCTATACCTCTTCTTGTTTTGTTTAGTGAAAAGAAAAAAAACGGTCTATGTCAATTTCAGCATAAACGTTGTTTATCGCTTGCCCCTTGGAATCACAATGAAATTGTGAAATCCCAATGTCCAATAATATTTGATTGAGGCATTTGAACATGGAACAAAAAAGTCAATAATGGCTCATTCCTCCAGAATCTCCTTTGTACTCTTTTTTCATATGTGCCCTGTGGGATATTTGGCAACTTTGCCCAGAGTGGTCATAACAAAGTTGACTTATTGCATACAATACTCTACAATAACACAAAAGGAATTCAAGTGTTCTGCTTAACAAAATATCACAAAGAAATTGATCAAGTTTCTATTTGCATTTGCTACACTTTCATAATCCCCCAGATATGCAGTATTACCATAAATAATGATTAAGTTATTAGTTACCAAGGAAATAATTTGATGTTTCTATGATGAAATCTGACTTCTCTATTTGAGGTTGGTAGTTTTTAAGACCCCTTTTCAAAACTACTGCTATTTGGAGGTAGACAAATACATCCCGAAGAGTCTGGACCCTCATTTACACTAGGATTCCTTTTACACGGCTATAGCTGTACGATCAAGGCCTACTCATAAATGAGAATCAAGTTCTTTAGGGAGATAAGCAATAACTTTCAAGTGCACTATCAGTTCAAACAGGCACATGGTCTTCATCATCATGGTTGTTGGCATGCATAGCTCACAGCATCATTTCAATTCAGGTGGATTTCCTTTTGTTGTACAAGACAATTATATGAGACCAAAAGCTCTGTCCTACAATCCCCCCACTATGTAGCAAACTATCATTGAATAATTTCATTAGGAATAAGTTCAATGGGACTTCAAAGGAAGCTTTTTGTGCAATAGAGTTGCATGGCCCAACAATCCTGCCTCTTACCCAGTTCATTCCACACTGGTCACACTCCCCTTTTATGGTCGGTGTGACGGGGGGACTCACCCCCGCACTGGCGGACGTGGGATCCGCAGCTCCGCGCCCCACGCGGAGTGTCAGCTGGCGCCGGGAAGCCGGCACCGCACGGCAGGGCAGCCAGCAGGGTCGGGGGAAGCCAGCATGGCTGGCGCGCACGCGCACTTCAGCCCGGACGCTAACGGGCGGGTTTTAGGACCCGGGAAGCCGGGGGCGGCCCCAGGAAGGGCGGGGGCCGGAGGAACGCCGAGCGGGGAGTTTAAAAGAGGAGAGAGAGAGGCAGGACGGGGGGAGGCGAGTGGAGAGCAGGGGAGATTCTGCTCTCAGCCTCCTCCGCAGGACTGACCGAGGGACCAGCTGGGGACACGGCCAGGAGAGGACGCGGAGGGAAGGCGACTGACACGGGCGGCCGGTGCGGCAAGGAGGGAGCCGACGGGGAGCACCGCGGTAGTGGTGTCGACTGACCAGCCGGCGATCCGGAGCAGCGGCACAGCGGACTGGGTGCAAAAGGAAGCCTCCGGTGGGATCGGCGGTGACGCGAGGGAAGGATTGTCAGGAGTGGACCGTGGGAACGGCAAAATTGAAGCCGGGGGCAGGGAAGGCTTGGGATAGTGACCCACAAACTGGAGGGTACCCCAGGACCCCTAGCAGGCCACCCGGTTACAGTCGTGTAGAGAGTTATTGTTCCCAGAGCTAGTGTATTAATACTTCACTTCCCCCAAGAACACTTTAGGACAAGCTGTATGTTTTCCTAAATGGGGGAAAGCAGGTTGTCTGGGGAGTGGATTATTTGATTGAATCAGTTATTATTTTGGCTGTCATGGCAATTTTACTAGGCTAAATCCTGAGGTCTTTACTTTACTTTTCTACTTGGTTCTTACTTAGATAAATGTCTCATATTAACCTGTGTAAAGACTGAGTTCAAAGCTCAATATTTGGCCCATTATTTATATTCTAAATGCACCTGACAATAGGTGACAATAGATGCATTTTATGAATGGAAAAGTAAACTAAAATAAATAAACGGGAAAGTTCTTGAATAGCCTTGAACTCCAAATACCGGAATGAAACATTTCTGTTGCTATAACATTCTGCAGCAAGAACGTGTGGGAGGCATAGGAGCAGCACACTTAGAATAATAGGATCATAGAATCCTAGGACTGGAAGGGACCTCGAGAGGTCATCGCAGGACCAAGTACTGACTAGACCATCCCTGATAGACATTGATCTAACCTACTCTTAAATATCTCCATAGATGGGGATTCCACAACCTCCCTGGGCAATTTATTCCAGTGTTTGACCACCCTGACAGTTAGGAACTTTTTCCTAATGTCCAACCTAAACCTCCCTTGCTGCAGTTTAAGCCTATTGCTTCTTGTTCTATCCCCAGAAGCCAAGATGAACAAGTTTTCTCCCTCCTTCTCAGGACACCCTTTTAGATACCTGAAAAGTGCTATCATGTTCCCCCTCAATCTTCTCTTTTCTAAACTGAACAAACCCAATTCTTTCAGCCTTCCTTCATAGGTCATGTTCTCTAGACCTTTACTCATTTTTATTGCTCTTCACTGGACCCTCTCTGATTTTCTTGAAATGCGGTGCCCAGAACTGGACACCATACTCCAACTGAAGCCCAACTAGAGCAGAGTAGAGCGGAAGAATGACTTCTCATGTCTTGCTCACAACACACCTGTTAATGCATCCCAGAATCATGTTTGGCTTTTTTTGCAACAGCATCACACTGCTGACATATTTAGCTTGTGGTCCAATATAACCTCTAAATCCCTTTCTGCCGTACTCCTTCCTAGACAGTCGTTTCCCATTCTGTATATGTGAAACTAATTGTTCCTTCCTAAGTGAAGCACTTTACATTTGTCTTTATTAAACTTCATCCTGTTTACCTCAGACCATTTCTCCAATTTGTCCAGATCATTTTGAATTATGACCCTATCCTCGAGATTAGTCACGACCCCTCCCAGCTTGGTATCATCAGCAAACTTAATAAGCCTACTTTCTATGCCAATATCTACATCGTTGATGAAGATATTGAACAGACCCTCACTGGTTATACCTTTCCAGCAGGACTGAGAACCATTAATAACTACTCTCTGAGTACGGTTATCCAGCCAGTTATGCACCCACCTTATAGTAGCCCCATCTAAGGTATATTTGCCTAGTTTATTGATAAGAATATCATGTGAGACCGTATCAAATGCCTTCCTAAAGTCTAGGTTTAGCACATCCACTGCTTCTCCCTTATCCACAAGACTCGTTATCCTATCAAAGAAAGCTCTCAGATTGGTTTGACATGATTTGTTCTTTACAAATCCATGCTGGCTGTTCCCTATCACCTTACTACCTTCCAAGTGTTTACAGATGATTTCCTTAATTACTTGCTCCATTATCTTCCCTGGCACAAAAGTTAAACTAACTGGTCTGTAGTTTCCTGGGTTGGTCTTGTTTCCCTTTTTATAGATGGGTACTATATTTGCCCTTTTCCAGTCTTCTGGAATCTCTCCTGTCTCCCATGATTTTCCAAAGATGATAGCTAGAAGCTCAGATACCTCCTCTGTCAGCTCCTTGAGTATTCTAGGATGCATTTCATCAGGCCCTGGTGACTTGCAGGCAGCTAACTTTTCTAGGTGATTTTTAACTTGTTCGTTTTTTATTTTATCTTCTAAACCTACCTCCTTCCCACTATGTTAGGCATTCCTTCAGACTTCTTGGTGAAAACCAAAACAAATAAGTCATTAAGCATCTCTGCCATTTCCAAGTTTCTTGTTACTGTTTCACCCTCCTAACTGAGCAGTGGGCCTACCTTGTCCTTGGTCTTCCTCTTGCTTCTAATGTATTTATTAAAAGTCTTCTTGTTTCCCTTTATTCCTGTAGCTAGTTTGAGCTCCTTTTGTGCCTTTGCCTTTCTAATCTTGCCCCTGCATTTCTGAGTTGTTTGCCTATATTTATCCTTTGTAATTTGTCCTAGTTTCCATTTTTTATAGGACTCCTTTTTTATTTTTAGATCATGCAAAATCTTGTGGTTAAGCCAAGGTCTATTGCCATATTTTCTATATTTCTATATTTCTATAATAGCTTGTTTTTGGGCCCTTAATAAAGTCCCTTCGAAAAACTGCCAACTCTCCTCAGTTGTTTTTCCCCTCAGTCTTGCTTCCCATGGGACCTTACCTATCAGCTCTCTGAGCTTACCAAAATCCACCTTCCTGAAAGCCATTGTCTCTATTTTCCTGTTCTCCCTTCTACCCTTCCTCAGAATTGTGAACTCCATGATTTCATGATCACTTTCACCCAAGCTGCCTTCCACTTTCAAATTCTCAACCAGTTCCTCCTATTTTTTTAAATCAAATCTAGAACAGCTTCTCCCTTCGTAGCTTTTTCAACCTTTTGAAATAAAAAGTTGTTTCCAATGCAGTCCAAGAACTTATTGGATAGTCTGTGCCCTGCTGTGTTATTTCCCCAGCATATATCTGGATAGTTGAAGTCCCGCATCACCACCAAATCTTAGGGTTTGGATGATTTTGTTAGTTGTTTAAAAAAAGCCTCATCCACCTCTTCCACCTGGGTAGGTGGCCTGTAATAGACTCCTAGCATGACATCACCCTTGTTTTTTACCCCTTTTAGCCTAATCCAAGTTATATCTACACTACCTTCCTAATTCGAAATAGGAGGGTAATGTAGTCATACCGCAATTGCAAATGAAGCCCGGGATTTGAATTTCCCGGGCTTCATTTGCATAAAGCCGGCCGGCGCCATTTTTAAATGCCGGCAGTTCGAACCCCGTGCCGCGCGGCTACACGCGGCACGGAGTAGCTAGTTCGGATTAGGCTTCCTAAACCGAACTAGCTGTACTCCTCATTCCACGAGGAGTACAGCTAGTTCGGATTAGAAGCCTAATCCGAACTAGCTACTCCGTGCCGCGTGTAGCCGCGCGGCACGGGGTTCGAACTGCCGGCATTTAAAAATGGCGCCGGCCGGCTTTATGCAAATGAAGCCCGGGAAATTCAAATCCCGGGCTTCATTTGCAATTGCGGTATGACTACATTACCCTCCTATTTCGAATTAGGAGGGTAGTGTAGACATACCCCCAGAGACTCTCAATACTTCTGTCTCCTATGTCCATCTCCACCTCCGTCCAAATGTGCACATTTTTAATATATAAGGCAACACCTCCTCCCTTTTTTCCCTGTCTATCCTTCCTGAGCAAGCTGTACCCTTCCATCCCAACATTCCAATCATGTGCATTATCCCACCAAGTTTCTGTGATGCCAACAATGTCATAGTTGTATTTATTTATTAGCACTTCCAGTTCTTCCTGCTTATTACCCATACTTCTCGCATTTGTATATAGACATCTAAGATACTGATTTGATCTTGCCTCCCAGTTTTGCCCTGACCCTCTTTTCTCTCTGTCATTATAGCCCACGCTTCCTCCCATTTCCAACCCATCTCCATGTTCTCCACTTACCTGTGGGCTTTGCTTACCTGTCCCCGTCAAACCTAGCTTAAAGCCCTCCTCACTAGGTTAGCCAGTCTGTGTCCAAATAGGGTCTTCCCCCTGCTTGAAAGATGATCGCCATCTCTGCCTAGCAGTCCTTCCTGGAATAGCATCCTGTGGTCGAGGAAGCCAACTTCTGCCACTAAGTTTTATCAGTACAAGTGCTTCTATTGTAATGTGTCTTGACTCTATTTGAGAAACCCAATGGATTTCTGGTTCCATGTTAAACTAAGCCTGGTCCACTCTTCTGAAACCATCTACAGTTATGATAAACAGTGGTCTACAAGGAACTAGATTGAGGCCACCAATTCCTGCCATATAAGTCACCGAAGAGTTATCAGAAAACGTGCCTTTTGGTCATGCCACCTAGGGTGAGATTCAGTTGGTAACCTAAACATAAAAAACTTTCTGTTCAATTGCCAACACCTTGTCTCTGAACAATTCTGAGTACCTGTACTACAATAACCATCTACTATTTAGCAAAAGTAAATTTTTAAAGGTCATTTCTGACTAGGAAGCAAAAATACAAGTCACTAAATCCCACTCTTATTTACACCTATCTGAACCCAGAATATCTCCACTGAGGACAAGGGTGAAGCACAAGCAGAGGGTTTGTCCAGAAAGTTATCTAGTGCATGTTCTAAAATGTCCAACTTGTAAGCTACAGATTTGCCTGACTCCATCCAGACCATCCTTTTTACAACCTGTTTTTACTTCTCTCCAGAATGTGTCATTGCTGATGCAACCCAGTAATATAATAGAGTCTTCAATATGAATTTTATTCATTATGAAAATTTTAGAACACTTCATCTCTTCAAGAATATATCAGTTATGTAACTGGCAATGTTCTGAAATGAGTCAGTCTATGAATCATGAAAGATAAAACTGGATACCAAGTCACATTATGCTCCATTCTTTAATAATACAGAATTATTTTTTCTGTCACATCAAATGACTTTATGCCTTCATTCCACTGTTCAGATTTTTAACCATATATTTTTCATTGAACAGAGCAATATCTGACAGGTGTGTATTCTTAGTCAATTTGTACTGTGACTTCATGTTGCACATTATATAGAAAAATGAATAGACTGCATACCAACACTAACAGGGATGATATGTAAATATATGAAGAAGATCAGTTTTATTTTTTTCATTTACCATTTACCATTTATATGGCCATAATACTTAGAGGCCATGATCAGATTAGGGTCCCTTGGTAGCAGATACATTTAGTAAATAACAGTTATTGCCTCAAGGAGCTGCAGTCTGAAAGATTTGATAGTGACTTTCATCTGAGTGCCTTGTTTTAATCTTTTTTCTCATTTACTTAAAAGGAAATGGCAAGTCTCTCTATGAGGAAACAGAAATGCACTGGAAAATAAAGTCTGGGTTTCAGAGAGCAATTACAAGCACATATTAGTGAACCTATAAAATGCCCATACCAATCTAATATTCGTGCATGTTCACTTCAGGTATTCACAGCCTAAGTGAGGTACACACAAATGTATGCTTGCAATTACGAATGCCTATTTCTGACTGCAGTGGCTACCCGTCCATAGGCACGAATTAGGCGGTTGCCTAGGGTGCTAAATTAAACGGCCGTTGAGGGGTTTGGAGGTGGGGGCGCCGATCACGTGTTTCGCCTAGGGCGTCAGTTGCTGGCAGGTCGTCTAGGGCCACTCCTGGCTGTAGTAGGAGCAGAAAGTGTTCCAAAGTTTTTGCTGTTGATGGTTTTGGTGGAAAACCTTTTCATTTGTTATACTACTGAGTGGAAGCCTAAAGTAAAATAAAAGCACTAGTTAATATTGTGAACAATTTTCCACTACTATTTCATCAAATTCTAAAGCATTTTTCAGGTCATCCCTTTTTATTTCAGGTTCCATGAACATTAGCACAAGCCTGTTTTTCATTCTCATAACTGTTTGGAGAGGAGCTTTTCCTTTGGAGTGGATGTGTATTCATTATGCACACATGCTGGAAATGCCGACCCAGCTGACCTATGTATTTCAAGCCAAAATCTCTGCCCCCCTTGTGCCCTGCTCCAGGGACAACAGAGGACAAAATCTGGGCTGATTTTCCATTTCAATTTTTCGCTTTATTTCAAGTTTGACTTTAAAAACTGCAGTACAAATTACATTTCAAAACGACAACAAAAATCAAAATGTTCCATTCTGAAACTGTTGAAATGTAATACTACAACCTCACCAACAAGTTTTATTTTTCTATTTTCTTTTTTAAAGGGAAATTTAATCAAAATTGACACTCTTGGCATTGAACATTTCAGTTTTGACTAAATGGCTTTTTCTGATAGAAAATATAGACAAAAGGTCTAAAATCTAGAAATAAACTAGCTTCAACAAGTAATGTGAACAGTTCTGATCAGAGATAATACTACATCGTTGAGAATGGTAAAGGCAGATGCGGGGGAGGGGGAAGATCAGCAACCACGTGACCTTCCCCCCAGCCTGGGAAAGGGCTGGGACAACCACTGTCTGTCCCAGGCCCTGCCTCTCCCCACCCTTTCTCTGCCCCTTCCCCTCCTCTTCCCCATTCTTGCTCCACCCCTGCCCTGCCTCTTCCCCTCAGCCAGTGTGGCTCAGGGGACAAGCAGGACCAGGGGTCTGCCCTCCCCCCACACACATACTCAGTCACCAGCAGCAGTGAAGGAAATGGAGTAACTGGCCCCAGCTCACTCTGCTCCCTCAGCCATGTTGCCCTGCTTCCTGCCAGTGAGTGCGGGGGCGGTCTTGCCCCTCCCCTGAGCAATGCACCAGGCGGACAGAGAGAGCCGGGGTCGCATTGCTCTGCTTCCCCTGCTGCTGCCATTGAGTGCAGGGGGACCAGACCTTTGCTGTGAGTGCCAGACTCCCCACAACAACCCCCCACCCCCAGATGCCCAGGGATTCTGGTCCTGCTGCCTGTTGGCCAATCCCCTTCCCCTCCTGTCCACAGCATTGGGGACGTGTGCCTCCTTGTGCCTCCCATGCATCACCCCTGATATTACAGTAATTCCATGTTTCCTCTAATTTTTTTCACCCCTGAGTAGAATTAATTTTCTTCTGTGCTCCAATGTGGAGGGGAGGGGTGAGACATCACCTTCATATTGGCACACAACAAAATTCATGTGGTGGGGGTGGGACCAAGGGGTTCTGAGTGTGTGTGTGATGGGGGGATTAGGCCTGGGGCAGGAGGGCTCCAGCTGAGGTGTTAAGCTCTGGGGTGGGGCTGGGCATGAGGAGTTTGGGATGCTTGAGTGGTACAGGCTCTGGGCGGGGGGTTGTGGTGCAGGCGATGGTATGTGCTTTGGGTGGAGGACTGAGGTGCAGGGTGGGGTTTGGCCTCCAGGCTGGGGATATGGGCTTTGGGCTGGGATGAAGAGGATGAAGACCTTGGGGTTCAGGAAAGTGCTCAGGGCTGAGGGCAGGGCTCAAGATGGGGCTGGGGTTGAGGCTTGGGCTTTCTTGGATGGCTCCATATTGGGGCGGGTGGGAAGTGGATCCTCTCTGCTGGCCATGGCAGCTTCAGGGCTTGAGGAGAGGCATCTCTCCCTGCTGCAGCCCTGAGCCCCTGGACGAGGCTTAATGGGGGGCACAATAGCTAGGCACTGTACAAAAAAGCAATAAGAACAAAGATCCTGCCCAAGATTGCTCCCTGACCAGCTTTGTGACAAGACATGACAAAGGTGAATGAAACAGACAAACCAGCTGGGGTGTGACTCCAAGACAAAAATGAAAACACACATTTAGTGTAATCCGTAGTAACTCAGACTTGCTCACCCATCAGGAAATTCCCCATTCAGACTGCGGGTGAAGGCAACAGTGTGATTGAGATGTTGAATAGGTCCATAGGAGTGGCTATATTGGGTCAGACCAAAGGTCCATCTTGCCCAGTATCCTGTCCTCCGAAGTGGGTGGCCAGCACCAGGCACCCCAGAAGGACTGAACAGAACAGTGTGATCACCCCGTGATCCCTCCCCCTTCATTCATTCCCAGTTTCTGACCAACTGAATGAAGGCTGGGTGTATGTAGTGCACAGCTTATGCTTGAGGGTCTCTTGGCCTAATCCTCCAGAGCTGGTAGCTCCCTGCCTTGTGTGTCTGAAAAGGGTTGGAGTCCTGCCTGGGGAGAAACCACTGATGACACTGCTATACCCACTCTGTTCTGGCTCAGTACGCCTGTGAGGTCATTTAGCATAATGCACAGAGGGAGAGAGGGCAAGTCAGTGCTCCAGACACAGAGCGTCAGGCTTTTCTTATTCTTCGCACACGGTGACAGAGGTTCTCTAGCAACACTAGTCCAAACCCCCTCACATGCAGGTACTCACCAAGGGTATGTCTACACTGCCACCCTAGTTCGAACTAGGGTGGCTAATGTAGGCATTCAAACTTGCAAATGAAGCCCGGGATTTAAATATCCCAGGCTTTATTTGCATGTTCCTGGGGCGCCACCATTTTTAAATACCCCATAGTTCGAACTACCTGCCCGCGACTACACACGGTATGGACTAGGTAGTTCGAATTAAAGCTCCTAATTCGAACTACCCAGTCCGTGCCGCGTGTAGCCGCGGGCAGGGAGTTCGAACTACAGGGCATTTAAAAATGGCGGCGTCCGGGAACATGCAAATAAAGCCCGAGATATTTAAATCCCGGGCTTCATTTGTAAGTTTGAATGCCTACATTAGCCTCCCTAGTTTGAACTAGGTTGGCAGTGTAGACATACCCCAAGGGAGGGAATGAAGCTGGCTGCAGCCCGGGGTGCTAACAGATCACAGCAGCCATTGGCTGGGATTTACAGAGGAGCGATTAACACAAGGAGAGCACACGGGATCAGCATGTGACTGACTGAGTTTATCAAACTGGGATGTTAAACCCTGGGAGAGAGACTGACCCAATAGAGCTATTGAGCAAACCTGCTATGGTCACTTCATATTTACAATGGGAAAAAACCCCTAAACTGTGCCTGTAATTGTCTGTCAATTACTTTGCATGCCCTGATACACCTCAGTTCTTAGGACACACTGGAGGCTCAGAGTGCCTCTCTGAGCTTGATGAATCTTTATAAGGTTGCTTGAGCACTGGGAGGTGGTAGACTGAGTGACCGGAGGGGGTTTTCATCTCCATGATGTCTGTTGGAGGGTGCTTATTAGAGTGGGAGGCACAGTCTATTATATGGATTTTTGAATGCTGTTTGACAGTGTGATTTAACAGTGATGTTCCAGCTAGAAAAGCGGATTCTCTCCTCCATGAGATTTTGTTTCCTGATAGCTGCAGTACTTTTTGGGGAAAATCATGGGAGACAGGAGAGATTCCAGAAGACTGGAAAAGGGCAAATATAGTGCCCATTTATAAAAAGGGAAACAAGAACAACCCAGGAAACTACAGACCAGTTAGTTTAACTTCTGTGCCAGGGAAGATAATGGAGCAAGTAATTAAGGAAATCATCTGTAAACACTTGGAAGGTGGCAAGGTGATAGGGAACAGCCAGCATAGATTTGTAAAGAACAAATAATGTCAAACCAATCTGATAGCTTTCTTTGATAGGATAACGAGTCTTGTGGATAAGGGAGAAGCGGTGGATGTGGTATACCCAGACTTTAGGAAGGCATTTGATATGGTCTCACATAGACTCATAGACTCATAGACTTTAAGGTCAGAAGGGACCATTATGATCATCTAGTCTGACCCCCTGCACAGTGCAGGCCACAGAATCTCGCCCACCCCTCTTAGAATAATCCTCTCACCTATGTCTCAGATATTGAAGCCTTCCAATACTTTGAAGGCCCCAACATGCAGAGAGTCCTTCAGCTGTGATCTGTGCCCAATGCTACAGAGGAAGGCGAAAAACCTCCAGGGCCTCTGCCAATCTACCCTGGAGGAAAATTCCTTCCTGACCCCAAATATGGCGATCAGCTAAACCCTGAGCATGTGGGCAAGACTCACCAGCCAGACACCCAGAAAGTTCCCTATAGCAACTCCTATCATCCCTCCATTGACCTATTTCCAACTGGAAATGAATGGTCAATTAGTTACCAAGATCATGTTATTTCATCCAACCATCCCCTTATCATGGAATCAGAACTGGAAGAGACCTCAGAAGGTCGTCAAGTCCAGCCCTCCGCACTAGGCAGGACCAATCCCATCTAAATCAACCCGGCCAGGGCTTTGTCAAGCCGAGACTTAAACACCTCTAGGGATGGAGACTCCACTACTTCCCTAGGTAACCCATTCCAATGCTTCACTACCCTCCTAGTAAAATAGTTTTTCCTAATATCCAATCTGGACCTCTCCCACCACAACTTGAGACCATTGCTCCTTGTTCTGCCATCTGTCACTACTGAGAACAGCCTCTCTCCATCCTCTTTGGAACCTCCCTTCAGGAAGTTGAAGGCTGCTATCAAGTCCCCCCTCACTCTTCGCTTCTGCAGACTAAACAGACCCAAGTCCCTCAGCCTCTCCTCGTAGGTCATATGCTCCAGACCCCTAATCATTTTGGTTGCCCTCCGCTGGACCCTCTCCAATGCGTCCGCATCCTTTTTGTAGTGGGGGGCCCAGAACTGGACACAGTACTCCAGATGTGGCCTCACCAAAGCCGAATAAAGGGGGATAATGACATCTCTGGATCTGCTGGCAATGCTCCTCTTAATGCATCCTAATATGCCATTAGCCTTCTTGGCTACAAGGGCACACTGTTGACTCATATCTAGCTTCTCATCCACTGTAACCCCCAGGTCCTTTTCTGCAGAACTACTACTTAACTGGTTGGTCCCCAGCCTGTAACTATGCTTGGGATTCTTCCGTCCCAAGTGCAGGACTCTACACTTGTCTTTGTTGAATCTCATGAGATTTCTAGTGGCCCAATCCTCCAATTTGTCCAAGTCACTCTGGACCCTATCTCTGCCCTTAAGCGTATCTACCTCTCCCCCTAGCTTAGTGTCATCTGCAAACTTGCTGAGGGTGCAATCTATCCCCTCATCCAGGTCATTAATAAAGATATTGAACAAAACCGGTCCTAGAACCGAACCTTGGGGCACTCCACTAGAAACCGACCTCCATCCTGACATCGAACCGTTGATCACTACCCGCTGGGCCCGGCCTTCTAGCCATCTTTCTATCCATCTTACCGTCCATTTATCCAATCCGCATTCCCTTAACTTGCTGGCAAGAATATCGTGGGAGACCGTATCAAAAGCCTTGCTAAAGTCAAGGTACACAACATCCACTGACTTTCCCATGTCCACTGAGCCAGTTACCTCATCATAGAAGCCAATCAGATTGGTCAAGCACGACTTGCCCTTTGTGAATCCATGCTGACTATTCCTGATCACTTTCCTCTCATTCAAGTGTCTCAAAATGGATTCCTTTAGGATCCCTTCCATGATTTTTCCAGGAACCGAGGTAAGACTGACCGGCCTATAGTTCCCTGGATCGTCCTTCTTCCCTTTTTTAAAGATGGGCACTACATTTGCCCTTTTCCAATCATCCGGGATTTCGCCCGATCTCCACGACTTTTCAAAGATAATGGCCAAAGGCTCCTCAATGACATTTGCCAACTCCTTCAGTACCCTTGGGTGCATTAAGTCTGGACCCATGGATTTGTGTACGTTTAGTTTTTCTAAATAGTTCCTAACCTGTTCTTTACCCACCAAGGGCTGTCCATCTTCTTCCCATCTTGCGTCGCTTAGCACAGAAGTCCAGGAGCCGACCTTGTCCGTGAATACAGAGGCAAAGAAAGCATTGAGTACTTCAGCTTTCCCTACATCCTCTGTCACTAGGTTACCTCCTTCATCCATTAGGGACTGCACACCCTCTCTGATCACCTTCTTTTTGTTGACATGCCTGTAGAAACCTTTCTTGTTATCCTTCACATCCTTAGCCAGTCGCAACTCCATTTGCGCTTTCGCCTTCCTGATAACCCCCCGGCATTCTCGAACTATACATTTAAGCTCCTCCCTAGTCATTTGTCCAAGTTTCCACTTTCTGTAAGCTTCCTTTTTGTGCTTAAGTACACCAAGGATTTCCCCTGTAAGCCAATCCGGTCTCCTACCAGGTTTGCCTCTCTTGCTACGCGTCGGGATGGTTTCTTTCTGTGCCTTCAATAAGGCTTCTTTAAAATACTGCCAGCTGTCCTGGACTCCTTTCCCCTTCATGTTAACATCCCAGGGGATTCTTTCCATCAGATCTCTGAGGGAGTCAAAATCTGCTTTTTTGAAGTCCAAGGTGTGTATTTTACTACTCTCTTTCCTTCCTTTGGTCAGGATCCTGAAATCTACCAACTCATGATCACTGCTTCCCAGGTTGTCACCCACCTCTACGTCCCCTATTAGTTCCTCCCTGTTTGTGAGGAGAAGGTCAAGCTGCGCACGGCCCCTGGTCGGATCCTTCAGCACTTGTACCAAGAAGTTATCCCCAACATTCTCCAAAAACTTCCTGGATTGCCTGTGTACTGCTGTATTGGTTTCCCAACAGATGTCAGGGTGATTAAAGTCCCCCATGAGAACCAGGGCCTGCGATCTGGAAGCTTTGCTCAGTTGTTCGAAGAAAGCCTCATCTACCTCATCCACCTGGTTCGGTGGCCTGTAGCAGACACCAACCACAACATCACTGCTGTTTGCTCCTTTAAACCTGACCCATAGACTTTCAACAAGTTTTTCTCCCTCTTTATACTGGAGTTCAGAGCAATCATAGTGCTCTCTTACATATAGTGCAACTCCTCCTCCTTTTCTCCCCTGCCTATTCTTCCTGAACAATCTATACCCTTCCATGACAGCGCTCCAGTCATGCGAGTCATCCCACCAAGTCTCTGTTATCCCAATTAAATCATATTTCTTGGCCTGGGCCAGGGCCTCCAGCTCTTCCTGCTTGTTGCCCAGGCTTCTCGCATTAGTGTACAAACACTTCAGGTAACCAGTTGATTGCACTATCTTCTCCATTCGAAACTGGGGTCCTCCTTGCTCGCTCCTTGCTCTCTGCATTTCTTCCCGGTATCTGACTTTCCCACTCCCCTCAGGGTTTTGGTCACCGTCCCCCGACGAACCTAGTTCTTATCAATGATATTCTTATCAATGAACTAGGCAAATACAACCTAGATGGGGCTACTATAAGGTGGGTGCATAACTGGCTGGATAACCGTACTCAGAGAGTAGTTATTAATGGTTCTCAATCCTGCTGGAAAGGTATAACAAGTGGGGTTCCGCAGGGGACTGTTTTGGGACCGGTTCTGTTCAATATCTTCATCAACAATATAGATATTGACATAGAAAGTACGCTTATTAAGTTTGCTGATGATACCAAGTTGGGAGGGGTTGCGACTAATCTGGAGGATAGGGTCATAATTCAAAATGATCTGGACAAATTGGAGAATGGTCTGAGGTAAACAGGATGAAGTTTAATAAAGACGAATGCAAAGTGCTCCACTTGGGAAGGAATAATCAGTTTCACACATACAGAATGGGAAGCGACTGTCTAGGAAGGAGTACGACAGAAAGGGATTTAGGGGTTATAGTGGACCACAAGCTGAATATGAGTCAGCAGTGTGTGAGAGAAAAGAAACTGCCACCCCCCCAGTAAAAAAGTTTGGCCAGGCCACTCTTGTTCTGCAGTACTCCTTGAGCGAAACCGGACACACCCTTCCTGCATACCATTGCCTTTAGAAAAAGGGAAGGTGTGAAAAGGGGAAAATAGCCTCAGACTCTCCCACCCGTCACCTTGGCGTGAGAACTGCGGGGCTTACCTGGTCGCATGAAACCTGCACAGTTTCGGCCCAACCCCTGGGACACAGACCCCCCACTTGGTGACCATTGGGCCATATATGGTAATATGCAAGCGCGGGAAAGCGATGTGCAGATTTGGGGATAAATACCCATGGCACAGTTTGCTCTAGGAGGTCTTCGCAACACACGTACCACCGTGCGTGTGCCTTCTCGTATACTTCAAAGCACTGCCGGCCTGATCAACCGACCAGCCACCTCCCCCGACTCTCGGGTGTAACCAAGGCCTTCGCAACCGAACCGATATCTGTGAAATGTTCTGTGTGCTGTGTAAGTTGGTATGTATGATTTGATTTTTTCCTGTTGTATAAGCTTAGTGTTGTAGTTGTTTTTGGGTAGTACATAAGAGTTTGTAGTTATCACTGTTATTTAATTACCGTAGCTGGATATTTTAAGATTAGAGACTATTCCTCTTGCCATTCCCATCCTTATATCTCTGACACGTTTAACTAGAAACCATAGAATAAATATAATAAATACTGTAAATTCATTATTAACACGGTCTATTAAAAATCTTAGAATAAATACTATAAATTCACCACTGCCATAAATAAATAATTTTTATTCGATAAAACTGTCCACCTGGCTCTGTCCTTCCCCCCTTGGGTATTCATTATCGGACCTGTGATTCTCACGACATGATGCTGTTGCAAAAAAAAGCAAACATGGTTCTGGGATGCATTAACAGGTGTGTTGTGAACAAGACACGAGAAGTCATTCTTCCGCTCTACTCTGCGCTGGTTAGGCTTCAGTTGGAGTATTGTGTCCAGTTCTGGGCACTGCATTTCAAGAAAGATGTGGAGAAATTGGAGAGGGTCCAGAGAAGAGCAACAAGAATGATTAAAGGTCTAGAGAACATGACCTATGAAGGAAGGCTGAAAAAATTGGGCTTGTTTAGAAAAGAGAAGATTGAGGGGGGACATGATAGCACTTTTCAGGTATCTAAAAGGGTATCATATGGGAGGGAGAAAACTTGTTCATCTTGGCCTCTGAGGATAGGACAAGAAGCAATGGGCTTAAACTGCAGCAAGGGAGGTTTAGGTTGGACATTAGGAAAAAGTTCCTAACTGTCAGGGTGGTCAAACACTGGAATAAATTGCCCAGGGAGGTTGTGGAATCTCCATCTGTGGAGATATTTAAGAGTAGGTTAGATAAATGTCTATCAGGGATGGTCTAGACAGTATTTGGTCCTGCCATGAGGGCAGGGGACTGGACTCGATGACCTCTCAAGGTCCCTTGCAGTCCTAGTATTCTATGATTCTATGATTCTACTGCTGCCCAATGGTGCAATACCCATGTTGCGTCTGTGAGCATCCAGAGCAATATAAATTGGGACACACTTCCCATGGAGGATACATATTTTAAACAGAGCTGAATAGAAACCTTTGAATCAGAAGTGGTGTCCTTACTTGTGTGTTGCAATGTAGCAGCAGGGGTCTGTACTGGAGCTCACATCGGTAGCAGAGGTTGAGGTGGATCCAGCCATTGTGACAGTACCAATGGCTTCAGGACCTTTAGTTGAGGCTTCAGGAGTACGGTGGAATATGCCAGGTCAGGGTTGGAGACTGGTGCTAGTGGGAAAGTGCTCTTGGCAGGAGGGATTCAGGTTCTTCCAACATGAAAGTGCTCACAAGTCAGGAATGTGGAATCCATCAGTGAGCCCAAGGTATGTTCCTCTGGATGAAATATGTCCAGTGGTACTGAGGTGACACTGAAAAGGTCCCAGTTGTCCCGGGGTGACTTGAATGCTAGTGGACAGTACCAGCTAAGATAACTTCTTCAAAAACTTCTTCATTTTTGGCATCCTTCTGTTTGACAGAGTAATCAGTCCCGTAGCTCAGGGCTTCTTAATAGTGGATTTTGTTGAACCCATCTTGTTGGTACATGGTTTCTCAGCATGTACTTCACTGAAGTCTTTTAGCATTGCCAGCACCTCTGTACCACGTCCAATGGGAACCTCTGCTGTACCTGCAGTAGGACAAAGCCTTCTCTCTCCTTTTAGAGTGTCTATCCAGGGAGTGGGGTCTCTTACATTTGGTTACCTTCTGTGACAATGAATTTGTCCCTAAGTTTCAGAAAATTGGAGTCAATGAGGCCTCAGTAATTCTGCAAGGCTTAGAACAATGTAGAAGCAGCCCGTTCTGACCACACAGGTCCAAAGGAGTGCTCTATCAGGAGTAGTTGCCAGCGGTCTTCCAATATTTGTCTTGAGGTTTTTAACATCAGCTTTTGAAGCCAGAGCAGATCTTACACTTGAATGGGGCATGAGCCTCTCCAGGCAGTGGAAGCAGCTGGAATGCCTGTTACTTAGGCCATGTCTAAATTAGGAAACTATTTCAAAATTAGTAAATTCAACTTAGTAACGCCCGATTTAACAAATTTGAACATAGTGTGTCCACACTATGGGGAAGACTCAAAATTAGTTTGAGGCACGCTCCATTAATGTGGACATGCTACCTCAGACTTAGAGCCCCAGGAAGCACTGGGTAGTAATTAGTTCGAATTACTCTGAGGAGTAATTATTTCAAAATAGTGGCACTGGAGCATCCACACTACCATTATTTCGAAATAACTACTTCAGGATTAGTGTTACTCCGGATGAAAAGCAGGGGTACAGATTTCAAATTCCGTGGATTCTTGGGTCTTGCTTGTTCCCTGACAGAATGTCACCAATCAAGAAGACTTGAGAGAAAAGGGGGGAGGGGCTCGAAAGAAGTAGAAAAAGGTGGGAGAGAACCCCCTTCAAGATAAAAACTGGCCTGGGAAGGTAAATTCATAACAAAATAGCTTTAAAAACTAATTATAAAACAGAACTCCAGCTTGGGCCTCAGGCAGTGGAGAAGGAACTGGAGTGGCACAGGGCCAGTCCTCTCTGTGTAGCCCACACAGGAGCACAAGATGCTGTACAGCCTAGGTGCAGAACTGGAAGCACTACTAGCAGAAACATCTCCAACAGAGTGCACAAGTGTGCTCACAGACTTCCATGGAGCATCCAGAGGCACAATAGCTTTGAAGAAGGATCTCAATATTTATTAGTGGTTAAAAAATTAGGTAAGACAAAATGTTGAGAGGACGACACTCCTAAGGCATTTCTACCAGGGCTTATTACTTTATAGAGTTTTATTTGAGATTATAAACAGTCTATATAATAACTGGCTCCATTCATCCATTCCTAACGATGTCTTAAGGCTGCGTGGAGAGAGGTTAAACCAAGACTACAGCATATACTTGTGCTCTACCATGGTCTCCGTGCTCTGAAGGGCCTTTCTAGCTACATCTATCTTACTTGCTTAGCCTGGTCTCATTGTAGGAAGCCTTCCATCCCAAAGTGTGTTGGCCCATGTGTTTCCAGGAGAGCTTTCTAACCAAGTCTTCTCAGCACTTTAATAGCCCTTTCATATATTGTGACAAGTTGCTGTCACATGTCTGTCTCTCCCTCTGTGCTTCCCCAGCTTCTACTCAGAATTAATGTAATGTTTTAACCTTTGCACAAAGTATGGGTAATAATCAGCGCAGAACCAAAACAATCTGCAATGAAGAATTTAGCTAACAAATTTGCCTCTTGTTTATGTGGATGGAATATCCATGAACAGCTTGTGATTTCCTGGAATGCGTTCAAGGATCAGTCACATTTCTAAAAACGCTATTAATTACAGACTTTTCAGTATTTGTCTCATTAGAGCAGAGCATTAGCTCTGCTCTCGTAAAAGTTAAGGCCAATTTTTTGTTTCAAGTTTGACTGTTCCAAGTCTTCTGACATCCATGCAGTTACTCAAATGGTTGGAAAGTTGGTGTGCCACATGCAGCCTGTGGTTTGGTCAAGAGATTTCAATTTAAACAAGTGGATCACAAGGTACAGCCCCCTGAATAAAACAGCTTTTCCTACAATTCACATGTGCTAGCAAGACATTTTTGCACACACAGAGTGCTCAAACCAGGGCTGAGCTCATAAGCCCAGTATCTCAGCTGCTTGAGAGTTACCCTAGCAGAGAGCATGCCACCAATTGGACCTTTGGGGAAAATCAAATTACAGTGTCATTAGCCAAAGACTTGAGTTCTTCTTTCAGGAGCAGCAACCTTTGATACACTTAGTGTCACTTTCTGAGCCTGCTATTTTGCCCCTCCCTCCACTATCACTCTGATTTCATACGATACCATCCAGGGGCCAGCCACAGCAAAGTCCTTGTGAGTAGATTTACTTGGACATGGTTTTGCCATGTTCACTGCGTTCTGGTTACCACTCAGACACATTCCTTATATAAGCATGTAGTGAACAGCAACCTGCGCTGAGCAGTAATTTTTACATCTAAATTCAGCATGGGCTCAGCAATAAAGAAAGGCTGAAGGCGAGCGAAACGGCAGGGTAAGATCTCTCGCTCTTGAAAATGTCAAGGCTTAGTTAGTGAAATCGTCTGCAAGGGACGTTTGCTTTCAGGTCATCACTGGAGATGATGCAGGCATTTTTCATCAAGTGCAACCCTTCCCCCACCTTTTAACTGGAGCGAGAGAGAGAGAGAGAGAGAGAGAGAGAGAGAGAGCTCTGTGCTTCTATCATGGATTGTTGGCATTTTTGCTCTTCCGGGACCAGATTATGTTGCTTTATAAGCTTCTCTTATTGCTTAATGGGCTGTAATTATGATTAATGGGAGAAAGAAGCAAAAGGATCCAACCCAAAGCCCATTATAGTGAGTGAGCAGCTTCCCCTTCACTTCAGTGGGCATTGGGTCAGCCCCGAAGTCCCCAGCATGATGAGACCTGACAGCTTTGTCGTTGATTTGCAGAGCTGACACTTGGAAGGGGGCAGGTGCTCCTGGGGTGAAAAGAACCCCTCCCTTTTAGGGTAATTGGTGCAGGTAGGGGGTAGAGCTCCCAATCACCCCCACAACCCTGCCATAAGTTAATTTTTCTGAGGGGTCCTAATGAGCACTCTAACCCTCAGGACCCTGTCCTCTCTTGATGGCTTCTCCTCACGGAGCAATAGAAAGCCTGAGGACCCGCACAACAGAATCAGGAGGTCAGGCTCTGCCGCTGAATGACAGACAGGAGGAAGTTCACTTGCTAGAGCTCACCTTAGTCCATCCAAGGTCCCACATTGTAAGTAGCTGCTAAACACCCACTACTGTACCAGTCCAGCGATCCCCAAATTGCGTCGGCTGACACCACAGAATTCCACCTTCTGAGAGCAGTGATGCTGGGTGGTCAGGGATAAGGTACTTTGCAGATAAGGCTCCAGTCTGGGGCTTGAGAGAGCTGAATTCAGCTCCTGGGTCTGTCAGGGACTTACTGAGTGATCTTGGGTCAGTCTCTTGCTCGGTGCATGTTGCAGTTCAGCATCTGCACAGTGGGGATAGACAGACTGTTGTGCCCTCCCAAAAGCCATTGGGAGGCTGTCTTGTCTAATGACTGCCAGGGCCTCAAGGACCAAGGCCATACCAGGCTAATAAATATGAAGGTCTCAATGCACAGAGTCAAAAACATGCCTCATGGTATCTAAGAGACAGTTACACCTCAATAACGATTTTGGGAAATAACGAGTTTGTATTTCAAGTTTGATAGCTGTCTTTATGAAGAGGGTCTAAATTGATTCCCAATTTTTTTGAAACAGTGAAGTGACTATGTCAGAGGGGGAGTTACTTTCCACAGAGCTAAGGCTAACATCATTACCCTCCCAATCTGTTTTCAAATGTGCTGCAAAAGAGATTTTCAAAGACCCAAATGGCATTTAGGCACCTAACTGCCATGGACTTTTGAGGGAAGTTTAGCAATTATCTGTCCTTTAGCTTTTGAAAAATCCATCCCAAAGGGTATGTCTACACTACCCCGCTAGTTCGAACTAGCGGGGGTAATGTAGTCATCCACAATTGCAAATGAAGCCTGGGATTTGAATTTCCCGGGCTTCATTTGCATAAAGCCGGCTGGCGCCATTTTTAAATGCCGGCTAGTTCGAACCCCGTGTCGCGCGGCTACACGCGGCACGGAGTAGCTAGTTCGGATTAGGCTTACTCCATGAGGAGTACAGCTAGTTCGGATTAGAAGCCTAATCCGAACTAGCTACTCCGTGCCGCGTGTAGCCGCGCGACACGGGGTTCGAACTAGCCGGCATTTAAAAATGGCGCCGGCCGGCTTTATGCAAATGAAGCCCGGGAAATTCAAATCCCGGGCTTCATTTGCAATTGCGGATGACTACATTACCCCCGCTAGTTCGAACTAGCGGGGTAGTGTAGACATCCCCTAACATATTAAAGCACGGCTGTGCTGGCAGTTCAGTGAAAGTGCATTGTAGCTGGAAGGGCATAACAGCTGCCCAACATTCATCATAAATGTAAGTTTCTTTATGGAGGAGAGAGCTGAAACAATAGGAGCCACTACCCAATGTTCCTTCTAATCTTTTCTATTTTTTCTCTGTGCACCCAGGCATGTACAAATGTGCCCCACCAGTAGAAACAAAAACCCAGCTGTGGGTGCTTTGCTAATCAGCTGGGCAGCATTAGCATCTCTCCTGAGGGGCTGTGCAAGTGCAGAGCTTACAGGAACACTGCCACTGCCCAATGCCAGGCTGGTGGGCCATATGCCAGGCTGGTGAGGAGCTGAGCTATGTGAGCATAGGGATTTCAATGAGTATTGTTTGACGGAGGTCAGCGTGCATCATGGAGCAGAAGCACACAGCAGCAGCCAGAGAACAGGCAGGAGAAGCAACTAAAAAAGCCGAGCAAACAGCAAGAGAAGCACTGGAAACACTGTGTGATAGATATAACAATATCCTGGCTAAACCTTACACTATTAAGATAAACATTATTTAATGAAGTTTAATAGCTCTGGGGGGCTTTGTATTAAAAATGCAATTGTGTATGTGTTATTATGGGTCTGTATTAGGGATGTGAATGACTAGTCAACTATCCGATAAGCAAATGCTTATCGGATAGTCAAAAGGATCATTGACTAGTTGCTTCCCCACCCCTTGCTGCCTCTATCAGAAAGAGGCAGCAAGGGGGAAGGAAGAAGAGGGGGTGCTTTAAAGTGGCGGCATCGCATGGAGCTTGGGGCCAGACCCTTAGGTCCACATGGCGCTGCCGCTTTGAAATGCTGCATGCAGTCTGGGGCCAGCTGGCTGGGCTGCGTGCGGTGTTTCAAAGTGACAGTGCCATGTGGAGGCTGGGGTCAGCTTGAGACTCTCCCACTCATCCCAGGCTCCATGCGGCACTGCCGCTTTGAAATGCCGCAAAGAGCACAGGGCCAGCGTGGGACTGCTTGAGCCCCCCACAGCACTTTTGCCTTTAAAGTGTAGCAACAGTCCTGGAGCCGTTGCTTCACTTCAGAGGGGGAAGCACCCTCATCGACTCATTGAATAGTCAATGCAAATTGCAATGACTACTCAAGTAGCCAAATAATGAAAATTTTACATCCCTAGTCTGTATGTTTTCGAGGACACCAACAAATGCATTCTTTGAGTACAAGCTTGAGTCATCTGACCCAGGCCAACTGTGGCCATACAGCAGGTCTGTTACCGCAGTCTAAATGCATACTGAGTCCATACTTTTGAAGCATTGTGATAAACCCACTATCTGCTGACTACCTGCTCCTGGAAACTCCAGACCCAAGGCCCCTCAAGGAAGGATGAATCTGTGCAGGAGCGTGCTAGTTCTCAGTGGAGGCTCTTGCAAATGAGCGACTGCAAAACAGACCTCATGGGTGGTTTGAAGGACTCACCCACCACAGCCAATTTTGCAGACAGGTGGAGAGGATTCCTGGTGAACTTATTAGCATGCACATAGGGTTGCCAGATAGTTGAAACAAAAATACCGAACACCCCCCCACTCCAAAAAAAAAAAAAAAAAAAAAAAAACCATGGAGAACACAGTGAAGGCAGGGAACTGTTCATTCCAGAAACACCCGTCAGAAGGGCAAGAGATGTGGGTCTCCACTCAAAAAAGACAGTGGCTGTGTCTAGACTGGCAAGTTTTTCCGCAAAAGCAAGGGCTTTTGCGAAAAAACTTGCCAGCTGTCTACACTGGCCGCTTTGAATTTGCGCAAGAACACTGACGATCTCATGTAAGATCATCAGTGTTCTTGCGGAAATACAATGACTCTCCCATTCGGGAAAAAGCCCTCTTGCGCAAATGCTTTTGTGCAAGAGGGCCAGTGTAGACAGCTGAGAACCGTTTTGCGCAAAAAAGCCCCGATGGCGAAAATGGCGATCAGGGCTTTCTTGAGCAAAACCGCGTCTAGATTGGCACGGACGCTTTTCCGCAAAAAGTGCTTTTGCGCAAAAGCGTCTGTTCCAATCTAGACGCTCTTTTCCACAAATGCTTTTAACGTAAAAACTTTTCCGTTAAAAGCATTTGTGGAAAATCATGCCAGTCTAGACGTAGCCAGTGGGTAGGGAACTAACAGCTTAGAGCGACTGCCTTTGCTGGACCACGGAGGAGGATTACAGATGCAGTTGCCCTGAAACATGAGACTACAAGAAAGCCCCCAAAGCTCACTCTCTGGGCTTGGCTGAGTACTGGCTGCAAAGAGGCTTAGATCTATGAGCAAAGAAACTGCCTCCTGTTTGATTCCAGCTGTGTTCAGGGGTAACAGAGCTTTGGGCACAGTCTGTGTAAATACACAGAACTGTGCTAAAGAAATACCTGACCCTATCATGCATTTCTCTTACTGATGGAAACAGCCTTATGAGATCTCAAATAGTGACTAACTAGTCAGGTCAAAAGGGGTAACATGATCAATAATGAAAGAATGTCCAACATTACACATGGGATTTGCTAAAGTGCTCTTACAGTCAAAGGGAAGTCACATCACTGCCTACTATTTGCAGTGCAGTATGCTCGCAAAGCAAGTCTTAATGAACCAGGGAGCGTGTTAGCGCTAATCACTGAGGGATGTTTGTATTCTCCTGGGAGTTTTAAATGGTCACTCTGTGTATGTTCAGACTGTATTTCACTGTGCTGACACTGTGTTCACAGACAATGGCCCACAGACCCTGATAAGGTATAATCTGTGTAATTTCATGTTATGTTGATTTACACCAGTTGAGGAGCTGGTCCAGTATGTCTTGCTAATGGGATACTTTGCAGAACACAGACAGATTTAGTCAATCTCCAGCCATTTGTAAAACACAGATGTTATATATAGTTGTAAGGGAATTCAACTTATGTTTGAACTGTATAAAAATAGATGTGGCCTATCACGTCAAAGGCAGGGTACCTATATGCCTTCCCCCGAAACCTGACCAAGGCATTTGCTGTGCTAAAGAACTTGCCATGCTCTTTTTAAATAAAATTTTACTTAAAAGAAATCTAATTAGGAGCTGATTCAGGGCACCTAGTACAATCTTTTAAAGAAACCATAAATGTTTAAAAGAGAATGAGGGCACATGGGGAAGGTGAGGAAGACAAGAGAAAACGGAAAAGATGCTTACAGGATCTAAATGGTAATTCTACAATGATGCCACTTGCCTTCATTCCATTAGCCAACTGCCCTTCCAATACCAGCCTTTGTGGGCCAATAGCCACTTTGAATTCACTTTATTATAAAATGGAATTCCTGGTTCGGTCTTTATAATAGGAAATGAATTAGAAGTTACAGGCAGCACTAACAATGAGCAAACCTGTAGAATTGTAGAGAATAACAAATATATTATATCATGAGCTTTCCTGGGTTTTATGAAAGCTTATGATATAATTGTTAGTCTCTAAGGTGCTACACAACTGCTCATTGTTTTTAATTATAGACTGAGGCTACATCGGAGATTGATCTTCTGGCATTTGATTTAGTGAGTCCAGTTAAGACCCTCTAAATTGAATGCTGAGCCTGGCTCCTGTCGGTGCTAGTACTCTTTGCAGTTGGGAAGAGTAAGGGAAGTCGACGGAAACATTTTCTCCCATCAGCCTCTCTCTAGGAAAACAGCACCAAGCTCGGCTTAAGGTAAGTCAACTCCAGCTACATATTTGACTGACTGTGTCAATGCGACAAACATGAGCCAATTATGCCAAATGTGGCAGGGAGCTGGCCTAACAGAATCTTTCCTCTGTTTATTTTTTCTTATCCTTCTAACATAGTCTTTTTCCCACTGTGAAAGGATATTTTGCTTTAAAATGTCAGTCTTCTAATAGCACAAATCCATATCAGGATGTGCTGTGGTATAGATCTTGATCATCTGTGCTTATTGGGTGTCTGTGGGAAAAAGGTTAAAGGACAGAGAGATCACAAAGTCTATGTGTCACGTAAGTGAGGCCTGAGCAGTGTATATATTTTGCACTGGCCCACTGCACAGGAATGACTTTCATCTACTCAGAATTTATGGCCCTCTTGTCCTTTCAGAGGAATGGCCCATCAAGAATGACTGGTATGTCCCACCTCGCAGGATGAATCCACGAGAGAGAGATTTTTGATAAGGCAGAGTAGGAAATAGTGAACATTCCATTGACATCTGCAGAAGGGCTGAGGGCACCATTCTCTTGATGCTGTCATTTCTGGTCCCTCGGGCAGCTGCTGCCACTAAGCAATAGGCGGGAAGCATGGATTTCAGAGAGTACATTAAAATCTGCAGATGGCCCCCCAGTTCTCAAACGTGATGGATTTTCTGCAGCTGTAGATTTCTATTGCTCCAGTTCATACTCTGTGTCCCAGATCAATCATACATAACAATTATAAAAGAGAGTCTCTCTCTCTCTCCTCTATACCTGGGTAGCCTATCAAGTTACTTTCCTATGATGCTAATAATATGTTTGTGTTAAAGTACATTAATTCGGTAATAGTTAAAAACTCTAATGCAAGAAATCTTCTAAAAGCTGCCCTCAGCATTCCTCACCCAGACACTGGTCATAACTTATTTACGGTTTCCCGGGCCTGAAAAAGCGGAACTTAGGTCTGGACCTCTCACCCACACAGGATGAGGGTATTGTTCCTGCCAGTCTCAGCAGATGTATTATTAAATACTAGCCAATTAGCTCGTCATAAGACGTGATTTTCAGGTCTCTCCTCCACATCGGTCTTCTCTCCTGAGCCTCCGGTCTCTCGCTCCCTCTCTCTGTCTCTCCTCCTCCTCACCTTTCTCTCAGCTCTCCTCCACCTTCTGCTTCTCTCTCAGTCTCTTTCTTTCTCTTCTCCTCCCCCTCCTGCCTCTCATTCGGGGGACAGTGGAGCCCAAACAGTCACTTGCACCACTTGCTCCCATGCGGCGGCCTGGGTGAGCGATGCAGAAGTCATTTGAGCGCCACTGTGGGAGGAGAAGGGGGGCGGGGCAGTGATGTTCACGGCCAGGGGGTGGGGCCTGGAGCCGCTGTCATGCCTCATGTCACCACCCCACCCCCTTCACCTCCTGCTGTGATGCTTGCCTGACTTCTGCACTGCTCAGCCAGGCTGCCGCGGGGGAGCAAGCGGCCGTTTGGGCTCCCCCGCGGCAGCCCGGCTGAGTGGCGCAGAAGTCAGCCGAGCGCCATGGCAGGAGGCGAAGTGGGGCGGGGCAGTGACGTACACAGCCAGGCCCTGCCCCCTGGCCGTGTACGTCACCACCCTGCCCCCCTTCGCCTCCCGCCATGGCACTTGGCTGACTTCTGCACCGCTCAGCCGGGCCGCTGCGGGGGAGCTAGAGATGCAAGTGGCCATTTGGGCCCCGCGCTCCCCATGCAGCACTGGAGTGCTTCATGGGGACCACAGCACCCAAACGGTTGCTTGCACCACTTGCTCCCATGTGGCAGCCTGGCTGAGTGGCGCAGAAGTCAGCCGAGCGCCACGGCGGGAGGCAACAGCGCCGCCCAGAGGGAACAGCCAGTGTTTCAGTGTTACAGAGTCACAGACATTGGGCTACTATTATTAAATAAAAGTCTCAAATAATTGTTTCAGGCTGAGTTGAGCAATTAGGACACAGGTTGCAATAGAGAACCACAAAGACCCATGGCAACGAATTGATGTATATGATAATAAGTTAAGCACAATGATATATTGACCAATAGGAAAAGAACACTTCGACATTAGAAACACCCCCTATTGAATATGCATAAAGCATGTTATTGTCAGTGTCACTTGGTATAAAAGTGGGACCCCAGCCCAGGGGATAGAAAGGAGAAGATATAGTCCTTGGAAGGGCCAGAATGCTGGCCCCTGGTGATGATGGGGAAGGTGAAGGTCATGAGAGAGATGATGGGCTAACACCTAAGGTTGTTCTAGAAGGAATGATGTCAGTATATGGTAAGGAAATATGAATGTACATTCCCTGTCTTATGAAACTGAGGTGTTTGACTGTGCCAACCTTATTAATAAACTGTAAATATTGTAACTATACAAGAGTTTCTATATTGTGCGCGTTGTAACCATGCACAACAAGGTTCCCAATCATAGTATAATTGAATAGTGGGCCTGATCCTGGGACAGAGAACCTATTAACCCTAAAAGTGGGTAATTAGAATTTAACATAATCTTGGATCAGGCTACACCTGAAGTTTACACACAAGTAGAGAGCAAGGGCTTATATATAAACACAGATCTGTGGAGGGATCCCAGCTGTATGAATTAGCTTCATTCACAATGGAGAAATTCTTCTGGGAACATCCTTACATGGCTATTTTGTTGCTCCTCTCAACAGTGGAAGGCATATGAGACATTTACAGGGATGAATGGGAGATTTCTCTTTATATGTTCCTTTAAAATAAGAGGTAAAATAAAATCATTAGACCATCGCATTAAGAAGCTAGAGGCAACCAAATAAAATAGTCCAGTGGAACTTACAAATGGCCAGGATAGGGTAGTGCATGTCAGCATCTTCTCTGCTAATCTGTGCATAGCGATACATCCAGTGAGATACTAGTATGCTGTCATAGTGGGCAGCCACACCCACCATTTTATCCATACCACTAGCAATGCTAAAGACAGATCAGAGGAGAAATCATTAGACTGAGTTCTGCCACCTGGTATACATGCACAATGCCCTTTGATTTCAGAAGCACTGGTGCACAGACCCATCCCAGGACAGAATGCAACTGGGCAGCTAAACCTAGGTACTCAGCCACCATAAAGATACACAGAGCATACATGCCACAGATCGTATGCAGTAGTGCTGTAGCTGTGCTGGTCTCAGGATACTACAGGACAAGGTGGGTGAGCTAATATCTTTTATTCAATCAACTTCCATTGGTAAGCAAGACAAGCTTCCGAGCCATGTAGAGCTGGGTAACACATTCTGTTTGTTTACACTTAAATCAAAAACACTCCTGCAGCATTTCAATGAAGACACTATGTTGAGGGACTCTTGTCAATGCAGGTATTCTAATTCCCTGAGATATGGTAGCTGGTATGATGGGAGAATTTTCCTGTTGATGTAATTCTTTCTTCACTGGGGGTTTGGTTGGTTTAACTGTGTCACTCAGAAGATTGGATTTTTCGCACCCCGACTGACATGCATGGGTTGTCTCTAGAGGTGTGTGGGGCCACTCAAAGCTAAAGTGGCCCATTAAACCCCTTCCACTCACGGGGGAAAGGAAGAGAGGGGGAAATGCAGATAGGAAGTTATTTGTGGGTTATAGATTTTATAACAAGGCACAAATCCAGTGTCTCTAGTCCATGATTTACAACAAAGTTAGGAATTTAAGCATCCAAACTCATCTTGTGAAGGGGTTCTGCAGATGTCCTTTGAGAAGAAAGACTGAGAGATCAGACTGTTATCATTTTGTGAAAAACATTCATCCACAGGTAATAGGATGTGGGTTTTTTGTTGTTTTCTTTTGTGTATTCATTCGAGAGTGTCGTGATGGTCTATTTTCACCCACATAGTTGTTACTGGTACAGCTTAAGGAAGAATGTTTGGAAAGATGCACCCAACAATAATATGCTCAAGATACATTGATGATATTTTCACCCTCCGGACAGATGACCTAAGCTATCTTGTAGATTTCTACAACTTCAACAACCATCACCCACAATGCATTGGAACCTACATGGGGTATCATTAAACAATTACAACCCATTCTGAATGGGTGCCCCATCCTGAGAGAAATCTTTCCTGAACCCCCTCTTTTGGCCTTCAAACCACCACACAGCCTCTTCAAACGCACCATCAGACCAAGTTAAAGCAGCACCAGACCCTGCCAGAATAGATGTAAAACCTGTAGCCATATCTCCACTGTTATGATGGACAACATCCGCACCCAAACACACCTTTTAAGATCAGCAGGTCCTACATGTGCCTATCGTGTGTTGTACCTCATCCAGTGAACCAAATGTCCCAATAACAACTATATGGGTTGAATCAGACAATCATTATGCTTCGGCCTGGACACATACAGTAAAGTGATAAAAGATAAAAGCACCTTATCACCTGCGAGGACACTTCTTCACAAAATGATCACTCTGAATCTGACCTTTGTCCTGCACACATCTTCAATAGGCAAACTTGGGAGCTTAACTTCAGAGCATTGCTAGACCCTGAGATTGGGTCCACACGGCCACTTTCAGCACTAAAATGTTAGTTGTTCAGGGGTATGAACCTCCTCCCCCTCGAGCGTTAAAAGTTTTACAACTGAACAGTGGCAGCGTAAACAGCATTTTATTGCTGGGAGCCACCCTCCCGACTATAAAGTTACCACCCCTCATTTGGGGTAAGAAGGGATTAATAGCTGGGAGAGCTCTCGCTCAGCAATAAAGCGTGACTACACTGTCCACGTCACAGTGGTGTGGCAGCAGCACTGCTGTGGTCGCACTGTAGCATGGGCAGTGCAGACATACCCTAAAGTCACAGGATTTATAGTTTATGACAATAATCTGTAATCCATTATTCACCCTCTCAAACTATCCTTTTTTCCCTTCCCTTCCCCACCTATGACTGGAGAGGTGTTAACAGGCCACTGCACTTTGAACCATTGGTAGATGTGTTAACTACTTATGATAATCCACCTTGTACTTAGCTGCAACACTCTAAGTGCTTTACCCAGACCTGAAAAAGAGCTCTGTGTACGCTCCAAAGCTTGTCTCTCACCAACAGAAGTTCAAGTTCAATAAAAGGTATTGCCTCACCTACCTGGTCTTGCTAGTAGACTGAGCAGATAGGAGTAGATGAAACCAACAATACCTAGATTTCTGTAGTAAACTCTATGAATACAAGGCAAAGAGAGATTTTTCACTGGTTGATAATTGTTCACTTTGTTGCCCTACAACAAGGGCTGGGCACAATACAGCCCAGGGGCTGCATCTGGCCCACCAAGCCACTGAATCCAGCCCGCGGACCACCCTACCGGGATGGTTTAAAGCACAATCTGTGCAGCTCTCTGCTCTTCTGGGAGGGGGAGGCTTTGTGCAATCTTCCCACCCCCAGCCCAATCATCAGCTCCTATTGGTCAGAAACAACTGGCCAATAAGAACTGACCTCAGCTAATCTTTCAGCTCCTATTGACTGGAAACAGCCAGCCAATCGGAGCTGAAAGATTGGCCTGAGAGACTGGGGCAGTGCAAGCTTCTTCCTCCACACCAAGTTGAGAGCCACATGGAGGGAGCAGCCTGAATTTTCAAGCGGGCTGGGGCTGCAGCAGGCAGGGAGCCCAGCCTGCCTTGGGGGTGCTGCTGGCCAGGAGACACTTAGGTAAACTCCTCCCAGCCAGCACCTGCCTCTGGCACCACAACCCCTCCTGCACCCTAACTCCCCCCCCCCCCAGATCACCATCTAAACCCTCTGCACCCCTGCCCCAGGTCACAACTCTTGCAGACCTGGTACCCCTCCTAAATCCCTCCCCCAGGCCAGAATCTTCTGCACCCACACTCCTTCCCTGACCCTACACCTCAATTCCCTGACTCAGGTCACAACCCCCTCCTCCACCCAAACACTCTCTCAGACCCCACACCATCTCCTGAACCCCAGTTCCTTACCCTGTGCACCCTTCTGCACCCAACCTCCAACCTAGACCCTGCACTCCTGCCACAGAAAAGTGTGGCCCTTGACCACTTACCAAAACCTTGGAGTGGCTCCCCACCAAAAATTATTGCCCACCCCTGCCCTACAGTGATATTTTTGAAGTTAAATAAAAGATCAAGGAGACTAAGAACTTGTCTTCACTTATCAGGAGATTGACTCTGCAGAGATCAATCTTCCAGGGGTAGATTAGCAAGTCTAGTAAGAACATCAACTAAATCAACTGCCGATTGCACTCCCATTGATTCTGGTACTCCACCAGGTTGCGAGGAGTAAGGGAAGTTGATGGGAAAGCTTCCCTCATTGACACCCAGCAGTAGGGACGCTACAGTAAGTCAAACTAAATTACGTCAATTCCAGCTACCCTATTCACATAGCTGGAATTGTGTACTTCAGTTCTACTTTGCACCCTAGTGTACACCTGCTTTAACTGCACCTTAATTGAGGGAGGGCATTACACCAAAGTGTTGGGTAGTTACTGTATGTGTAATTACTGTCAATGGGCTCAGAGGGAATTCTCTTTTTATGCTAAATCTAAAGAAATAACACCCTCAGAGTTGGACTGGGCTTTTTAACTATTGAATAGCTGTACCCTGCCTCCCCGTCTTCATTAGAGACAGAAAATGGCTTCATGAAACAGAAATCCATGCTGAATGTGGGGAATGCTGCATCTGACTCTGGAAAATGCAAATATTATTATATTTGATCGGAAATAAAGGCCAAAATTATAACCAGCCATTTATTAGGTCATATCAGCTCACCCTAGTAAAGACTGTAAGACAGGGCTGGGCAAAATATGATCTGTGAGCTGGAGAGCCACCGGAGAGCCTCAGTCCACTCCCTGCCTGCCCTGCCCCCACTCCCGCTCGGCTCTCAGGAAAGCTGGCTGCTGCAGGGCCATGTGCTTCTGTGAAGGCTGAGAGCTTGCGGGAGAGGGCAGAGGCTTCTCACACTGCTCCTGCCCCCTGTAGTTCCCATTGGCCAGTTTCTGGGCAACAGCAGCTGCCTGTTTGAAGGACAGGGCAGCATGTGAAGTGCCCCTCCTTCCTCATTTCTTGGGGTCACATGGCCCCTGTAGCTGCTGTACAGGGGTGTGGAAGGCAGGGACCCTGGTTAAGTTTCCCAGCCAGAGCCTATTTCTGGCACCCCATCCCCTCCCCTTCTCCAACCCTCTGCCCCCTCCTGCCCCCCTACCCCATGTAACCCAAATCTTCTGTATCCCTGCTCCAGTCCCCATACATCTTCCCAGACATTGCATCCCCACCCACACCCCTCCTCAGGTCACAACCCCTTCCCAGACCTTGCACCCCAATCCACTATCCCTGCTCACAGCTCAAATATGTGCACCCGCTCCAGCACTCCTGCTCCAGCTTACAACCCCCTCCCAGACCCTGCCCCCCCTCCTGCACTCCTGCCCCAGGTTATGACTCCTTCCCAGACCCTGTACCTCCAGGGGTGGGCAAGACAGTCTCTGCAGGCCAGATTTGGCCCACCAAGCCCTTTGGTCCACCCTGTGGCCACTCTGATGCTCCCCTGCCCCCAGGCCACTCATGACATGGGGATGGGGGAGTGTGCAAAGTCTCCTCCCCGCATCAGGGGCACGTGGCACCAGAGGGAACTGCCAGTTGTTCAAAACAGCTGGGAGTTCCCTCTAGGCACCATGCGCCCCTGATAGGATGGAGGAGGGGAGAAAAGATTGGCCTGGGGATGGAGGGAGCGTGTGAATTCTCCCGCCACCAGGGGCACATGCTGCCTAGAGAGAACCACCAGGGCCGTGTCTACATTGGCAAGATTTTGCGCAAAAACTTGCTGCCTGTCTACACTGACTGCGAGTTCTTGCGCAAGAACACTGACGTTCTAATGTATGAAATCAGGGCTTCTTGTGCAAGAACTATGATGCTCCCGCTCGGGAATAAGCCCTCTTGGGCAACTGTTCTTGCGCAAGAGGCCAGTGTAGACAGGCAACATGAATTTCTTGCGCAAGGAAGCCCGATGGTTAAAATGGCCATCAGAGCTTTCTTGCGCAAGAGAGCGTCTACACTGGCACGGATGCTTTTGCGCAAAAGCACATCTCTTGCGCAAAGGCACAAGCCAGTGTAAACACTCTCTTGCGCAAATACTCTAACGCAAAAACTCTTGTGTTAAAAGTATTTGCGCAAAATCTTGCCAATGTAGACGTAGCCCAGCAGTTTTGAACAACGGGCAGTTCTGTCTAGGCACCACAGGTCTCTGGCTGGGTGGGGAGCAAAGACTTCATGTGCTTCCTGCCCCCAGGCCAATCAGGGGACATGAAGTCTCCTCTCCCCCAGGGCTGGCCTTACCATGAGGTGAACTGAGGCAGCTGCCTCAGGTGCCAGACTGTGTGTGTGTGGGGGGGGGGGGAGGAGGGGGGGAGACACCACTAGGCCCCAGAGTGTAGAAGATTGTGTCTGCTGCTAGTGCATATGTATTCTCTCTACAGTACCATGAGAGGAGTAGAACAGGAAGAAGGCAGAATTAAGACCTTTCAAAATTTTGGCCCAAGCTAGGGGGTGAGCTCCCCGCCTCAGGTGCCAAAATGTTGTGGGCCGGCCCTGCTCGTCCCACCCCTTCTGCCTGAGGCCCTGCCCATTCTGGGGCAACCACTTCTGAAATTCATGAAGTGCCTCCCTCCTTCAAAAATGATTGCTCACCCCTGCTGTAAGAGAAAAAGCTGCTGTACACCGTACACTTACAGGCTTGCTGACCTGTTTGCAGTCCTGAATGAGAACAGGTCTCACGGCCCCAGGCTTCCGGGATGTGTTCATCTTCTGGGCTGAAATAGAATGTTAGCTCCCAGTTCTTGCGAGTTTTGCCACCATAGAACGGTGCTGATACAACCCACTGGCTGGGGAAACTTTTTTTTTTTTTCCAGAATACAAAACAACACTCGTGCTTGCTGTCACCAATACCATGCCTGAATTCTTCCCTGGGATAGATAACAGGGTCTAATTTTGGTACCTTTTGTTAGATTGCTCCAGCACAAGTAGGTCTGATAGCAAAACTGGGAAGTCACTAGCTCTGGAATCCTTCAGTTCTTCTAACAGAAGGAGAGAACAACGAGTAATGATACAGGCATTCGGAGTTCATTTTTTCCATGGTTCTGACAAGAAACTATCACTAAGGAATTATGAATAGCTATTATAATGCACCAAACAGAGTACTGACAAATAAGTAATTTTTGCACATGCAATTCATACTTCTCTTGGGAAATCTGCATGATTACTATGTTGAGAGCTTGGATAATATGGACCGTGTAGCACTGAACGAGACTTTTCTCCTGCAAACATTCCGCAAAGGCAGTACACTTGAACTAGGAAAGAATCTGCAAAATGCTGTTTGGGTCTGGTGTTTATCAGATAGCACAAGGTAAAGACACACATGTGCATTAGCACCTTCACAGTCTAGTTTTATTGAGCAAAAAATGTGATCCCTCTCATGAGACATGTGCAAAAGGCCAGGTTGAAAAAGGATACTTTATTTTCTTGGTTTGGGCAATGTCCCCAATTCATATTATTCCACCAAAAAACACACAGTGAATAAGTACAAAGAGTCCATTTCCTGTTCAGCCCATCCTTTTCTGTTGGCAGATCTCTCACTGCCTGGAAGAATTCTAAAGCTTCAGCTCAAATTATGAGTTTCTTTTGTAACTTACTGCACCAACATGATTCTGAAACCCATTAGACCAATATATACCTCCTCCGCTTCATTACTTTGGTTCCTTATCTTCCAGGATGGGTCAATCCAGAGTTACTGCTGGGCTGAAAAATCTTGTGGGCTTCCAGCTGAGGTAATTTACTGGTGCAAACTAGCTGCACTAAATATCTCTCCAACAATAATCTGATCAATCTACTGTAGCTTCTTAATTAAAGTTCCTATACTGCCTGCATTGCTGCAGTACTTGGGTTGGGATGGAGAGGCCAAAAGCCTCACCATAGAGCTATACATGAGAGCACTGCCACCCAGAGGCTGTTCTTTGCCTTCCTACCTATCTCCCCTATTATTTCTTTGGTATAGTAACAGAGATGTAGCTGTGTTAGTCTTTAAAGTGCTGCATAGTCCTGTCTTTTGTTTCAGCAAGACCAGACTAACTGGATGGTTTATTAGGTGATGAGCTTTCGTGGGCCAGACCCACTTCCTCAGATCAAATTGTGGAAGAAAATTGGCATGACCATACCAAAGGGATATGGTCATGCCAATTTTCTTCCACAATTTGATCTGAGGAAGTGGGTCTGGCCCATGAAAGCTCATCACCTAATAAACCATCCAGTTAGTCTTTAAAGTGCTGCATAGTCCTGTCTTTTATTTCTTTGGTATGTGAGGTTGAAATTTTGTGGTTTAATGCGTATAACGCTTTAACTTTTTTAATCTCAACCAGTCATTAAGAGATTGTTGTCTGACCCTGGCTCCAGAGTTTCCCAAAACAGTGAAAATTTAAGGCGGGACAAAGGAAAAAAGTGCTCAACACCCATAATTTTGCTCAGCTGTGAACATTGTAATCTATACACATTTTAAACACTGATCAGAAATAAACAGCCATCAAAAAATCCATCAAAATCTGCCAAGCCTGCTAATAACTATGGTTCATTGAAGACCTACGGTGAAATTCCCCACCCTCTCTCCTGGTCCCTCCATGCTCTACATTTGGCCAAAGGGCTGGAACAGGGCTAAGGAGGCCCTAAAACCCCCTAACTGGCAGGGGGCTCATTCCCCTGCCAAATGTACAGCAGATGCCCACTTTCAGAGGACTCTGCAGCAAGCCCTGGAGCAGATGTTGTGCCAGAGGCAGGGCTAAGGTCAGCAGAGGCATTTTGGGAATGGGGGCACTGCACTGTGGCAATCCAGCCCATAGGGGCAGCCTACAGAGGCTGCTGTAATTTAGACAGCCTCACCCATGTCTACATTACACACAGGACAGTCCCTGGAGCAGCCAGCCCAGTCTTGGGAAAGTGCTGAGGTGGCGGAGAGTCATGTTAGCCCCTGCCTCTCTTGGGGCTGCATGGGATGTGTTAGGTGGACAGGACCATATGGGCCTTGTGCTCTGGGATAAATTGCACTAGGAGCCGGGAAGAGTTTACAGTACCATGAACATTTATAACTGGAGCACTGGTAGCCCATCAGAGACACTGGAGCACTGTGTCTGCATCCAGAAATTGTAACAAAATCACCAACTGCCAACATTGCAACATCCATACAAAACCTGTGTCTAGACAGGAGCCAATGGAAAAGAAGTCTGGGAGATTTACTTCCTTTGGTAGGATTTGGCTAAAAACCAGGGCAGTTACTTCCAGCCAGTGGTGAGATGGAATCTTTCCTGGTCTTAGCAGTGTGATTAAGCCATTTCCCATTCACTGACATCCATGTTGGTTGACAAACATACTAAGGGGTCTGAATAAGGTATCTCGTGATTTACTTTGACTTCAATGTTGGCATATACAAGGTTAACAGAAGATAATGCAAAATGTGACAACACTAGGGCTGTGTCTAGACTGGCATGATTTTCCGGAAATGCTTTTAACGGAAAAGTTTTCCGTTAAAAGCATTTTCAGAACAGAGCGTCTAGATTGGCATGGACGCTTTTCCGCAAAAGCACTTTTTGCGGAAAAGCGTCCGTGCCAATCTAGATGCGCTTTTCCGCAAAAAAGCCCTGATTGCCATTTTCGTGATCGGGGCTTTTTTGCGGAAAACAAATCCGAGCTGTCTACACTGGCCCTTCTGCGCAAAAGTTTTGCACAAAAGGACTTTTGCCCGAATGGGAGCAGCATAGTATTTCCGCAAGAACACTGACAATCTTACATGAGATTGTCAGTGTTCTTGTGGAAATTCAAGTGGCCAGTGTAGACAGCTGGCAAGTTTTTCCGGAAAAGCGGCTGATTTTCCGGAAAAACTGGCCAGTCTAGACACAGCCTAACTGTCCAGCTGGAGACCTGCTATCCAAGAAGTCAGCAGCTGCCATTTGGTATTCAGTGGAAAACGACAACGAAGGCAAAGAAGAAAGGAGGTGGAGTGTGAATGTGCATCTTCATTTAACTCATTAACATGAGCGCTCCGAGATGTTCATGTTTGGAAGGCTTTGGGCAAGGAGATGTGCTGTTCTTTACTGGCAATCCATCTGTGAAACTGGCTGTACAGTAAGACACGAATGCTTAGGACTATTGGTCTCTGCTAATGCTGATCCAGAATCATCCATCTTCCAAAGTGGCTTAGCTACATTATTAACTGTACCAGAAGGAGAATATGTATTTGTGGACCGGCCTTTCCTGCCTTCCTGCTTCCTGTGATAACCTGTGATGGGAAATTCATCATGGCAATATATCTTATTCATTGTCAGCCCTTGTCTCTCTCATGGGCATTGTAATAATACTGATCAGGACTGCACATAGAATCTGTGCTGTATGTTGTTTCCTCCGTTCTCCCTTCCCCACCCTCCCAGAAATCAGGAGCCAAACCTTCAAACCCCACCAAAACAAAATCAAAGCAGCATGCAACCAGAATCCTCCTTTTGTTGCAATAACACAAAACGTGACAGTTGTGCAAGCACGTGAGATGGATGCACAAGACCCTCCTCTGATGTAAAGTGGCTTAGCAGTAGGCAAGTCTATGCCTATTTGAACCAGCTGTGGCTCTAGCCCAAGGGGTCTATTATTATGTTATAATAAGGTTTTAGAGGCACGTATTAGTGCCAAACTGCTGCTGATTCTTTAAAAAAAAAAAAAAAAAAAAAAGTGTTCTTTGTTCCCAGGTGAGTAGAATGGCAGCGTTCCCAAAGCTGACGGGTTCTGTTTGCTGGGCGCTATTGCAAGACACCCTCCCCCTCAGAAGGCATTGTCTCTACCACAATAGCTTCGCTGCCTAGGGGATGAGATTTTCAAAAGTGCTCAGCACTGGATTCATTCTACTCCTGTTTAAGCCAATAGCAAAATTTCTATTGACCTCAATAGGAGCAGCATTAGACCCCTACAGAACACATGCTGCAACAAGGTGTTGATACTGCGCCTTGGTTACTTTGCAACTTTAAACCACAGCCCGCACTGGGGAGAAGGTTGTGTAGCAACAGGAAGGTCCAGAGACAGGTTAGCTGACTCAAAGATCATAACAAGGATCACATTCCACCCCCACACTCCTCAATCCCCAAATATATTTCCTCCCCCATTGTGTTGAAAACCAGAGAAACACCCAAGTGAATTAAGTTAACCTGACTTAAGGCCACTATAATTTTGAATGAAAGTGTCCACCCAGAAGTGTAATGCAGCTTATTAATCCCCTTTTAATTCAATGTTTAGTTAATTTGGATTAATTTTCCTCCGGGCCCCTGTGTAAACAAGCCCCAGGTTGCAGGACAATCTTTCTGAACAGTATGCTGCTCACTGCTCCCACTTCAGCTTAACCCAGTTGGAGAGATTTCTGGAAACACATGCATTAAAAAAATATCTGGGAAGTGCACAAGAGCAGGAGCACAGAATGCAGCATATGAACCAGTCAAAGCGATAGAGGAGGTGGGACCCAGATCCATTAAACCCCCTTCGCGATGGCAGCACTAGATTCATGGACTCCAAGGAATGCAAGTATGGAGAGTGGCTGGCTCCTGCATAGGACATGGCCGGGGTTTAGGGTGCGAAAGCTCCTCACCATCCTCTCCCCCCTTCAATCCTCTCTTCTGTGAACCTAGTCACTAACAGCCCTATTGACTTTTTAATGGTGTTCTCGATGGGTCATATCCGAAGCCTATGAAGCCAGTAGGAAACTTTCCTTTGACTACCATGGGCATCAGAGTAGAGCCTTGGAAGTGCTTTCTTCAATAGCTTTTCCTTTTTTACAATTCTATCTAGGCAATCTTTGAAATGGCTACAAAGCATAATCTCAGGCCCCTTTTGTACTCTGAAAATCAATACCTTTGCACTGGCTATTTGTGCTAACACATTGTTGGAGCTCCCCCGAGACCTCTTTCACTCGCCACTCCAAGAACTCGCCCTGACTCCAGCCACATCACTCAGATTCCTCTATTGGGCACGCAGCCAAGCAACACTGAGTTGATCAGATTGAAGTGCAGGGGGCGGGCATAGGACACATCACACATCCAAAGCTCTGCAGCAAAAGCCTTCCTTTATACACATTTAAAAGTTACACTGCATTTACTGTAAATTGCATCAACATGTTTTGGGACTGGCCTGATCACTTGCTAGAAACCAATCCCTGTCTTGCATGTGCTGTCCATGCACAATTTACCCTATATCTCCTCTCACAGTTCCAGGCTTATCTTACCCTGGTTCATATTAAATGAATGCTGTCTTGTTCATTGTAAATGTTTCCCTGGGTGTTCTCCCTTGTCTTAGCTAGCACAGACATTCTGCGTCCAGCCTGCTGATCCACTTACCTCTCTAATTCTGTCTCCTATGAAATGAGGACTCACCTGTGTCCAGTGCCTCATGTCAAGCCAGGCCTATACCCCCCACCATTTCCCATAACAAGGATCACTTGACAAAATAAAGTTTCATCTAATTAAAGTTTTCAGATTCATTCTGTCAATACTGGCTCTGTGGGATTGTTTGTGTGCTCTACAGTTTCTTCTTGAGAAGATCTCAAAGGTCTTTATCAGTTATTTTCAAGAAATTACCCTTAGGATTGAATAAGGATCTTAGCTGGTTAACGCACTACAGAGGCAATTTCCTCTCTTTTGATAGTCATATCTCCACATCAAATGCTGTGAATGGGCCATTTCCACACTGACTTGATTAGCCTCATTAACACATATATATATATATATATATATACACACACACACACACACACACACACACACACACACTCCTGAATCTATAACTTCCACACCAATTCATCTGATGAAGTAGGTTTTACCCATGAAAGCTTGTGCCCTAATGAAGAAGTGTGTTTTGCCCACAAAAGCTCAGGATACCATCTACACAGTCTGATAGTCTTTAAGGTGCTACCAGACTATTTGTTGTTTTTTAAGTTAAATCTGTTAGTGCCCCAGGACTCATCATTGTCCTTATTTTTGGGATACATTCAGGGCCACAGTGCCCTCTCCACATAGCCACTCTAGATTTTATAGGCCCGAGTCTCATTTACACTAAGGCCTGTGTCAACTTAATGGGATTTTAAAGTAGGTGAAACTGACACATACCCCCACTTCAAAACTCCTTTATGCTACCAGAGAAGTGTAAAGGACTTTCATAAATTGAGCTCTGTATCACCATCACCCAGAAAAAAAAGCCTGAAGAACAGAAAATTTAGTCAGATCAGAGTCCAATTTTTTGTTGCTGTTTATAATGTGTTTCTATTTTAAGTTCATTATCTGCCCATTAACATGCTGTGAATTGTCTTTGCAATCTTCTGAAAGATGCTACAGCATTCGTGTCCCGATTATGTATTTTAAGGTACCACATGACTAGCCCCTTCAGGAAGATTTATAATTTACCATTTCAATATTTATTCTCTGACCGCAATTCTTAACTATTATCTTTTTAGTATCCAAAAGCAGACATACCACTAGACCTATAGCTGGGACGGGGCTTTGCCAGTTTACACCAGCTATGGGATCCACTGGATAGAGCTAGGCTGTTTTATGGCTGGCGAGGTTCTCATTCACAGTTCACATTTCTAAGCAGTTTAGCAGAATCTAGATAGGGCATGTTACAAAGTAAGAGCCATTACCACTGCTGCACACATTTTACACTAATCACATTTGTATTTTTCAGTGTAGTCAAATCAGCTATCTAGTACCAGTTCTTAGTGCAAAGGTGTAATTTCTAGGAGAAATAACAACTGCACCCATGGCATTTCTCATTTTATAGAAGCAACAAACCTTCGTCAGAATAAATTTCAGGGACTAGACATTACAGTAAGAGCATTTTATAAACAACATAATTTGAATTATTTATAAAAAGGCTCCTATGATAAATGATAAACAGATCTGAGTTATGATTTTGATGCCCAGACATGGGGATACGCCTGTTTCATCCAAAGCGGGGTTGCATGGGCGGTGCTTTTTCAATAGGATGCTCTAGATGCAATGGTTTACTTAGCTAAATTAACTTTTGGTACCAGATTTTATTATTAACATCTTGCTTCAGCCAATGAATAAACATACAACATGACTCTGATTTCTCTATGAATACTTGGCTTCTAATTCAGCTCTGGCTAAATACCACTTGGATATTGGTCCAAACCCTACAATAGGAAAGTCAGTACAGCACTAATTTAAAGCGCCTCATATGTTTTTGACTATTCAAAGATAGCGGCACCTTGAGAAGCTGTCAGAGACGATGCTGGGCCTTTCTTTCCCCACCCTTCCCTGGTTCCAACGTGTCTGGGAAGACAGGAATGCTCTCCAGCCTACTGGGATTGTGATGCACTTAAGGGCTATCAGGTTTCAGTGGCTTCTCACCCAGCAGCTAATAGATTTCAGCCTGTATTTTTACATCTCCCAGTCTCCCAGCACCTTTCCAGGGGTGAAGTAGGGGAGAAAAGAATGATGTGAGCATTTAGAATCCACTGTAAATATCGGGGCTGCTCTGTGCTGGAATATACCAAACCCCTCAAGGGCCAGGAGCAGGCCGGGTGTACTATGATTTGGAGGCAAGCGCTGTTGGTGCTTCCTCAGCCTGGCTTTGTAGGCACTAGCCCTGGCAGGCCCCAAGAACCCCTCAGACCCATGGCTGAGTTAAAAGGGATAGCAGGAAAGGAAAAAGATGCAAATATCTGAGGTATGGAGATTAAAATGGTTACAGCTCTCAGTGAGCATGACCATGATTCTTGTCTGGTCTCAGGCGCAGTCCTAGTTGTCTGGCCTAGTGCCTGGTGTGTCATCTCCTGAGCAATCCTACTCAGGCAAAATAGCTTGCAGGTTTCGAGGACAGGCTGTAGCCTGTTCCACATGTAGCTCTACATACTGTTCCTGAGGGTTGCTCTCAGCATCTGCCTACTCTGCAGCTCTTGGCTTCCCATGTGGTTTCTCAATAGAGAAAGCCACATTCTGAGCAGAGGGGAGGCTGATAGGAGTCACCGAGCTGATCAGTAGGTTATATCTGAGAGTTCTCCAATATAACAACATGTCCAACATTCCAGAGATAGGCAATTTCAACCTGCAGCTAGTTAAGGGGGTGGGATATGATAGAGGTCTATAAAATCATGACAGTAATGGAGAAAGTGAAGAAACAAAAGTTATTTACTTGTTCCCATAAGAACTAGGGTCACCAAATGAAATTAATAGGTAGCAAGTTTAAACAAACAAAAGGAAGTTTTTCTTCACACAGCGCACAGTCAAACTGTGGAACTCCTTGCCAGAGGATATTGTGAAGACCAGGACTTTAACAATGTTCAAAAAAAGATAGATCAATACATGGAGGTTAGCTCCACCAATAACTATTAGGCAGGATGGGCAGGAATGATGTCCCTCGCCTGTTTGTTAGAAGCTGAGAATGGGTGACAGGGGAGAGATCACTTGATGATTACCTGTTCTGTTCATTCCCTCAAGGACACCTGGCATTGGCCACTGTTGGAAGACAAGGGCTAGATGGACCTTTGATCTGCTCCAGTATGGCTATTCTTGTGTTATGTTTAAAAAACCCAGACACTTATCAGGTCATTAGCTGGAAAGGGGAGTCACATACAAGGTCTCAGTTATATTTTAATTACAGTGGCTTCATGTGGGTCCAATGCCTTCTGCTTTCAATACATCACAAAGGCAGGCATGATTTCCATCTCCTTGCTTTTTCAACATGCAACGGGAGATTTCACAAAGTGCTGAAACCAACATGCAGTATCAGGAGGGTTCCTCCAAAGTTGCTGCTGGATTTTGAGCATTAGGCAGTAAAGAGAGAGTTCTAATGTGGCTTCTCTTTTTGGCTAATGCTCACCTATTGGAGCATGCACAGAAAAGCAGCATACTGAATCTCACCCTTCAGCCAAGAGATCTTCAGGCAATCAAAAACAAGGGGAAGAAAATGGATCAATGATGCACATTGTTTACCTGTCCCAGAAAGCAAAAAACTCTTTTCGCTCACAGTAGAACTAAGGATTTCTTAGCAACCAACCAAACCATCAGTCTTTAGCTCCACGTTTTTAAAGCAATCCCATATATACACCTGCAAGCTCTGACAAATTCAGATTGTTCCCATGGCTACACCCAAACAAGGCAGCGTATGTTACAGCTGGGAATTCCCTTGTTTGTGCAGAATGCCCACAGTTACATCTGCAATTAGAGCGGCCAAGCTGAAGCCTCACAGTGCTCAACCATACACAGCAGAATTTAGCCATTCTTAACTGTCAGTGTATGAAATGGGTCTGCTTCAAGGCACATGCCCTATATTTCAGAGGAGCCACAGAGATCACACTGCTTTTCACCAGAAATCAAAAGGAAACTAGTCACCATGCCACCCCAAATCCCCAGACAAACTCATTCAAGTAAAGCAGAGGGGTGGGAAAAAACATCAGGCAGTTGTGAGAACCCAAAAAAAAAAAAAAAAAAAAAAAAAAAAAAAAAAAAAGGCTCCCAGGCCTTACATTTCCCACCCCTGGGCTATGTCTACACTGCCAGCTTTTGCCAGCAGTGAGTATGCAAATGAAGTGCTGATTAGCATTTTGTCACGCTTCATTTGTATAATCTATTCGAGACGTTTTTGTGCAAGGGGTTTTCGCAGAAAAACAAGCAGTGTGGACGTTTCCTTTGTGCAAAACCCACTTTTTCCACAAGATCCTTGGCCCTCCATAAGGATTTTGGACAAAGGAAACGTCCACACTGCTTATTTTTGTGCAAAAATGGCTTGACTAGATTGAGCATGACAAAATGCTAATCAGCGCTTTATTTGCATACTCTCTGCCAACAAAAGCTGGCAGTGTAGACAAAGCTCTGGATAAAGGGTTTAGTCTTGCACCAGGCTTGCAATAAACTCCTGTTCTGTGGATCTGAGACTAGTGAAACAAATACCGAGTCAAGGGCCCTCTTCCAGAAGATGCAAGCCATTGTAGGTGTATCCTGGCATCCATCAAAGCCCACAGACAAACTCCCATTTACTTCAAAACTCCCTTGGGGTCAGGATTTCACCTTTAAATCCACCACTCAAGTATCTCAGCTAAGCTCAGGGTCCACAAGGGTATACGGGGTAAGAGACCATTGCTCAGGAAGCCAGGACTGAAGACATTTAGGACATTGTAAATCAAGGTCACCAGCTTGCACTGCAGCCAGAATCAAATAAGCCAGAGTTTTATCATGTCTAATAATGTGCTGTGACAAAGCCACCAAGCAGGCAGGCAGCAGCTTCCTGCCACAGAGGTGGTCTCCAGGTGCTCCACCAGAGTGGCTGTGTGTAGAATGCAGTAGACAATCCAATTCAGAAGTCCCAAAGCCATGAATTAGTGTAGCAAAGTCCAGCTCCAAGAGAAATGGTGGCAATCGCCTTCCCCCAGTCAAATAAAAAAGGGCAGTGTCAGGGGGTACACCCCTGATGGGGGCTGCTGACCCCCTTATACTGACCCGCGTCTCAGTCCGGGCCTATACCGCACCCCAAAGTCCCCAAAAGTTCAGGCCCCTCTATCTGGGGATATGCGGTATCCAATGTCCCAACACAAAGTCCAGGCCCCTCTATCAGGGGATATACGGTATCAATGTCTCAACACAAAGTCCAGGCCCCTCTATCAGGGGATATACGGTATCAAAGGCCTAGTCCCTCTAAGGAGCCTCTCCTGGCCCCAGGCCTGGCTGTCCGGGGGGGGGGGGGGGGGGGGGGGCTGCGTGGTAGGGGGACCCGGGCCCTCCCTCTCCACCAGGTCCCAGCCCAGGGCCCTTCAGGCAGGGTCTGTGGCTCCTGCCGGCTCGAGGGGGAATCCGGCTGCTACACGCCGAGCCAGACTTTGTATCCCCTGCCCCGGGCTGCTTCCTACCGCGCCCCGGTTCCCATGGGGCCCACTGGCCTCTGAGGCAGTACCTGCCGGGGTTGTGGGGACGTTCCGGTCTCCCGGGGTCGGGGTCTGCTTCCTTGGGGTCAGGGTCCAGCACTGGCAGCAGCTCCGGTCCCAGCGGCTGTAAAAACCCTGGCCTGGCCTGGCCTGGTCTCCTCCCTCCCCCAGCTGTTTGTTTGCCTGCTGGGCTCCCTCTGCCTTTATACCTGGCCTCTGCTGGGAGCATGCCCAGCAGGGCCGGAAGGGCGGGGCCCTCTCCGCCAGCTGGGCCTGGGCTACTCCCGGCCCTGCAGTGCTGGGCCTGTTTGCCCCGTCACAGGCAGTTTGGGCCACTGATGCCAAATGGGATTTCCTGTCCAGCAAGGGACTATAAAACATGCGGAATAAGCACGCACTGTAAATAGCAGTGGCAACCTTGTGTATCCACCCCATTAGCATTATCTCTGTGTCTTGTCTGGTCCAATCTTCAGCCAGTCTGTTCCCTCATTCCCAGCCTGTCCCAGACAAAAGCAGGCACACCAGACAATTGGGGTCAGACAAAAATGATGCATCCTGGAGTGATGCTGAGGGCAGTGCAGTCCAGAAACATTCTGCTCTCCCTCAGCAGCCTTGCCTGCTCACCAGACAGGAGCTTTGCAGAACCCTGATAAGTGATTCCCTAGGGCAGGATGGGCACTTGCTGCAAACTGTCAGGGATCTCTGAGCGAGAAAGAACAGAAGAACATGGGGTGATACTGCCTACACCAGCTACAGTCAATCCAGTCTGCAGTCTAGGAATGCGCTCGGGTTCCTTTCCACCAGTAAGCTCTCTTGTGCATCTGTCAGCAACATTTTCTACCACCTGTGATTGGCTAGGAGATTCCATGCCACCCAGACGAACTGTCATCTGGTGTAATGGTCCTTGTCTGGGGATTGGTTGGCAGGGTGGTGTTGCCTAGTGGTCAGGGCTTACGTTTGTGACTTCCAGGGGGCTGTTGACAGAAGAGCCTGGCCCTTGTGCATTTCTGGGCTCCAAGCTAGGGCCCTTTGAGAGCTATCAGAGATCTGATAGCCAGGGGCTGCTTTCCCTGGGCCATTTCCTATCACCCCCATGCACTTGCCCAAAGTTGCCATCTGGGTCCTGGTACCAAGAAGGCTGTCAGCTCACCACATGGTAACTTGTGGTGACTGCATGAAGGGGGGTAGCTCTCTTCTTTTTCAGGATATGCAACTGCCTCCTTCTGTGATATGGCCACCCTCCCAGGCCAAGTCAGTCCCAGGGCTTTCTGCTGCTGGGCAAGTCCAAATAAAAGGAGGAGGAATTTTACTAGGAGTCCATACTAGGAGCAGGGAATGCTTCCCTCAGGCTGCTGCTGGAGCAGGTCCTCCTCACTTCGCTCAGGACAGCTGTCGTGGGGAGAGATTCTGCCTTCGCCTCAGCTCTCCTCTGCTGGATTTGCAGGTTGCAGGTCACGCTTTCCTGGTCTGCCACCCAATGAGCTGCTCCCCTGCCTTCTAACTCCTCCTCCAGGAGAGGGAAAAGGGGGGCTTGTCTGAACCCAGAGCAGTTCCTTAACCCCGACTTGCCTAGCATGGAGTTTGTACACCCTGTCACACCAGGGCTGTTACTCAGCCCTCCATCATCTCTCAGCAGGAACACAGCAATGTGAGATACCTGGGCATAAAGCCTGCAGCTTTTAAAAAACCACCACCCAGTACTGGACTTTGCAGCATGTCTCCTCAGCAACACTGACTGCTGCAAGCACCTGAGAGCTTGAACAGCTCTGCTGGTGAAGAAAACTTCTCCTTGTAGCACAGGAGTTTAATATAAACTGTGTCACACCATGCCACTGCCCCGTTGCTCAGTTGCTTCTAACATCCTATTACCACTCAGTCTCCAACTGAGCAGACCACTAACAGTATTCTTGGCTATAAAGTAGGGCTGTCAATTGCTGGGTGTTAATGCCTGCGATTAACACAGGGCAGGAGTAACATGTTAATGCAGGCGTTAATGCTGCACTGCCCCTTTGAAGTCCTGCCCTGGTGCTTCAAAGGGGCAGCACATTAGGAGCTTGGGATCAGCTGGAGTCCCCAGCTGATCTCAGGCTCCACCTTGCGCTGCCCTGTTGAAGTGCAGCCACGATGCCTCAAGGGGACAGTGCTGCACGGAGCCTGGGGTCAGCTGGAGTCCCCAGCTGACCACGGGCCCGTGCAGCGTTGCTGCTTTTAAACATAGCCACTGTATTTCAAAGGGGCAGTGCTAGCAGAGACCAGGATCAGCTGGGAACTCCAGCTGATCCTGGGGCTCCTGTGGGGTTGCCCCTTTGAAACGCCGCTACAGTTTCAAAGGGGCAGTGCGCACGATTAATGTTTTTAATCCCTTGACAGCCCTCCTATAAAGGTTTGAAATCACTAGTTGCCATGGGCAGCTGAATTAAACATGCACTGATTGAACAACAGAGGTGTTTTCAGTACAAACGGCAGCAAGGATTGTCAGACAATGACAAAGGAATAATTGACAAATGGTAATTTTATAAGTGTATAAATGACAAAGCCAAGATACCCAACTCTCTCCAAGTCCACTCCAACGGAGCATTCAAACACAGAATGGCAGCAATATCTTAGACCCTAAATGATTATGGAACAAATGGTCATTCTTTTAGGCTACGTCTACACTGGCATGATTTTCCGAAAATGCTTTTAACGGAAAAGTTTTTCGTTAAAAGCATTTTCGGAAAAACGTGTCTAGATTGGCAGGATGCTTTTCCGCAAAAGCACTTTTTGCAGAAAAGCGTCCGTGGCCAATCTAGATGCGGTTTTCCGCAAAAAAGCCCCAATCGCCATTTTCGTGATTGGGGCTTTTTTTTTTTTTTTTGCGGAAAACAGTACTATGTTGTCTACACTGGCCCTTTTGTGCAAAAGTCTTTCAGAAAAAGACTTTTGCCCAAACGGGAGCAGCAGAGTATTCCGGAAAAGCACCGATGATCTTACATGAGATCGCCAGTGCTTTTCTAGAAATTCAAGCGGCCAGTGTAGACAGCTGGCAAGTTTTTCCGCAAGAGCAGATGATTTTGCGGAAAAACTTGCCAGTCTAGACACAGCCCTAGTGTGTAATGTCCCATCCTTCCCCCTCCCCGCCCATCTGCTGTTTGCCTTGTAAGCTCTTTGGGAGAAGGCCTCTCTGCTACTGTTTGTTCAATGGAGCCCCACTCTTGGTTGGTCTTTAGGTACTACTGTAATAAATGTGATTAATTATAACCAAGTAATGGAATCAACTTTTTCCCCCCTATTTCTCCATATGCTACTGCCTGTTATATCATGCCTACTTTTAGGTTGCAGGTTGTTTGAGATGAGAATTATATTCAGAGGGGCATTCAGCACATTTTCAGGGATAAATAAATACAATGAAAAGGAGAACACCAGGGCATTGCATAGTGGAACAGAAATTGCTTTACCAGATCAACCCATGGTCTATCCAGGCTGGTATGCTTCCCCCAACAGTGACCAATACCTGACATTTCACAGGAAGGTCCAAAAAATCAGAGTAGGCAGATGTGAGGCCAGATTAGCTCACATTAGATCTCCTCTTAATCCCTGGTTTAATCCCCTGAAACATTACATTTAATATCCCTTCCAAAATAATAGGTATTTATTATTGTAACTCTGGATACTTTTGTTATCCTTATAAATATCCAATCCCTTTTTGAAACTTTGCCACATGAAGTCATTGAGGTCATGTGTACCAAAATCTAATTACACATTGAAACGACAATATTTTATCTGTTTTGCATTTGCAATCTTTTAATTTTATTGAGCATATTCTGCTTCTACTTTGAGATAGAGAAAACCAGAAGCATCTGACCCATTTTCTCTATAGCAAAAATGAGAAGTCCTAGGGCACCTTAGGGCATGCCTACACCAAGGAGTTATTTTGAAATAATTCCCCTTATTGTGAAATAAGTCAAGTGTTCACACTACCAAGCCTGTTATTTCGAAATAACTCCTGCTTGTGAAGAGAAATAAGCTTATTTCAAAACTGTTATTTTGGGAGTTATTTTGAAATAACTTATTTTGAAATAACCTGGTAATGTAGATGTAGCCTCAGAGACAAACACATATATTTGATATATATACACACACACCTCAGATTCTGTAATTTAACAGCAAAAAAATAGTTACTTGTCAATTGTAAGACCAGTGTTAATGGAACTAATTTAAGTCAGGGTGGATGTGTCTCATTCACAGCATTTGGTGTGGATATATGAATATCAAAAGCGGGGAAATTGCCTTTGAAGTGCATTAAACAATTAAGATCTTTATTCAAACCTAAGTTGATAGTATTGAACTTGTAGGCAGTTACATATTTCATATGTAATATATATATACACACACAACTCAGATTCTAACATCCAATTACCATCCAGTAGCTGTAAGTAATTTCCATTCCAACTCATCTGATGAAGTGGGTTTTACCCACAAAAGGACCTAATAAATTAATTATCTCTAAGGTGTCACAGGACTCCTTGTTTTTAGTTACAGACTAATATGGTTACCCTTCTGAGACTTTTTTCTTTATAGCATACTTTACACAGCAGCTCATCACCCAGGCAAGTCAGATTGGCAAAGAATTCCCAAAAGCCACAAAATATTTCTGCATTTTCTTCTTTCCTTACTTATTCTTTACTTTAATTCTAGATTGAAGGACAAGTTGTGATTTGATTTAAATGCCATCACTAACTCCAATAGCAAAGCACAATTCCAGGAACTTTGAAGAATGTAGTGCTGAATGAGACACGAATCTTGGTAGAGCTAATAGGGCCTAAAGATGCCTTGTTAGTATGGCAATTTGCTCCATGCCAGGAGTCACTTTTAAAGGGTGTTGGTGGGTTAACCATATAAGGCCAAAGCAGGATTGCAGCAATTAAGTCTGAGGTGTAGGGTGCTTGTAGGGGGCAAGGATGGAGGTCTGTACTGTTTGATTCCTCAGCTCCTTGCCCCAGAAGGTTTTCACTGAGCATGTGCACCAGGTACCACAGACTTCCCTTTTACTCCCCTTCTCCCCACTCACCAGCCCAAGTAGCTGCAGTGGCAGCTCCAGCTCCTGAGTCTGCCTGCTGCTTCTTAGCTATTTAAAGCTTAACTTATTTATAGTGATTAAATTATGCATTGGGTGGTGGTAAAAATAACTTTTGATTTTTATGCCTCACCTGTCAAAAAAATGTCACGAGCTGCCACCAATACATTCCTGTATGCACAATTACCTCATCTGCTCTCATATATGCCTCCTTTCCAGGTAAGCCACCTCAACTGTTTAACTCTCTCATCCTACGAGAGATTTTCCATGTCCATAAAAAATTGTTGCTCTTCTCTGAACCTTTCTGAGTTCTGCAAGATTCTTTTTTAGATGGGCAATTAGCTCTGCATACATGGTTCCAGATGAGGCTGTACCACTGACTTATTAATTAATCGTCGATTAATCACTGTTAACACATGATAAAGTCTACTTTATCATGATTAATTGTAGTTTTAATTGTATTGTTAAACAAGAAATTACGAACTGAAATGTATTAAATTTTTGGGTGTTTGTCAACATTTTCGAATATACTGATTGAAACTACAACACTGAATACAAAGTGTACTGTGCTTACTGTACATTTTATTACAAATATTCACACTGTAAACATGATAAACAAAAGTCATAGTATTTTTTCAGTTCACCTAATACAAGAATGGTAGTGCAATCTCCACCATCAAAGTGCAACTTACAAATGTAGTTTTTTGCTACATAACTGAATTTAAAACCAAAACAATGTAAAACGTTAGAGCCTACAAGTCCACTGGGTCCTACCTCTTGTTCAGCCAATCGCGAAAAGAAATAAGTTTGTTTAGATTTACAGGAGATAATGCTGCCCACTTATTTATAATGTTTGAAAATGAGAAGAGGCATTCACATGCTAATGTTGTAGCCATTGTTGCAAGGTATTTATGAGCCAGATGTGCAAAATATTTGTATGTTTCTTCACGCTTTGGCCACTATTTCAGGGGACATGTTTCCATGCTAAGGACAGTCATTACAAACATGTTAATTAAATTTATGACAACTTCTTGGGGTGCCATATATTTCATGTTATAGCAGTCTCACTTGATGATCCTAATATATGTTGTTCATTTTAAGAACACTTTCCCTGCAGATTTGACAAAATGCAGAGAAGGTACCAATGTGAAATTTCTAAAGTCAGTTACAGCACTTGATCCAAGGTTGAAGAATCTGAAGTGCCTTCCAAAATCTAAGGGGAACAAAGTGTGGCACATGCTTTCAGAGGACTTAAAAGCACACCATGTTAATGCAGAAATTACAGAACCTGAATCACCAAAAATGAAAATCAACTGTTGGTGGCATCTGATTCAAGATGATGAAAATGAACAGGTGGCATTCTGCACTGCTTTGAATCATTATCTAGGAAAACCTATCATCAGCATTGATAACACGTCCTCTGGAACAGTGGTTGAAGCATAAAGGAACATACAAATCTTTAGCATATCTGGAGCACAAATATCGTGCAACACTGATGTTAATAGTGCCATCTGAATGGCAGTTCTCACTTTCAGACAACATTGGAAAAAAGAAGCAGGCAGCATTATCTCCTGCAAATATAAACAAACTTAAACAACTGGCTGAACAAGAAGTAAGACTTAGTAGACTTTCTAGGCTTTAAAGTTTTACATTATTTTATTTTGAATACAGTTGTTTTTTGTACATAATTCTATATTTGTAAGATCATCCAACTTCCATAGGAGTACCTGAATTATTATTGCATTGGAGTACCTGAATTAAGTGAACTGAAAAATACTACAGTAGAGTCTGGATTATCTGACCTTCGGTAATCCGACATTCTGCTTTATCCGACCCTGCAGCTCCCGAGGACAAAGTGGTGCTGGCAGGAGCAGCATCAGCGACTCCAGGGCGCGGGCCGGGAGAATGGCCCCGCTCGCTGCCCTATCGCTCTCCTGGAGCCGCTCCTGCTGGCGCCACTTTGTCCAGGAGAGCGACAGGGCAGTGAGCGGGGCCATTCTCCCAGCCTGCACCCTGGAGTCGCTGATGCTGCTCCTGATGGCGCCACTTTGTCCCTGGGAGCTGCAGGAATCAGCAGCTCCAGGAGAGCGACGGGGCAGAGAGTGAGGCCATTCTCCCAGCCCGCGCCCTGGAGCCGCTGATGCCACTACTGCTGGCGCCGCTTCATCCCCGGGAGCTGCAGGTATCAGCGGCTCCAGGGCACGGGCTGGGAGAATGGCCCCGCTCGCTGCCCCGTCGCTCTCCTGGAGCCGCTGATGCCACTCCTGCCGGTGCCGCTTTGTCCCCTCCCTGCAGGGGACGCCGGGGAGGAAGCGGCGCAGGCAGGAGAGGCATCAGTGGCTCCAAGAGAGCAACAGGGCAGCGAGCAAGGCCATTCTCCTGGCCCGCGCCCGGGAGCTACAGGGAGGGAAGGGACCAGGGCCAGGCAGGGATGGGGACCAAGTGGCCCAGCTACAATAGAGTCCCTATTATCTGACATTTTCGGTAATCCGACCACCTGTCGGTCCCTTTTAGGTCGGATAATCGGGACTCTACTGTATCTCTTGTTTTTTACAAAGTAAATATTTGTAATAAAAATAAAGCAAGCACTGTACACTTTGTATTCTGTGTTGGAATTGAAACCCATATATTTGAAAATGTAGAAAACATCCAAAATATTCAAATGGTTTTCTATTATTTCAACAGCACAATTGACCACAATTTTTATTGCTTGACAGCCCTAGATGTATAACGTATACAATTATATTTTTCATATTAGACTCCATACTCTTCTATGCATACTAACATGGGTGTAGCTACACATTAAGCCTAGTTCTTTGATTGAGCTGTCCACGCTGATGCTCAGCTCCCTTATCTGCCTTGATATTTTAGAACCTGCAAGTTATGAGTAGTTTAAATTTTCCCCATTCACTGTGCACTACTTTGCATTTATCAATATTGAACTTCCTTTGCCATTGCGCTGCCTGCTATACTAGCTTGGTTATGTCCCTCTGACATTCTTTTCTATCTTCCCTGGACATGACTAACCTAAATAATTTTGTGTCATCTGATCATTTCACACGTCACTGCTCACTCTCATTTCTAGATCATTAATAAATGTATTAACCAAGCACTGAAACCGGAAGCTGCTAAAAAGGCGGAAGAATTTCAGAATAAACATTTTTGTTAATGATATGTATCATTACATATTATTTGGCACAATAAATTGGCGGGATACAGGCAGTCCCCGGGTTACGTACAAGATAGGGACTGTAGGTTTGTTCTTAAGTTGAATTTGTATGTAAGTCGGAACTGGTACATATTGTAGGGGAAACTCTAGCCAAACATTTTTTTTAGTTTTGGATAGCATAGGGAAAGGTTAACTCCCCTCTAATGTTTGTTTTGCTGTCTGTTCCCCTGTTCAGAAGATTTCACATCTATTTCTGTCCCTGTGACAAACTCAGGACTAAAGGAGTAACTCATCAAATACCAAACAGCTCTGCACCATGCTTTGAGCTAATAGCTTTATTTCCACACACCACCCAGGGTTCTAGGAGGAGGGTCCTTTTTTTGCTAACACAATGAGGCCAGCACTTTGTTTGTTTTGGTGGAGTCTTTGTTTGCCCAGGGAGCCCAGCATGTATAGGGGGAGGAGGGGCGGAGAGGCTGCTTTTTTCTGCTGTTCGGCAGCCTGTTGCTCAGGGGAGGGGGCAGCCTGTTGCTGGCAGGGGGGAGGCGTGCAGGATGCGAGGCCGCGGGGGGGGGGCAGCGGGCGTGGGGAGGCACTTTTCCTCTGCCCGGCAGGATCCCTGTCCCTGTGGCCAGCTGCTGCAGGCAGAGGCCAGTTGGAGCCGGCCGAAGAGGAGGAGGAGGTGGATTCTAGGACCCAGGTGAGCGAGCCGCTGCTGCGCTCCGGGAGCCCACATGTATAGAGGGGAGGAGGGGCAGAGAGGCTGCTTTTGTCTGTTCGGCAGCCTGTTGCTCAGGGGAGGGGGCAGCCTGTTGCTGGCAGGGGGCTGGGGGGGGGGGGCAGCGGGCGTGGGGAGGCACTTTTCCTCTGCCCGGCAGCTCTGCGGGACCCCAGTCGGAGCCGGCCCGAGGAGGAGGAGGATCCTAGGACCCAGGTGAGCGAGCCCCGGGAATGCTGCTGCGCATGTGCGGGAGTTGCCTCACCCCGTTCGTATCTAGGGATCCCACGTAAGTCGGATCCACGTAAGTCGGGGACTGCCTGTAATTAGCTCTTCAGGGCAGGGGCTGTATCTCCATGTGTTTTAGAACAGAACAAAAACACCCTTTTCCCAGTTAGTATCTGCAATGCTGCTACAACATAAATAGTACTAACACATTATACATTTAGTTGATAGGATACTGACCAGCCTAATACACTGTTATTAGGAAAAAACCCACACTTTTTAAACTTGCATTCAAGTTAGATTTTTATACTCAAATTCACAGAAAGAGATGAACTCTAAATATTTAAGTGGAAATAAAGAGCCATTTATTTGAGCCATGGCATGCTCCTATATTCCCTTTGATCTGCACATAGAATTTCTATTAGGGATGTGAATGGTGGGGGCTGGAGTGGCCCCCTTGTTGATCACCCATTTAATCAGTTAACTGGTTAAACTTAACATTTAAGCGGTTAACTAATTAAATGGGATTTTATATCCCTAACTTCTATTGATTTCAGTGGTGCAACTGGTATCTCTGGGAGCTCCAAATACAAGTCTCAGGCAGTGCTTGACCCTAACTGCATGAATAAATGGGTAAGCTCAGGCAGAGCTAACAGAAGAGTTTAGATCAAATGGCCTATTCATGTGTTTGCCTTTAAAAAGATCTGCATAGATGGATTTAATCAAGGTGCACACACAGCCATAGACTGCACATGATTTCATTTCTTGAACAATATACTCTGAAACCTACAATCATGTCAGATGTGCTGGAAAGTCTGCCTGCTGGTAATACTGACTGCAGTGCACACTACTGAAGAAGAGATCAAACATTTTTTTGGTTGCATGTTCTTTCAGCATATTTATGGAACTCATGACAGCTGTATCAATGGAGCAGGTACTGAAGAGACATAGTGGAAGGAAAGAGCATTTTTTCATATGGTGATAAGAAAATGAAAAATTCCTACATGTTGACCTTTTTCTAAGTATCATATTTCCCTTTTCTAAAATAAAGGTCACAGTATCAGTAGTTGTAAGTACTGCTACTAGAACTGGCATGTTAAAGGCAAATACTAGGTACTGGATGAATATGAATACAGCATATTGCTAATGCTTACAGAATCATTTTAAAGGCATTTACCATGCTTTCTTCCCTCAGCTGGTATCTTAGGCAAGCCCTGAGGCTGTTGCAACAGACTTACACAAGCTGTTATTTATGAACATTAGACTCTGTAGGGCATCTTAGTACTACGGGGTTGTAATCCCGCAAATGCATCCGATATGGCCAATGTACAATAAGGAGTGGTAGATAAACCTTTCCTTCTCGTGCTTCAATATCTATATTTTAAAATACAACACAATTACTCACTTTTAAATCCCAGCAGAGTTTAAAGGATTTGTTTGAGCATTCTTGCTCTCTTCAAGAGCAGGCAAAAGCATACAAACATTTCTATTAAAATTCATCTCTGCAAAATAGCAATTATTTAGCAGTCTGTCTTAAATGGATCAAATAAGGGTCACTTGTTTTCTAACACATATATAAGGTGAAATTAATATTAACACCTTAGATAAATATGAATTATTTTACTATATCTGAAGTTCATTTTCTTCAGTATCCAAACTTACTAAACAACATAAGAGGAAGTTACTTAATTTAGGTTACTGCAAGCTCTGTTGCCTCAGTATTTAATATGCAGTTTTCAAGCTTTCACCAACAACTAGATAATTTTTCACACTAAAGATTTATTGAACAAGACATAAATCATACTTCATCTCGTTTTTTCTTGTATTACATGGTAGATCCTTTTCTCATATGATCTCTCACTCCTTTTTATCTCTGTGAGGCAGGGTGTCTTCCACGTTTGAACAACCAAGGAAATTCAAGAAAAAATGATGTTGAACTCAGACTAAAACCAAGAATTATTCTATAATCAGTCTTATAAACAGTTATTTTTTCCAATCATAGAGGAACTAGGTTTGACACTTCACTTTTCATGACTGTGAAAATACATTTAAACCAATTATAGACCCAATCATTAATCTTAGATCACCACCAAAACGCACTACAATATTCTTTTATTTAGTTTACAGAAGAATCTATCAGTACAGGTTGCAGAAAGAAAATGTTTAGTGCTATTTACAATTTGTTTTAAAACTCTGCTCTATACAAATTTAATTCTGATCAGTATGAACAATATTTTTGTAGGCCTATGGCATATAAAGCATTTAATCAAAGCAGTAACAGTGGATAAAATAACCTGATTACAGTTTAATGATGCTGACCATTTGGGGGGAAAAACAATTACACAGAACACCTGTAAGGGCTGTGAACACTTAAAGTACAGAATACGATGTCAACCTGCGACTCTTTTTTTAAGGCTAATGCTATTTATATGGAATATTGTTCTATTATGCTACACGCCAATCTATATTTAAGTTCTATAGTTATGCATTTTATAAGATTTTTATTAAATATATTCTACACTTATTTGTAATTTCATCCAGGAAGAATTCTTCCCGAGTGAAAAAATATAAAATCTTTTATATTTTTACAGGTTTAGATGAAACTAGCTCATGCTTTAGTGCTGTGCAAATTTCTTTAGCATATCAATCTTTAAATTATTGATACGAAATAAAAGAATGGCATCCTTTTTTAATTATGTATGCCTTTAAAAATCGGCTTCTGATTTTAATATAATTGCAAGCACTAATACCAAATGCGGATTACATAAAGAAACAAAACTAGTACTATGGCAGAGGTTTTTTCTTTTCTTTTTTTTTTTTTTAACTTTAATAATTCTTTTGAAGTCTCTAATGAATAAGCATGACATTGGACACCGAGATACAGAAGAATAAGAATTACTCAAAAACATCAATTGCTGATATTCAAATACATAAAATTGATTAGTAAATGAGGTCTTCTAATATTTATGCACAATAATAAAAGCCTATGAACTACAGGAAATTACCCCTCCCATATTAAGGCTAGGAAATGCACTCTCTGCACTTGTTTGTGCTGTATGAACAAGCACTCAACTAACATAGGAGAAAAAAGAGTGCATATAATAATGAAAAATATCAGTTTCAACAGCCCTCTACAGAGTGCTTTTAAATTACAGGCACATTGTTTGTTTGTTGCAGTGAAAATATATATAGCCAGGCTCGGTTTAGTTAGTATTCTGTGCCAGTTCGGCCACCAAGGTTGACTTGGTAGAATTGACTTCAGTTTTCCCTTTGAGTTGGCCATTACTGAGCATTTTGTAATTACGGATTCTATTTTTCAGTGTTATATTATATATTGTAGATTATTTCTAGGTGTCTCAAATATCATTAGGGATGGCCAATGAGAAACATACTGTCAACTGTTTTTAGTGCAAACTGCATCTAGAAAGCTTGCTTGATTAGTTCCGGTTAATGAAGATTTTTTTTGTGGCAGCAAAATGATTTCTGCTGTGGAAGAGGACACATTAACTTTTTTCTGGAGATTGAATGCATTCAAAAACTGATGTATCATAAGATTATTCAACAAGAAAAAATAGAAATAAAATCATAATGCAATTGTTCGCAGATCTCTCTCCTTTTAAAAAAAAGAGTATAGTGTGACAGTGTTTATGTAATATTTCAGTTCCATGGATTTACAGACAGGCTCTTCCTAAACGTGTCTGAAGCAAGGTTGGGCCTCTTCTATTCCAGCAGCATGAAAGACAAAGACTATATTACACAACACTTAGCAAGTAAAGCAGACAGTTTACAGGATCACACAGCAATTGCTCTCTCCAGTTTTTTCACGGTTCCTCTGACCTATGGAACAATGAAAAGAAGATTTGCTTGCAAGTCATTTATAAAACATTTAGTTGGGAGGCGGGAGAGTGGGAATAACTATTAACAATACAAGAACTATGTAAAAATTTTATCTTGTGCAACTTTATAAGCTCCAGAGAATACTAAAATATTACTAAGATATATCAGAAATAAACTTTTTATTTTACTGTGTTCAAAAACATATGGTTGCTTGCTTGATAAGAACTATTCATAAACCATGAAGACATTCCTCCTTTCAAAGCCATGACATTTTTGAACATGTGCCTATGCAACTGAAGTTGGAAACTCATCGATTGCTTAGCCTACCTTGAGAGTTTGGCTCTGGCAATGTCTCTCTAGCCACCAAATGCATCACTGTTGTCTTGCCAAAAGGAAGTTTTAATGCTGTGGGGAAAACAGAATGATTTATTAATACACTAACTCACTAATAAAACAAGCCATATATAGTTAACCGGATTAGCTTTTTTCACTGCTTCCTACTTCTTACTTCAAAATTCATATTGCTTATTTACCAATCCTACAAGGAAGTTTAGTGTAAAAGCTACTGTTTGTCACTGTGAGGATGATAAAGTTGTGTGGCCTGACTGCTCTTTTCAACTTTAATGGGAGCAGAAATGATCAATTATGCCCTGATTCAGGAACTTGCTTAATTTTAAAAATTTGATTAGGCCTATGTGACCCACTTAAACCACAAAATAAACATTTACACTCAAGGAATTGAGCAGCACATTAAAGCGTGCATTACCAGAAGCTTAACATCTTTCCAATTATCTTGAAAAGTTAATAATCCAAATCTCTGCTGATGTGACATGATATTTATAAATAATTTAATGGAATACAACCTCTCATTGCAATGCCTCACATTTTGACACTGAACACTGTTACATCAGTAATTTATGAGAATAGTGTCTCTCCAGAAATGTAATGCTATTTAAAACATGATCTCTAAGACCAAGTGTTTTCTTTAATATGGTCATGACCCTGTATTATTAAACTTGAACACATTTTAAAACTCTAATTTTGTTTTCACAATGCAGTCCATTTTGCAGTAAAACTGGACTGGTCAGCTTCATATTCAGGTTTTTATGAAATAACATAATATTGTATTTAGATTTTCAACACTCTAGAGTTTTAATAAATATTCCACTATAATCTCACTTATTAGGGGAAAAAACACCAAAACCCATAAAAGCATTTATAATCTATTCATATTAGGTTTGGCATACACTTTTAAAATGCTCCCCTCAAGGCTTCTATGTTCTGGACAACAGCTTCTAGACAGCATTTGTTCAGGGTGGTTATTTGTAAAACTTTCACACCTTACTAGAGCTTCATTTTCTCCTGAGGTTTTACATTTTCCACTATAAATAAGGAGAAAAATATTTTCCACTGCATGATTGACTAAAATAATCAGGAAATATCCTCAGCAGTAGATGAACAAGCTAAGTTTCTCTTTAGGAGTTCAAGTTACTTCCTCACTCCCCTTAGTATTTGTGCCCAAATACATAACCACCACCACTTGAAGCAGAATCTTAGCCTCTAATGAACAGGTCAAAACTTTCAATTTCACCTCACAGTCCACCATCTGTATTTAGAAACAATCCATCCCACAGTAAAGTCTTGACTATACTAAAAGGAAAATTGCCACTGCTGCAATCAATCTTCTGGAGTCCGATTCAGCAAATCTAGTTAAGTACTCCTCCTTTTGTGAGGAATAAGGGAAATCAACGGGAGCATTTGCTCCCATTGGCCTCTCGCTGTGGGGATGCCACCAAGTTTGGCTTAAGGTAAGCTTTTTTTGTAGCTGGAGCTGCATATCTTAAGGCGAGCTGCCGGGTGTAGTGTAGACCTGGCCTAACTAGGGAAGAAAGATGGAGAAGGAGAATCCGAATAATCTCTTTTCCATTTCAATCAGTTTATTGCAGACCTAAGAATCAGATATAAAACTAAACCTAGTATTCACTGGTCAGAAGCACTAGATCCCTAGTTTAGATGAACTAATGTAATTAATTTAATTTTAAGGAGCTAAACATTTTCTTTGTAAACATTTTTATTGTAAAACAGACAGTTATATTCTGGAAAGACAGACACACTGAAACACTTTTGAAATACTATTAACATTTGTACTTTCCAGAGAATAAGCTATGTGGTAAACTAAATCTGAATGTTTCAGGAGTAGCTGTTTTAGTCTGTAACTTTAAAAACAACGAGTAGTCCTCTGGCACCTTAGAGACTAACAAAAATATGTATAGTATTATCATGAGCTTTCATGCTCATCTGAGGAAATGGGTTTTGTCCACAAAACCTCATGATACTATATATTTTTGTTAATCTCCAACGTGCCACGGGACTACTCATTTTAAAATCTGAATGGTACTTTTTTACCCTATGGAAGCTGCTTGTTATAGTTCTAAGTCTGAAAGGAATAAATATTTTGAGTCTTTGATAAAAATGATAACTCTATAGAAGCCATATTAACAAGTTAAAGAAGAAAAGTCCTTTATATTTAGTTTATGTGACATAACATGCATGTGCAGTAGCTGTCTCGTTTTTCGTTAACCGTATATGGGGCACGATCCCCCTTCTGTTTTTTCTCTACTGTGTAATTTTGATTACCAACTCCAAAATAGAGGGGAGGAGGATGAGTAGTGGAACATTCACAGGGACACACATCTCGAAGAACCGTCCTTACCGTGAAGTTAAGTAACTACTACTACTTAGAGAGATGTCCCCATGGGTGCTCTACATTAGGTGACTGTAGGGCAACGCCCTGATGGAGGGGGGCTTTGGAGAGATGGGTTGCACCAGAGAAGAGAGGACTGCCCGACCTACAGTAGTGGTAGGAATTGGATCTGATGCAATAGCATAGTGGTTAGCAAAGGTGTGGTCTAATAACCACATGGCAGCCCTACAAATGTTAGCTAGAAATGTCGTGGATGTCACCATGGCTCTTGTGGAATGTGCTGCGACGTGGAGAGAAGATTGCTTATTCTGCATGGAGTAATGCTGTATGCACGATGATATCCTCCTGGCAATGCACTGTAAGGTGACTGGTTGGCCTTTGGAGCGCTCTTCAATGGGTAGGAAGAGCCTATCCAGGTAAAAGGCAAGTGCCCTCCCAACATCCAATGTGTAAGAAGGCCTCTAAAGGCGTCGTTATGAGGTTTAGATAGATGTATTAGCTCATTAACATGAAAGGCAGAAACTACTTTCACCAGGAATTTAGGATAAGGTCGTAGAATGATTTTATCCTTCATAAATACTGTGAAGGGAGGATCTATCATGAGTGCTGCTATTTCTCCCACTCTTCTTGCTGAAGCTATTGCAATGAGGAAGGACACTTTTGCTGATAGATGAAGAAGGGAACAGGAGGTGAAAGGTTCGAAAGGAGGTCTCATTGGAGCCTTCAGGACCAGGTTTAGATCCCAGGGTGACGTTGGTTCATGTATGATTTGGTATACTTTGAATAGACCAGTTAAAAATTGTTTGGTTGTACGGTGTGAAAAGATGGAAAAATATCTATTGGGTCACAAAACACAGTGATGGCAGAGATGGACTTTTATAGAACTGAATGATAGGCCAGATTCCTTGAGATGTAAGAGACACTCAAGAATGGACAAAATGTTAGAGGTAGATGGGGAGGTAATCTGTCTGGTCTTGCACCAAATGGAGAAGCGTTTCTATTTATGTAGGTAAAGTACATCTGGTGGAAGGTTGACAGCTATTCAGAGGGTTGTTTTAATCGTTCTGTGCAAGAGCGTTCAGGATGGTGACACCATGAAGTAACCAGGTTTTGAGGTAAAACCGCTGGGGCTGGGATGGACCAGACCACTCTGTTGCTGCACTAATAGATCTGGCTGGTTCAGAAGGAGTTAAGGGCTGCATAATGCAAGTCAAAGGACGTAGGGGAACCACGTTTGCCTGGGCCACACTGAGACAATCAAGATCCAAAAAAATCTGATCTCGTTGGATTTTTTGGACCAGTCAACTGATGTGTGGTAGAGGTGGAAAGGCATAGAGGAAGTGCCTCAACCATGTCGTCAAGAAGGCATATCTGAGTGATCCTTTCCCCATGCCTGCTCTGGAACAGAAGTGGTGACATTTGTGATTCTTCCGCAGAGCGAACAGGCTGATGTCTGGAAATCCCCACTTGAAGAAGACTGCTTCAATGACTGTTGGGTGAATTTGCCACTCGTGTTGTTGGGAAAAGATGCAGCAGAGGTGGTCTGCCATTGTATTCTGGTTGCCTGATAGGTATGATGTTCTGGTGAATACACCAGTTCCAGAATGTTACCGCCTACATGCACTGAGGAAGTGTTTGCAGATGGGTTCCATTTGCCTTGAATTGTAAGATGTCCCAGGTGAGCCCTCACAGCCTAATCTGGTAGCATCCGTGAGATGGTGGATCTTGGTGAAAGGGTATGCCCTGCATGATGTCGCATAACTCCAACCACTACTTGAGGGATAGCAGAACATGTGGTGGTAGTGAGATCCTTTTGTGTAATGGGTCTCAGGATGGTCTGTATACTGTGGTGAGCCAGGCCTGAAGGCAGCGCATGTGGAGTCTGGCATATTTAACCACATATATGATAGAGGCCATATGACCCAGGATTTGTAAACAAGGCTTGATAATGGTAAAGGGACTGAATTTGAGCATAAAAATAAGTGTCCTCAGAGTCTCGAATCTGTGTTGTGGTAGGGTGGCTCTTGCTGATATTGCATCTAAATGAGTCCTTATCAACTCAAGCATCTGGTTGGGAACAAGAGTGGATTTTTGGTAGTTTATCTATAACCCCATAACATGAAAGAGCGATATTGTTGCCTGCAACATGATTTGTGTATCTTTGCGGATTGGTTCTTTGACTAGGCAATTGTCAAGGTATGGAAAAATTATCACCCCATGACACAAGAATATAAGAACGGCCATACTGGATCAGTCCAAAGGTCCATCTAGCTCAGTATCCCGTCTTCCAACAGTGGCCAATGACAGATGCCCCAGAGGGGTGAAGAGAACAGGGAATCATCAGGTGATCCCTCTCCTATCATCCATTTCCAGCCTCTGACAAACAAAGGCTAGGGACACCATTCCTATCCATCGTGGTTAATAGCCATTGATGGACCTAATCTCCATGAATGTATGTAGTTCTTTTTTGAACCCTGTTAAAGACCTAGTTTTCACAACATTCTCTGGCAAGAAGTTCCACTGGTTGATTGTACATTACATGAAGAAAAACTTCCTTTTGTTTTAAACCTGCTCCCTATTAATTTCATTTGGTGACCCTTAGTTCTTATATTATAGGATCAAGTAAATAATTTTCCTTATTCACTTTTTCCACATCAGTCATGATTTTATAGACCTCTGTCATTTCCCTCCCCCCACTCCGCCCCTTAGTCTCCTCTTTTCTAAGATGAAAAGTACCAGTCTTTTTAATCTCTTTTCATATGGAACCAGTTCCTAGCCCTTAATCATTTTTGTTGCCTTTTTTTTTTCCTTATCCAATACCAATATCTCCTTTTGGAGATGAGAAAACCACATCTGTAAGCAGTATTCAAGATGTGGGCATACCATGGTTGTCTATAGGGGCAATAAGATATTCGGTGTCTTTTTCTCTATCCCTTTTTAGTGATTCCTAACATTCATTGTTTTTTTTGATTGCTGCTGCACATTGAGTTGATATTTTCAGAGAACTATACACAACGACTCCAAAATTTCTCTCTCTCTCTCGTAGTAATAGCTAAATTAGTCCCCATCATATTGTATGTATAGTTGTGATTATGTTTTCCAATGTGCATTACTTTACATTTATCGACATTAAATTTCATTTACCATTCTGTTGCCCAATCTCTTAGGGTATGTCTACACTAGCCCCTTAGTTCGATCTAGGGAGGCTAATGAGGGCGACCGAAATTGCAAACAAAGTGTGGGATATAAATATCCCATGCTTCATTAGCATGTTCCCGGCTGGTCAACATTTTAGAAATTGACTAGCCCGAAGTAACTGCCCGCATCTACACGTGGCAGTGAAATGGGATTCTGAATTAAAGCCCTAACTCGAATTAGCTGGTAAACCTCAATTGCAGGAGGTTATTTTGCTATTACTTTTTGAGTTTTTGGCTGGCTGTTCTTCAAACTCCTTTTTGGCTTTTCTTATTATATTTTTACATTTAATTTGACACAGTGTATGCTCCTTTCTATTTTCCTTACTAAGAAGTAACTTCCACTTTTTAAATGATGCCTTTTTCTGTCTCACTGCTTCTTTTTTACTTGGTTAAACAGCCACAGTGGCACTTTTTTGTTTTTTTTTTTACTGTGTTTTTTAATTTGAGGTATACATTTAAGTTAGGCCTCTATTATGATATCTCTGAAAAGTTCCCATGCAGCTTGCAGAGATTTTACTTTTGTGTCTGTACATTTTAATTTCTGTTTAACTAACGTCCTCATTTTTGTGTAGTTCCCCTTTCTGAAATTAAATGCCACAGTGGCACTCAAGTGTTTTTCCCCCCACAAGAATGTTAATTAAATTTTATTACATTATGGTTACTTTTTCCAAATGGTCCAGTTATATTTACCTCTTGCACCAGACCCTGCTCTCCGTTTAGGACTAAATCAAGAATTGCCTCTCCCCTTGTGGGTTCCAGAACCAGCTGCTCCAAAAAGCAGTCATTTAAGGTATCAAGAAATGTTCTCTCTGATGTTGGAGATGTACTGCGAATACTGCAGGTTTCTGAGAAAACGCTGGGAGCTGTGGAAAGGCCAAAGGGAAGGACACAATATGGGTAATGATTAAGGATGTTAAGGACTAGTTGACTATCTGATAAGCAAATGCTTATTGGATAGTCGAATCGTCCCCCTCCTCCCTCGCCTCTGATAGAGGCAGCAAAATGGGAAGGAAGAGGAGGTACTTCAAAGTGGCAGTGCCGCAAGGAGCCAGTACCCAGGCTCTGTGCGGCACTGCCTCTTTGAAACACTGTGGTGGTGTTTCGAAGGGGGTGTGAGTGTGCTGCACGGCTGATCCTTGGTTCAGTGATGCGTGTCTGATGTCCATTGCTTCCTGGAGTGAAGTACGGGCTATGGTCTGACCCGTATCAATTATGGCCTAGAGTTGGGGTCTTATTTTCTGGTAGATGTTCCAACAGGTCCTGCAATTTAGTACAATTGATGTGGTCATAAAAAGCCAGGAGGGCTAAGTAATTAGCCACCCTGAGCTGTAATGTGGCTGAAGAGCGGATGTTATGTCCTAGAAGCTCTAGATGTTTATGGTCCTTATCTTGCAGCATAGAGCGGAACTGAGGTAGTTTCACTCTATGGTGGATCGCATCAACTATCAGCAAATTCAGGGATGGATGAAAAAAAAAAACGAAGTCCATACCTTTCATTGGGACAAAATATTTTCTATCAACCCTTTTGTTAGTGGGGGGGTGTGTGTGTGTGTGGTGGTGGTGGTGGTGGTGGAGAATGATGCCGGTGTCTGCCAGATAACATCTGCTGGTTTCAAAATAGCCTCATCCATGGGAAGAGCTATCTTTGTTGTAGCAGAGGGTTGTAGAATCCTCAGTAGCTTATATTGTTTTTCCTACACTTCTTGCAAATCAACGTCCTGAGGCGAAGCTACTCTCAAAGAGGTCTTGGGATTGTTTGATGTCATCTGTCGGTGTAGATGTCTGCAGGATCACTGCCTTGTCCGGGAAGGAAGAGGAGTTATGAAGAGGGGATTGGTCCTCTGGTTCAGCAGGATCAACCTCTTCTAACTCCAGAGACTCATCTTCTGGTGCCTCAGATGTCATGGTGATGGTCTGGGTGCTGACCATGCTCGTGTGGTTGGGCAGTGTGATGTTGGCTGTAGGGGGCCCAAGTTTGTCATGGTGCCCAGTATGGTGGATAAGATGGTGGCAGGTAAGGCCATGCAGATTGGTACCAATTAATTGACGGTGGTCTGTATGAGGATATGGACAGTGGTGGTCCCATATAGATCTACAGTTTGTTGGTGATGAATGTTGTGAGGAAAAGCAGCTACACTGGTCATCCACTCCAGCCTCACTATCATATGTGGAAAGCGCTGAAGATCTAGGTGACAGAGGGGTGATGCTGGTGGGGGAATGGTCAGTACAATGCAGAGAGATCTGTGGTGCAGGAGTCTGTGCATCCGTATCATGGAGGAAGTATATTGGTGCTGATGACTTCTTCGGTGTAGAAAACTTAGGTGCTGATCTCATAGTAACCGATGCTAAGGAGGAATCAGCTCTCGGTGATGGAGAGTGGGTTGGTGTGGACTGGGGTGCCGAAGGAAGTGGCATGGGTAGCTGTAGGCACCGGGGACTGTGTGGTGGTATGGCGCAGTGCCGTGTCTTTGGTGATTATGAGGTCGTCTTCTGTGTCAGCTTCAATAGAGCCTTCCTCAGCATGGAGGGCTTCCATGCCACGTGCTGGAGGTGCCCAGCTTATCGCCTTATCGGTGCTTATTTTTGATGCAGTTGGCTCTGGAGATAGAGATTTAGCCGACAATGTACTCTTCTTACGAGAGTCCTTACTGGAAAAGGAGGAAGAGGCTCATCTCTTTGTTGCTGTACTAGGCTGAGCCTTTTCTTTAACTCTGGTGGAAGCAATGTCCTCCATGCTAGTCTTGAGAGACTTCTCCCATAGATAGGATTGGAGGGGAAGCTCTCTATCATGTCTGGTCTGTGCCATCGTGCTACTGCAGTATGAGCATTTGGCAGGAATATGCTGCTCACTAAGACAGCAGATGCATGAGGAGTGGCCATCTGATATGGGCCTGGCCTCCCAACATGTGACAAACCACTTGAATCCTGGAAATCCGAACATTGTAATAGCAGACTGAGAATGCTTTCCTTGCTCCATGAGTTTGCTTTTGTTGTTGTTTGGAAAAAGGAAACTGAGGGAGGATAGAAAGGGTAAGGGAAAGGGTTGTTTGTTTACCCAAATTGAAAGAAAGGAAAAAAAAATTAGAGGGCAATGTGAGAAGGAAAAAAGAGGAAAGCTGAAGAAAGAGGGTTAATAATGCAATATTAATCTTTTTTTAGGAGAAGACTGCTGGACTGCTAAGGGCTCTGTTTGCTGCCAGAGACGGAAGAGAAGGAACTGAGGGGGGATTTCATCATACACACAGCTAACTGACAAATGGCATGTGAGGTGGCTACTGTGCATGTGCCATGTGTCCAGATCCTGCTAAGAAAATTCTCCGATTGGTAGGCACTGGGATGCACGGACACCTAATGTGGAGCACCCACAGGACATCACTCGAAGAGGAACAACGTCATTCCTGGTTTACCTTTAACTTCAAGATAGCTATATTCCATTCTCAACTCCCTGTCATATTCATAATTATCAACAGCAAAAACAGAAGCAATTTGTATAAAGCAAGAACAGGCCTATTAGCTCAATTGTCAGATTTGGTAACAGCAACCAAAAAAGTTGCATTTTGTTTACACATTAATTTTACTTAAAATTCAGATGGCTGCCACCACCTATGAAAGGAAATACCATTAATGACAATCTTTCGGTACTTCATCTCTGATAAATAAAAATATAAATCAACAAAATATATCAAACTCTACAAAATATAACAAGACAACATGACACAAGGGGGCACGATTGAGCTGTATTTCCTCACCATACAAAGTGAAGCCATTTACTTTTGTTCTCACATAACTATACCATTGTGTCCTTGGGATAGAGCTAGATAGCAAATATATTTCTCCTAATTCTAATTCACAGAGTGTCTTTCTTCATTACACTAAGTTCCACAGTATTGTTTAACCAATCATAATCTTTATCCAGCATTTTAATATACTTAGAGATTTCTGAAATAGTTTACAATATAAATGCAGTATAAAGAACAGAATAAAATCATCCTTTTTGCATTAAAAGCCAATAAAGATAGCATAACTATTCCTTATCTGTATGTGAGAAAAGATTTAATTTACCCAGGGATATACACCATAGTCTAACACCTGCTTCTAAAAGCATAGCAAAATATAAAAGTAACACAATATCCCATATTATGCTGAAGTAGAACTGGGCAGAAACTATGTTGTGATCTTGATGGCTAGAGAGGGCTTTACTTAAATGAGAATTCACTGCATTTTAAATAAATATACACTCTGCTTGGGGAGAAAGTTGCTAAATTATATTACCCAAGTTATTTCATTACCTCCTAGTGTCACATTGCCATGAAGAAACCGTCCTTGATAAATAAGCCGCAGAATATTTGGACTGCTGACCTGCTCTTCTTCCCAATCTGAAAAAGAAGACAACGACTTTGTCAGAAACATCCCAGTATCTGCATCTTTTATTTCCCACCCACCTCGGTGGGAAAACAGGACAATTCCAGTACTGGCAGGACAGTGTAGCCTGATGCTCACAGGAAAGGATCTGGAGGTAAGACCCCTAATTTCTGTTCCTAACTTCACCAAACTTGGGCAATAACTACTTTGTGCCTCACTTTATTTCTGCAAAGTGAGCAGAAAAACAAACTATTTCACAGATGGTTTGTGAAGCTTGATTAATGGTTACAAGTTCTTACACAAAATATTTTTAAATGGACGATGAAGACGACACTTCCTGTTCCCACTCAATATCCATCTGGTTCATTCAATTCCATTTTCCTTCAATTGCAAGGAGATTCTCAATCTCTCTGCTCTCCAACATTCAACTAGCTGAGTTCAGCCTCAGTCCAGTACTGATAAATAGCCACGTATAGAGTAGGGACACATCTGCTTACTGATTTAAAATGATTTTCAAATCTGAGAACTAAAGTGCTCCTCTCTGTGGCTCTCTTGGCAGTGTTGAATGAGATTAAATTTAGCTAGCTGAATTTTCAGAAGACATAATGAACTGCACATATCCTGAAATTCCTGGAAAAGCTGAATGGTAAGCGCCTGATCGTGAAAGAATAGATACATATTGATATATTTCAGGAAACTTCTCATAGCACAGTCTGTACAAATTTATGAACCACAAATTAGCTGTAACAATCAATGCATTTTACCATGAAGTTTTTTAGCTTAAGTAAATAATGTGTAAGATTAGATGATCACTACTTATTCCCGATTTGAATATTGACAAACTTCAAACACGTGAATCTGCATTAAGTTTTAGAGTAAATATTGCAAAACATTAACAAAATTATTTAGTTTAAATCTGCTCTTTCAGAATGACGTCTTCCATTTCTTGGCTGACCAGGTATCTGATACTAACTGTTCACAAATCTGCTTTTGCTCTGTTTCATTGATTGCAATGTTTATATAGCAAACATGAATATTCAAAAAGAGATAGTAGAAGCCAACTGGTATCCCCAGAGTATGCAATGGATACAATGGGCAGAGAAGGAGAGAAAATAAAACAAGTGTCAGAAAATGTTTTTTAAACGTTATGGAAAGCATATGACCAGCATCTGGTAGAAAATGCATGAAGTATGAAACAGGTTGGTCCTCTGTGGTCTGGGACACTCTGGTTCAGCAACATCCGTGATCCAGCAGGACCATGGATGTTGTAGGACCAGAGAGCCCTGGCAAGGAGAAAAGCCACAAGCCCAGTGCTGGGGCTGGCAGCAGAGCCAGCCCAGGGTAGGGATGTTAGAGATCATGTGATTGAATAGTTATGTAACCGCATGAAATCTTAGTGGTTACACAACTATTCAATAGTCCGTGAAAGCAGGGCTGGCAGCCAGTGCACTCCCGGATCCTGGTCCCACTCCCGAGAAGCCCCCTGCAACTCTGCGTTGCTACCTTTGCATTGGAGGCAGCAGCAGGGGATGGCATGGTGAGCTGGTCCACAAGGGGAGCCAGTTTAAAAACCAGCTCCCTGCGCAGACCAGCTGTCTGTCACCCCATGCTGCTGCCTCTGATACACTGCTGTATCAGAGTCAGCTGTGCGGGGTAGCAGCAGCCAGTCTGGGGGGGGGGTCCGAGCTCCACATCGACAGAGACTACTTCATGGCAGCCTCCTTTGTTACCTCCTCCCCTGCACTGCTGCCTCTGAAGGAGGCAGCAGGATGGGGCAGGGAGGAGGCAGCACCACGGAACTGGTGCTGGGAGGAAATCGGCTTTTAAAATGGCTCCACCCAGCACCAGCTTCTACCTCCCTCCCCGACCACCTCTGGTAGGAGGGCATCAAGGGGGTGGTGGGTCCGCAGAACTGGCATGCGAGGGAAGCCTGCTTGAAAGCCAGCTCCCTGCACATACTGGCTCTAGCCTATCCCCTCTCCTTTGCTGCCTTTCTATCACAGGCACCAGCTCCCACTCCCCATTCTCCTTTGCTGCCTCTGACACAGAGGCAGCAAAGCGGGGAGGGGAAAATGTGGATAGTTGATAAGATTAACTGATAAGTCTAGGCTTATCAGTTAATTGTGTAGTTGTCTACTCAATGACATCCCTAACCTGGGGCCTGGAGCTGGCAGTGTGGAGCCTGGTGGCCTAGCCCGGGGCATGGAGCTGGCAGTGTGGAGCCCGGTAGTTCTGACAGTAGAGTCCGGCCATGGGCATGGAGCCCACCTGCTGGCTGGGGCTAGACCTGGCTGGGCTGAGCCCACCCAGTGACTGGGGTTGGGCCTGGACTGGCAGCACGCCCTGGCTGGGGATGCAAAGCCTGTCTGTCAGGGCCAGCGGTCTGGGGGCAGGGAGAGCCCTGCAGCCAGGCTAGTGATAGGGATGGGAGCCACGCCAGCCAGCAGAGGAGCCAGGTAGGAGCCTGGAGGGGAGCCCAGAGCCTGGAGGGGAGCCTGGCCAGGTCTGCTGATGGACCCCAGGAGAGCCCAGAGTCCATCAACAATGGGACTGGAATTGACTTTCCCTGGTCAGGCAAAATCTCTTGTTCGGGACTGGTCAGGTCCCAAGTGTGCCAGACCAGGGAAGTCCAATCTGTATTACAATTGTGCCTGTTCATTTTTAAGGCCCTGGGCACAATGAGACTGATTAGCTGTGTACAGAGCACTACAAAGCGAGGATTAACATGAGAAACAAGTATGAGCGGAAAGTGTGTAGAACTGGCAATATTTACTAAGCACCTTAGAGTATTTACAGGATATAATGAAACTAGACATCTGAAACCATCTGAAATTCAAATATTTTCAGATACTACCTGTTTTCATTATAATGCCATTTAATGGAGGGACACTGATATGTTGTAAGAGTAGCCAAAATGAAATGTTACAATTATCTTGATGATTAGTATCAACTATTTATCTGCTTGATGAAACTATCTGTAATTCTCTGCTCTAAGATTTCACTCCTCTGACTTCCATTTAAATTGCAGTAATAAGTTTAGCCAATTTGTAGTACAGTAAAACCTGTGTTATCTGGCACGCTCGGGGATTAGGGCGTTCTGGTTATCTAAAAATTCTGGTTATCTGAGGGTCCTCATCAACCTAGGAAAAATCAATGGACAATAATAGTAAAACTCAAGTTTTTAATATTGGTAGTTTTGTAATGAAGCAGTTGGTCTCACATTTCTATTTTGACTTAAAGATGATTAGTACTTCTTAAATAAAAAATTGTTACGCCAATCATGGTAAACGAAGCCAGGCCTGTGTGCCTGAAGATGAGGGACTACGGCCTATAATGGCAAGGAGAAAGGAGGGTCAGGGCACAACAGGGAGGCAAGATCAAATCAGTATCTTAGATGCCTATATACAAATGCAAGAAGTATGGGTAATAAGCAGAAAGAACTGGAATTGCTAACCAATAAATACAACTATGATATCATTGGTATTACAGAAACCTGGTGGGATGGGACGCACGATTGGAATGTTGGTATGGAAGGGTACGGCTTGCTCAGGAAGGACAGACAGGGGAAAAAAGGGAGGAGGGGTTGCCTTGTATATTAAAAATGTACACACTTGGACTGAAGTGGAGATGAACGTAGGAGATAGCTGTGTAGAGAGTCTCTGGGTTAAGCTAAAAGGGGTAAAAAACGAGGGTGATATCATGCTAGGAGTCTACTACAGGCCACCTAATCAGGTGGAAGAGGTGGATGAGGCCTTTTGTAAACAATTAACAAAACTATCCAAAGCCCAAGATTTGGTGGTGATGGGGGACTTCAACTATCCAGACATATGTTGGGAAACTAACACAGCGGGGCACAGGCTATCCAATAAGTTTCTGGACTGCATTGGAGACAACTTTCTGTTTCAGAAGGTTGAAAAAGCTACCAGAGGAGAAGCTGTTCTGGATTTGGTTTTAACAAATAGGGAGGAACTAATGGGGAACTTGAAAGTGGAAGACAGTATAGGGGACAGTGATCATGAAATAATAGAGTTCATGATCTTAAGGAAAGGTAGAAGGGAGACCAGCACAATTGAGGTAATGGATTTCAGGAAGGCAGATTTTGATAAGCTCAGAGAACTTGTAGGTAAGGTCCCATGGGAAGCAAGACTGAAGGGAAAAACAACTGAGGAGAGTTGGAAGTATTTCAAAGGGACGTTGTTAAGGGCCCAAAAGCAAACTATTCCGCAGTGTAGGAAAGATAGAAAATATGGCAAAAGACCAGCTTGGCTTAACAAGGAGATCTTGCATGATCTCAAAATAAAAAAGGAGTCCTATAAAAAATGGAAACTAGGACAACTAACAAAGGATGAATATAGGCAAGCAACACGGGAATGCAGGGGCAAGATTAGAAAGGCAAAGGCACAAAATGAGATCAAACTAGCTACAGGCATAAAGGGAAACAAGAAGACCTTTTATAAATACATTAAAAGCAAGAGGAAGACCAAGGACAGGGTAGGCCCACTGCTTAGTGAGGAGAGAGAAGCAGTAACAGGAAACTTGGAAATGGCAGAGATGCTCAATGACTTCTTTGTTTCTGTCTTCACCGAGAAGTCTGGAGGTGTGCCTAACGTAGTGAATACAAGCAGAGAGAGGGTAAGTTTAGAAGATAGGATACACAAAGAACAAGTTAAAAATCACTTAGGAAAGTTAGATGTCAGCAAGTCACCAGGTCCTGATGAAATGCATCCCAGGATACTCAAGGAGCTGATAGAGGAGGTATCTGAGCCTTTAGCTATGATCTTTGAAAAATCATGGCAGACAGGGGAGATTCCAGAAGACTGGAAAAGGGCAAATATTGTGCCCATCTATAAAAAGGGGAATAAGAACAACCCAGGAAACTACAGACCGGTCAGTTTAACGTCTGTCCCAGGGAAGATAATGGAGCAGGTAATTAAGGAAATCATATGCAAACACTTGGAAGGTAATAAAGTGATAGGGAATAGCCAGCATGGGTTTGTGAAGAACAAGTCATGCCAAACTAATCTGATAGCTTTCTTTGATAGGATAACGAGCCTTGTGGATAAGGGAGAAGCGGTGGATGTCATATACCTAGACTTTAGTAAGGCATTTGATACAGTCTCGCATGATATTCTTATTGATAAACTAGGCAAATATAACTTAGATAGGGCCACGATAAGGTGGGTGCATAATTGGCTGGATAACCGTAGTCAGAGAGTTGTTGTTAACGGTGCTAAATCCTGCTGGAAAGGGATAACAAGCAGAGTTCCTCAAGGGTCTGTTTTGGAACCCATACTGTTCAATATCTTCATCAATGATGTAGATATTGGGATAGAGAGTACGCTTATTAAGTTTGCAGATGATACCAAACTGGGTGGGGTTGCAACTTCTTTGGAGGATAGGGACATAATTCAAAATGACCTTAGCAAGTTAGAGAAATGGTCAGAGGTAAACAGGATGAGGTTTAATAAAGAGAAATGCAAAGTGCTCCATTTAGGAAGGAACAATCAGTTCCATACATACAAGATGGGAAGCGACTGTCTAGGAAGGAGCATGGCGGAAAGGGATCTAGGGGTCATAGTGGACCACAAGTTGAATATGAGTCAACAGTGTGATGCTGTTGCAAAAAAAGCAAATATGATTCTAGGTTGTATCAACAGGTGTGTTGTAAGCAAAACTTGTGAAGTCATTCTGCCGCTCTACTCTGCACTAGTTAGGCCTCAGCTGGAGTACTGTGTCCAGTTCTGGGCGCCACATTTCAAGAAAGATGTGGAGAAATTGGAAAGGGTACAGAGAAGAGCGACAAGAATGATTAAAGGTCTAGAGAAAATGACCTATGAAGCCAGGCTTCATGAACTGGGCTTGTTTAGTTTGGAAAAAAGAAGATTAAGGGGGGACATGATAGCGGTTTTCAAATATCTAAAAGGGTGTCACAAGGAGGAAGGAGAAAATTTGTTCCTCTTGGTTTTTGAGGACAGGTCAAGGAGTAATGGGCTTAAAGTGCAGCAGGGGAGGTTTAGATTGGACATTAGGAAAAAATTCCTAACTGTCAGGGTGGTCAAATATTGGAATAAATTGCCAAGGGAGGTGGTGGAATCTCCCTCTCTGGAGATATTTAAGAACAGGTTAGACAGACATCTGTCAGGGATGGTGTAGACGGAGCTTGGTCCTGCCTTGAGGGCGGGGGGCTGGACTCGATGACCTCTTGAGGTCCCTTCCAGTCCTATTATTCTATGATTCTAAGATTCTAAGATGTGACAGTATTATGGCTAGGGGCAATGCTGGTTAAAGTTTTATGGTTAACAGAGTGCCAGATAACAAAGGTTTCACTGTACTATAAAGATACAATAACAAAAGAGGCCACAAGATGAAAAGTGTCAAGTTGGTATAGTAATTCCTGATGGCTGATCCACAGTTTTTGTTCTTAATCTTTGTTCGTTGACAGAGTGTTGAGAATTCTTCCCTTTAAACAGACACTCATGATATTAAATTTTCATAATGAAAAACATTTGTTCCCTAGCTAAGCCAATGAGAAAAGTTCAATTGAAAGGTGTCATAACACTTATCAGATGATCACCATAAGAGAAAATGTAATTATTCCAACAACCATACTCAGAGGATAAAGTAATTTTAGAAAAGAGGGAATAAAGAGAGGAAACTTTTTCTAGGTGGAATATTAACTATTTATACCAGCAAGTGAATCATTGGATATTCTCATTGGAAGTGAGGGGTGGGGAGGCAGAAGCAAGAGAAGAGAAGTGGCTTAAGTATGCTAGCTTATAACCTTTTAAAAATCATTAAATGTAGCTGGCTGACATGACACTGTGCAAATTTCAGATATAAGGCAAAATTCTGCTCTTAGTTGCCATGATATAAACTGAGACTATCTCCACCAAATCCAGTGAAGTTAATTTGGATTTTATTACTGTCCATAAGAGTAGAATATTGCCCATATCTGTGAAAGATTACATTTTTGTAAGGCAGATTAATCTCTGCCCACGTGCACTGGCTCTCGCCTTCCCCCAGCCCCTTCCCCCCCGGGGGACGGGAGGGTTGGCTGAGTGTAACCATGAAGGTTAACTGATGAGCTCAGGCTTATTGGTTAACCATTTTTACATTTACACTAGCACCAATGTTCCCTCAAAGGTTTTTCATCCATGTGTGGAATAAATAGTATTCTGTGCACAAAGGCTTGGGCAGCTGTGCACCATGAGGAGAAACACATGCTGCCAGCTACGGGCACTGTGGGTGCTTTGCTAACCAGCTGGGCAGCACCTGAATTTCTTCTGGGCAGCCACTGAAGCAGCCAGCTTACAGGGAACACTATCACATCCCTAATTTAAATATGTCCCCACTTTCCCATATCATGTATTGTTTCATACAACTGTCTTATTGTTGGCTTTCTCTCAATGTTACAGTATTTTTGTAGGCTGTTTGTGGCAAAGCAATCAAAAATAGAAAAATTGAACCTCAGATAATGTTTGTATTTCATTAATATAAAATAGCATACTTTCCCTTACTCATCCTTAGACAATGGATAGAATAGCTAACACTTGTCAAGCTCAATCTGCAGCTACTAGATTTGAACCAAGTCAGTCTAGGAAACAGAGAATCAGGATGAGGGAAAAATGTGTAGGGCCTCAGAAGGGAGCAGAGTAATGGACTATGCTTCAACAGCTCAAATTTTATACCACTGAAAACAGAAGAAAAAGAAAAACAAACTGAAAATATTTCTATTTAAATTTCATTCTGAACATGAAGAACAATGATTCAGTTTTTAATATTTCAGTCTCAATTACATATGTGTAAACAGTTTTAACTGGACAGTTAGCAGCTAAAGGACACAAAGACTTACCCATAGGCCAGTTGTCATAGACATGTTTTGCAATATCTGCAGCAGAATCATTTGGTGAAAACAAGAACTCTTTCGTTTTCCCACTTACCAAGATGAGGCGCAAATTTATCTGTAAAGAAAATGGAACATTAGGAAGATTTATTAAAAATAAATACAAATACAAATACACTATTTAATCAAAAGGGCTTTTTAAATGTCAAAGTTTTTCACTGGTTTTAGCAACTAATCAGTCCAAATCAGTCTGGGGGGTGGGGTGGGGGAGAAATCACAACATATTTATACAGAACATATTAAATACAGACAATTTTACTTCAAGTACTTTTGCAGCAAACAAAAGAGGTAGGCAGAAGGGAGTTTTCCCATAAATGGTACAAGAAGATGTATATTAAGGATTTTTATGTAATCCTAATAATAAGCAAATGCTTTTCATTAGTTCAATTCTGCTTCTAAAAATTAAGCCCTATATTTGCTACTTTGACTGTCATACCTGACTTTACCATATGGACCTATCAAAGTATAATCACCTTTGGCCTAGTTTTAGGACTATGACTATTCTGCTGAGTTCCCTAGCTTGCAACTATACACTTTTCCCAAGAAGAATATCTTGACTCAGTGAAGTCATTTCTGATACCATATTTTCTCTCTATGTCTTATCCAGATGTTGTGAAACAATACCTTCAGATTTGTGGTGTCTTAGTTATTATGGGAGTGCATGTCTCACAATCAATGTGGTGTGCAATCAGCGTGCACTTCACTTCACACGCCCTTTCTTTATGTGCATACAACATTAGTAATACTGACATGGACAGAAACTAGCAGAATCTGGCAACCCTGCATGTGGGCAAAGGTAAACAAAACATCTTGCGGGTCACACAGAACCCAATGGGCTGCAGGTTGCCCAATTCTATAATAGAGCATAGCAATAACCACATGGCTAAGCTCTGCAGCATTCTGTTGTATTTATAGACTTCATCACAGGATAAAGTGTCTCTGTTCTTGTTGCTAGGTTCACTGTAAAAAAATAAAATAAATCTACAGTAAGGCCATCTGAACCAAGTAGTTCAGGAGAACTTTGGTTACAGCCACAATCCAACAAGAGGTTAAACAATGCCTGCCTTTTATAATTTCTTAATCGTACTTGGGTGCTCTAGACAAACTGCCTTTAGATATATGGTTACCCTTTCCATTTCTCAGACCTTGAGCTGTCACATAATGACTTGAATACTATGTATAAATGAAATTTTACTAGTTTTTGACCCATCTTCAATTCATATGCTACACTATTCACAAATAGGAGCCTGGATACAGATTCAGCTTGCAAGTTCAACAGGATATGATATTTCTATTAGTTTTTTTTTGTCTAAAACTCACTTAGGAATCCAGCAGGGGGGAGGGAGGGCTGGGAGGGAATATGTTACTGTAAAAAGGAAGTGGTTATCCTCTTTTTGGAATTCCTGACTGTCATAATGGCAGAGATCTTGTTTGACTGCAATCCAAACATTAGGTTTTTTTTATAAAGCACCTAAGTAATTTTATGGTATGCCACAGTATTTATTATTGATAGCATTATTCTGTATTAGAGATAAAGGTCAAGAAAATTGTAAGGCAGGGATGCACAGGAGTTGTTTAAATAAGGAAGATTCTTCAAATGCTCTGATCAAACCCAACCAAAAAAGTTAACAGCCATATTAAGAAAGTCAAAGAACTTTTCCAGATAAGCTGCTGAGGCCCATGTTACAGAATATGCAAGGACTATCTGAATTTTGTGTACTGGGCATATTCAACACTGAAAACTCCCCTCTACACCTAGAGCGCTAGACAGATCTAACTTTTTCAATGGTCTGTTAAATTTTAACAACTTCCGTCTCAACTATCATTGAATTGTCAAACAATCTAAAAGGTTGAGAAAGGGTCACAATCTAAAATACTTATACCAGTGGTCCCCAACCATTTGAGGTTGCCAGGCGCCAGGGGGCGTGGCCATTCGCCCGCCGGGCGCCAGAGGGCGGGGACACTTGCGCGCGGGGGCGGGCCCCCCCATATCTGCATGCCCGGAGGTGGTGTCCCCCCAAGCGCCGCGCGCCCGGCACTTCCCTCCTCCCAAGTGCCGCGAACCCGGGGCCAGCGCTCCCCTGCAAGCGCCATGCGCCTGGGGCCGGCTCTGGCACCATGTATGCGCCACGTGCCCGGGGCCAGGCCAGCCCTGAGCACTTGGCGGGCGCACACAAATGCCCCCGCGGGCACCGTGTTGGGGACCACTGACTTATACTATGACATTTCTGGGCACTGAATAGTCTTGTAACCAAACTTTGACTGTCTAGCACTGCCAAAGATTGAGGAGAAACTAGTTCTTGTATTAATCACTGAACTTATTGCCCACTTAGTACAGCATTAGGGCAGGGAAGCTTTTTTGGCTCAGAGGCCACTGACCCACAGAAATATCAGTCGGAGGCTGCACACAAGTGAGAAGAAAAAAATTTAACCCCCCCCCCAAAACCAACCAAACAAAAAATAAACCCCTTCAACAATGTGGCCCTGACTGAGAAGGAGAAAGCCACTTCCCACATCCCCCTCAGACATCAGAGCCTAAAGGGGCCCAAGGTAGTAGATTTTGTGTTCTCCAACCCCATGAGGTGGGGCAGTGGTGGAGGGGGCTGGAGCTCTTGGACGGGCTCCCAAGGCTGGGGGGGAGCCCTGAGCCTCAGGGGCCAAATCCAGGCAAGCTGGGTGCTGCACCCAGTCCCTGGGCCTTAGGTTCCCTACTCCTGATTTAGGGAATGGCATATTTCCTGTTCTGCTTTTTAGGCTTGTCAAGCTCATTAAAAGAAAAAAAAATGTATAAAAACAAAAGTAAAAATAGTGTGAAAATAAAAAATTAAAGTAACCATAACATTCTGAATAACTAGATAACTTAAAATGAAGTTGAGCAACAGAAATGAAAAACTAAGTAAAAATTTCATTGACATTTATCCTACATGGCTGATTCCATTACTGCTGGATTTCAGCTATTGTCTGAGAAGTTGACATGATCTTGAGAGCCAAAAGAAATGCTTCAGGAAAGGTAACATTTTAAAAGAGTATAATAGGGATAAAAAATCCTGTTTAATCAGTTAACTACTTAAACAAGAGCAGGTGGGAGCTGCTCCAGTTAGGCTGGAGCACACCCACACCCGTAGTGCAGCACACTGCTATCACCAGGCTGGGCCTGCTGTGTGCAGGCAATTGCTCTGGACAGACTGGCCTGATCACACTGCAGGCGGGCAGTGAACTGCTCCAGCCCAGCCAGGCTGCCGGTTAACCACTGACATCCCTAGATGATACAAGTATATTTAGACTGGATTTTTATTTTTGTCTCAAAATGTGACCACTGCTCAATATTAGCAAAAGCCTGAAGCAAATCCCTAACAAACTGATTTTGTCTCAAGTTATGCAAGGAAACAATAAATGGTTAAATATTTTCTTTATTTATAGCACTATATACTATAGTACTATCTAGTGTGCGTGCTTGTCTAAATTTTAAATCTAATTTTTTTAATCTTCTCTTGAAAGAATCTTACTGTTCATGGTGGTGTGACAGTCCCATGGAGTAGCCTCTGAAAATCTCCTTGAAGCACTGGGAACGGGGTGAATAGCATTCAACTGCTATGCTGCTTACTCTGCAAAACTCTATGATTAAGAATATCTAAACATACTATTGCAAATTTGTGGTTGTGAATTCATATAGTAGAGGAGAATCTGGGTAATGGAAGAATCATTTAACATACAAGTAGCTAATTTTAAACATCAAAGTTTATACAATGATTGAGATATGAATTGTATAATACATATAACACATCATATCTCATAATTTGAAAGGTTGCAATGGAATTAAAATATGTTCCCAGATGATTACCAAAAAACAGTATTTTCTTCCTTCTCCTCAAGAAGGTACTATCCATATTACGCCATCTGTGTTTTTCATGACTGTGATTTGTTCCGCCAAATTAATGGCCATTTTGATCAATTTCATGTTCATAGGATTTTTAAAATAATAAATTTAATTTTCAGCTATTTAAATCCGAAATTTCAGTGCTGAAATTGTAGGAGTTGTAAGGAGGCAGCAAGGTTAGTGTGTGTGTGTGTGTGTGTGTGTGTGTGTGTGTGTGTGTGTGTGTGTGTGTGTGTGTGTGTGTGGAAGGGGGGTTAGTATTTTTCCCCTCTGCACTGCAAGAAATAATAAAAGAAGCAGTGAAAGAATTTAAAAAGTAGAAGTTAAATCCTAGTGAGGAAAATAGAAAAGAGCATAAATTGAAATGTAATGTAAAATGAAATGTAAAAATATAATATAATTAGGAAGGTCAAAAAGGAATCTGAAGAACAACTAGCCAAAAATTAATAGCATCATGTTTTAAGTACTTCAGCAGCAAGAAGCCTGCTAAACAAGCAGTGGGGTCACTGGACAATCAAGATGCTAAAGGAGCACTCAAAGATGATAAAATAATTGTGGAGAAACTAAATTAATTCTTTGCATCAGTCTTCATAGCTGAGGATATTAGGGAGATTTAAAAAACTGAGCCACTCTTTTTTTAAGTGACAAATCTGAGGAATTGTTCCAAATTGAGGTGTCAGAGGTGGTTTTGGAACAAAAGGATAAACTAAACAAGAAGTCACCAGGACCAGATGTATTCATCCAAGAGTTCTGAAAGAACTCAAATGTGAAACTGAAGAACTACTAACTGTAGTTTGTAACCTATCCTTTAAACCATCTTCTGCACCAAACGAGTGGAAGATACCCAAAGTGACACCAATTTTCAAAAAGGGTTCTAGACATGATTCTAGCAATTAAAGACTGTTAAGTCTAACTTCAGTACCAGACAAATTGGTTTAAATTACAGTGAAGAACAGAATTGTCAGATGCACAAATGAACATAATTTGTTGGGGAAACATTAACATGGTTTCTATAAAGGGAAATCATGCCTCACTAATCTACGAGAATTCTTTGAGGTGGGGGAGGGGAAGTCAAGAAACATGTGGACAAGGGGGATCCAGTCAATATACTGTACTTAGATTTCCAGAAAGCCTTGACAAAGTCCCTCACCAAAGGCGCTTAAGCAAAATAAGCTGTCATGGGATAAGAGGGAAGGTCCTCTCATGGACTGCTAACAGGTTAAAAAATCGAAAACAAAGGGTAGAAATAAAAGGTCACTTTACATAATAGAGAGAGATAACTAGCAGTGTGCCCCGGGGATCTCTATTGGAACCAATCCTATTCAACATATTCATAGATGATCTGAAGAATGGGGTAAACCATGAGGTGGCAAACTTTGCAGATGTTACCAAACTGCTCAAAATAGTTAAGTTCAAAGCAGACTGTGAAGAGCTTCAAAAGGATATCACAAAATTAGGTAACTGGGCGACAAAATGGCAGATTAATTTTAATTCTGATAAATGCAAACTAATGCATATTAGAAAAATAATCAAAACTATATGTATAAAATGATGGGAACTAAAGTAGCTATTACCACTCAAGAGAGTGATCTTGGAGTCATTACAGGTAGTTCTCTGAAAACATCCACAATGTGCAACAGCAGTCAAAAAAACACACACAGTTAGGAATAATTTTAATCTCCATCCCTTTTTAAGACAGAGAATATTTTATTGCCTCTACATAAATCCATGGTACTCCCACAGCTTGCATACAGATGTGGTCACCTCATCTAAAAAATGATATCTTGGCACTGGAAAAAATTCAGAAAACGGCAACAAAAATTATTAGGGGTATGAAATAGCAGCCATATGAGATAAGAAGCAATTAATAAAACTGGAACTTGTCATCTTAGAAAAGAGGAGACTAACGGGGGATAATGAAATCATGACCTGTGTCAAAAAAGTAAATAAGGAAAAGTTATTTACTTGTGCTCATAACACAAGAATAAGGGGTCTCCAAATGAAATTAATAGTTAGCAGATTTTAAAATTAACAAAGGAAGCATTTTTTCCACACAATGCACAGTCAACCTGTGGAACTCCTTGCCAGAGGATGTTGTGAAGACCAGCACTTGTACTGTTCATTCCCTCTGGGGCATCTGCCATTATCACTGTCAGAAGACAAGATACTGGACTAGATGGACCTATGGTCTGACCTGGTATGGCCTGAGTTAGGCTGATGGCTAAGAGCAACAATGGCAGCACAGAAGGAGGACATGGTATGGTATTGACATCTTTACTTCTGTGCTGCTGCCTGCAGAACTGGGCCCTTAATCATCAGCCACTATTCTGTGCTGCCTTTAGATTTGGGCAGCCAGAGAAGTAAGGGTGACAATACAGCATCCACTCTAAAATAACCTTGTGACCTTCCTGCAACTTTCTTTTGGATCAGGACTCCCAATTTGAAAAATGCTTGTCTCCTCTGTGAAATATGTATAATTTAGGGTAAAAGCCAACAAAAGAACAGATTTCATGGGGAGAACCAGATTTTACTGTCCGAAACATGTTTTTCGTGGCTGTAAAGTTGGTAGGGGCCTATCCCTGGGGAATGAGACAACGAGTCTTGTGATTTTTTTTTTTTATGAATGCTACAGAAGGTAGTTTCCAGCCTCTTGCTGGGGGCAAGCTGAACCAGAGTCTTTGCTCTAAATTTTAAAATGCAAATTTATTTGTTATAGTAACTAGGAATGTTAGCATATAGTCAATTACAAGAATAAATGATAAGCTTGGGGTAGTTGGTTAATCATTTTGACTACATGTAGCCCCTCCTGCCCCCCCATTGGGAGGGAAGTGGGAACTGACTACCCACATATGCCAGCTCCTGTAGTGCCGCCTGACCATCCCCTGCCTGCTCCCCACAAAGGTAGCAGTGTGTGTGGGGAGGGGAGGGGCTGGGAGCCAGTGCTGGGGAAAGCCACCCAGTGCCTCTGATAAAAAGGCAGCAATGTGAGGAGTAAAAGGGGCAGGTGGGAGCTGGTAAAACACAGGAAGCAACTTTCAAGCCAGCTCCCCGGCGTGTATTGGTTCCCATGGATCTGTCTACCCCCCACCCTGCTGACTCTTTATGAGAGGTAGCGGGGAGCAAGGGGGAGGGAAGGAGGCAGTGCTTTCCCCCGCATGTAAACTAGGGACGTTAAGGACTAGTCAACTAGTCGAATATCTGATAAGCAAATACTTATCAAATAGTCGACAGGATAGTCAAGTAGTCACTTCCTCGCCATGGAGCCCGGGGTCAGCTGGTGACTCTCTAGCTGACCCCGGGCTCCGTGCAGTGCTGCCGCTTTGAAACACCATGATGGCGTTTCAAAGGGGCAGCGCCGCCCTACTGACTAATCAAATAGTCAATGCATAAATGCGTCAACTATTTGATGAGTCAATTACACGATACTTAACATCCTTAATGTAAACATGTAACCACTGGAAATTCTAGTGATTACATGTATACACAAATAAACAATAGTTAACATTCCCAGTGGTAACAACTGAGATGTTATTGATGAAAGATGAAGAGCCAGCAATGTTACAAGTACTATTTAGTGTCAATTCTGGCTCTGGTTGGTTCTTGCAGAATCCAGTTATAAACATCATAACTTGAGAATTTTAAGCATACAAAATCACTAAGTCTTCTAATTATCTTCCCGATCTTTATTTCTTGAAGGCTTACAGTATTTTTAGGAACATTTTAAATGAGGGGAAGAACGTGTCTTTGTGAATTTCTTCACTGTAAGCACGTTTACTGGATGAAAACTTCAGCCATTTTTGAAGAACAGGCTATAAAATTGTTTTAATGTCAAATATTCCCTAGAGTTTCATTTTCTGGCCCAAAATAGGATTCTGCAACACAAGAACACTGTAAACCATTATAAATAGCAGGAAGAGAGCAATGTGAGTGATTTCTGCCCTGTTTTATCAATTCAGATATTGACATGATCAATTTTTATATTACAGTAATGCTTGGAGGGCTTCAGTCAAGAAGAAGAAACTTCATAAAGCTATATGCTATTCAAAAACAGTCAGTACCTGTCATGAAGAATTTTAGTCTATGGTGAGATCTCTAGATTAGGTTTTATTTTTCCACAAAGTATACAACATTTACAAAATTGTGGGAATGAAAACTTCTGTGTCATGCACAGGAAATAAGTTTAAATGAAAAACTTGTTGGGCAATGGGAGGAGAGAGGATGACAAACAGTATATAGAAGCACACAGATTTAAGTTTCCCTTTTTGCAGTCTGACATTTTAAATTCCTAGTTCATTTGAATAATTAATATTTAAAAAGAGAATTCCTGTCCAAAGCTTAAAGTTAAATCTGAGGCTGCTGAACATAAGTGTAACTGGTTGATTTTATGGGATTTTACTTCCCTACTGTTAATAGGACTGGCAGGCTTTTTCATTTTTAAGTTAACTAGAGCAAGAGGTTTCAGAGATAGGTTGCGGGCCTACCTGGGGAAATCACTGGTGAGCTGAGAGACGCTTTGTTTATCTAAGCATTCATAGCCATGTAGCCTCGCAGCTCCCACTGGCTGCAGTTTGCCATTTCCAGCCAAGGGAACTGCAGGATGCAGTGTGGGCCTGGCTACAAAGCGTCTCACGACTCTCTAGTAGCTTATGTGGGTGAGCCCATTACCCAACTTTGAAAACTCTTGAACTAGATTCTCTCCGGAGGAAGCAGAGAACAGGGAAGAGGTGATGGGGTGGACATTAAGACCCAGTGGTGCTCCAAATTTTCAAGTGCCCTACACAGCTGCATATTCTGCAAATGGTCAAAGACAGCCCTGATTCTAAGGTTCTTGGAACATATAGGCTATGTCTCCTTCCTCCATCAAAAACCATGAAGATACACTGTTTTGAACTTTTGAGCATGCCATGGCTCTTTCATATCCCTAGAGTGTCCTAGCAGGCAACACAAACACCTGTCAAATACCTAAATATTTTTTTTAAAGTGACAGACACCATTTTAGTTTTTCAAGATCAGGGAGACTATTTTACAGAAACTGATATGCTGTCCAGAGACCTCAAATTAATTAGTTCTGAATATATGTTCAAGAAAACCCCATTTTACCCTTTTAATGTTCCATTATTCAGAATTATGCTCTTCTTTATACTGTTATGAATAAAATAAAAACCAAACTAGAACATAATGTTACACAGGATCATAAGTACAGCTCTGAACAGATACAAAATTTGTATCTGCAAAAATGATTCACGGATATCCACTTCCACATCCCCAAATGCAGATAACCACAGATATGAAGTGAATATCTGCAAATTTGCATGACTCTACATACAAAATTTGTATGTGCATCCACAACCATATCTACAAAAAATAAGCCATGAATATCTGCATCTACATGTGTGGATGCAGATACCCATGTATATAATGCGGATATCTGCAGATTTGCAGAGCTATAATCATGAGATTATTTCTCATCCCAAAGGAACTTTTTAAAACTTTATATACTGAACAAGAAAGATAAAATTCCTAATTAAAAATCTACATTATGCAACGTAAAATACATCCACATGACATTATAAATTATTTTAATAACCTTTCCAATATTGATTGCTATACTCATTGCAAGAGAACAGTGCAAGAAATGGCTTTGGAGGCCGTTTCCCCTTTTAAGTAAATTTTGACTAGCTATTAATACATTTCCTAAAAGGAACTACTACTCTGATGTTTTTACCTAAGACTTCTATAGCTAAGATATTAGAGGGGGGGAAGTCTCTATATATTTAGCTTGTTTACTCCAGAGAAACATGAAACTAATATAGTTGGGATTGATTTTTTTTTATTTTGACAGATAATACGAACATTTTAGGCATTTTTATTTTGTCTATTTAAATTTCCATGATTGTGGGAAATTAGGGTGAGGTGTCAGACTAATTATTTAATAGCTGTAACAGATTCAAAAAGTTAAATTTTATACAATTAAAACACAAACTGTCAATATCACATGCCAAAATATAAAAGGAAACATCCTTAGAAATCAAACTAATATAAGTTTTCAAGCAGCATTTCTTATGTTGCTTACCTGTAAATTTATCTTATTATTGATGGAAATGTTTGTATTTGTTTTACGTTTATAGTGAAATTGACATTTACCAACATTCAGTTTCTCTGAGTATCTACAGGTTTCTCCTGCAACATGAAAACAAAATGTTTAAAAAATAGAAAAACATGGTCCAAGATCTGCACTGAGAATTATGCAGTCATATCCTTGGCCACACAGAACTGAAGTAAAAAAAGGTCCACTTAATTGCTTCTCAGTGCAGGATTGGAGCCTATAGGATGCCATGGATGTCTCAGATTCTGTAACTTTCCGGGACCTCTGTGACACCCTTAGTGGCTGGTGTGCTTGGCCTGGGGGCTGCCTCAGTAACTTGGGCAGCCTGTGTGGCTGTTGGGGCAGTCTAGGACCATCGTGCTCTTCCGTTCCCAGCAGCAGCAGGAATTTCGGTGTAAAGGGGTCTAAAGATTGGGGTGTAGAGCAGCTGAGGCTCTGGGAGTCACTAACCTTGTAGAGTTCCCTGGAAGTGGCAACATATTCCTCTATCAGCTCCTAGCTTTGCATGCTGTCTTCACCCATACACACTGTGCCTGCAGATTCCACTGGGTGTGATTCCTGGCCAAGGGAAGCTGCAGAGCCAGCATTTGGGGTGGGGGCAATGCATGGATATAGGTGCTAAGGGAGAGACATGTTGCTGTTTCTGAGCAAGCCAGGTAGGAACCCTCTAGCTCTGCCAATCCCACCCTACCTCATGGGCTCCAGGCCCCACATTGCCACCTGCTCCTTCCCCAGCACCATCACGAGTTCCAGGCTACACCCACCAGAGCACCCACAGTGCCCCCTGAGCTGGCAACCTTCTGAACACCTGTGGCATCCCTCAAACCTTCCCCAGATTTAGTCAGGGGTATATATTGTAAAAGTCAAGGAAGGTCGTGGGCCATGACTTTTTGTTTACTGTCTGTGACCTGTCCATGATTTTTTCTAAAAATACCTGTGATTAAAATGTAGCCTTAGCTATGATTATAAAACCACTCATATTAGCTAGTTCTCTCAGGGAGAAGTACAGCTCCTGAAATAATAAGAGGTATGGGATGATGGCAAATAACTCTCTTTCAAGTTACTGCCATTTTAACAGCTACAATATCACCTGTGTTACAAATGCTATTCCATTAATGGCTTTATTTTGAAGACACATATTATAAGCTTTATACAGCACTTGCAGAAATCACTAAGCTTTGCCCATAAAAGTGCATTATTTCTATAGTACATTCCTTACTTTGAAGCAGAGGGAGATGAACAATGGACACAGATTAAAGAAAATAAGTAGCATAAATAAATTAAGGAGCACTATAAAGTTTAGTAGACTCACTTTTAATAAAAGTGGTCACCCCAAGCATGAGGCCATAAAACCTTTACAGTATGGCATGCATCACGCTAGTTTTATGTGAACTTGGTAACTTTTATAACAGGAGCACTAATCACTTATTAGAGACACAGACTGATTTTGTATATGTAATTGGCCCATTTAAGTGAAAAATTATTAGGAAGTCTCTAACAGGTAGGCAGCCTCATATACATGAGCAAAGTTTGGAGATGCAAATGAGGAAAGAGAAGTAAAACTCAAATAAGGTTATTTTCTTTGGGGGGAAAAGTCCAACCTTGATGGTAAAATATAAATTTTTAACTCAGAAGTTCTCAAACAAGGAGTCGATGATTATTACTTGGAGAAAGGGATCACAAGCAGTCAGCCTCCAATCCAAACCAAACTTTGCCTCCAGCATTTATTATGTGTTAAATATATAAAAAAGTGTTTGTAATGTATAAAGAGGGCGGTCACACTCAGACGCCTGCTATGTGAAAGGGAACACCAAAATGAAAGTTCAAGAACCATTGATTTAACTCAAAGTATAGCTATAACATAAATGGCTAATACAAATACAAGGTCTGGTTATAGTCTTCAGTGACACACATCCATTCTCTCACTCCTGAACATATATCATAAAATCAAACAGCAAGCAAATGGTCTGGTAGACTTTATAGACTAACAAAACATGTAGATGGTATCATGTGCTTTTGTGGGCACAGCCCACTTCTTCAGATGACTGGAGTTATGATTAGAGGATAAGGAAACTTGAAATAAATAGGAGAAGGGAAGGGGGAGAGAGGGAAGAAAGATGTTCTGTCGCCCACCCCCCTACCTTTATGCATAAAGTATCAGGAGAAAGGGCGCTAAACCAGAGTAGATAAAGATCAAAGTCAGTGAATGGATAAGGCAGGAAGGATACCATTCAGAAAGTCAAAGCCAATGTTTTACTAGATAATCCTGGGGGATTGTAAGAGGATAACACATTATTTTCTGAGTGGGGAGAGCTTCGATCAAACAAATGGGGATATTGTCGTAGAGCCAATAGTCAAGTACAATCGGTCCAAATACAGTTTATTAGAAAAGCCTTGCTCAACCTATACAACAAACACCTTTAAGGCAGTGATTGTCTTTTACTACATTTGTATGGTGCCTAGCACCGCGGCCCCGCATTACACCACAATAATGCAAAAAGCAGATGCTTCTAATTATTAGCAGCAGCCTTCTATTTCCTCTCCACAATATAGTATATTTTCTCCATCTTTTTTCAAAACTTTTTGTATCAATCAGAAGGGATGTTAACGTGTACTTGTGTACATGGTTAACTCAGTGTTTCCCAAATGGTGTTCTGTGGAACCTCAGGGTTCTGAGACGTGAAAATAAGGGTTCCGTGAGAAAATTCCATGAGAATAAAATTTTATGATTTACATTTTTTTTGTATACATTGAATGTAAATTTTGTTTTTAAATATGTGCAATTAAACTAAATGTTGATCTCGTGACCTTCTTTAGCATTTATTATTAGCCTTACTTATTTGTGGTCTACTTTTTCAGCTCTGTATATATGGGTACATCTAAACTACATGCCTCTGTCATAGGAAAATGAAGCGGCGATTTAAATAATCACCGCTTCATTTAAATTTAAATGGCTGCCGCGCTGAGCCGATCAGCTGTTTGTCGGCTCAGCGCGGTAGTCTGGACGCTCCGCGGTCGACATCAAAGGCATTTGTCGACCTCCCAGGTAAACCTCATCCCAGGAGGTATACCTGGGAGGTCGACAAATGCCTTTGATGGTAGTTGTCTTATAAAAACAGACTGGTACCCTAATATTGATTAAATAATCTCTCTTCTAAAAGTATCTAAGCATATGTTGTGTGTATGTAATATACACTCACACACCCTTCTGTTTACATTAATATGTATGCCATGGCAATCCCACTTTTATCCAGATATTAATATCTGGATACAAGACAGAGAAGGTCCTATTTTGGAACTGAGCTATAATAAAAAGGTTGGTAGTAACAATAAGTTTATGAAGCTAACAAAATGGTAATTGAAAATTAGTCTCAACGTTCATCTTGTTAGCCTGGCACTATGTTTGGGAAAATGTATTTTAACTTCAGAAAAAGTGGATAAAACTAGGGAAGCTAGGATACATAGACATTGCAAAGTTCTGACAAGGTCACTGATAACAGGACAGTCAACAATGAACCAGTTAAAACAAGCAGCTTATTACAGAACAGTGGAAATAAAACCCAAGCTATGATTCTGAGGTAATTTGAGGGGCAGGGGCCAAGCGTCACCAGTCTGTACGCACATGCTGGGTTGTAGCCTGCTGCCTGCAATCCTGCTACTGGGACAGTCAGGTAACACTGGATAAATCTATCAAAACTGTACAGAAAGCTCCCCGCATTTGTAGGGGATATGTTCGAGAGAAGTTACGAATGCCAAAATCTGTGAATATGAGGGAAGAGATTCGAGAGACAGAAACACCACACTGTTGGAAACAAGCATGTGATGCCTGCTGTTTCACAGTCAGACAAATAACTTCAAAGCAGTAGATTCCCAAACAAACTCAAACACAAAGGTAATACTGTATAGTCAACAAACATCTTCAACACAAATCACCCAAAACAATTCTTTCAACTCACTCCCTACAAATCTTATTGTTCCTCCAGGATGCAGGTAGTTAACGGGTGGATTTGTGAAGGAAAATTGTAATGGGAAGCTGCAAGGTTTAATCCTGCTTTATGGTCTGCTGACTGGGAATGTAAAAAGTAGTTTAAAAATGTAACCATATAACTGCTAAAAATGCTGGCAGTTACACTTACTGCATGGTCTGCAGTACAAGGCTTTATATACTCTGACCGGCTGAAGCAGCCCTTACCCGTGGAGTGCTGCCAGGCCCCTCATGGACAGGGGCTGATCCAGCTAGGTGGCCAGAGCAGTCACTGCCTGCTCCAGACCCTACAGCAGTGATTCCCAACCTTTTTCCCATGGAGGAACCCTTAAAATAATTTTTCATATCCCGAGGAACCCCTACCTATGAAAACATTTGCTTGGCCAGAAAAAGTTGACAACGGGGAACGCAATTCAATTACTGCTAAATTTTTTCAAGAACATTTATTTGTAAAGAGCTGTTATATGTGTGTGTGTGTGTGTGTGTCAGCTTACATTGTAAGAAAAAAAATTGGAGTATTTTTCCTGTCTTTTTTTGTATTATCTAATCTTTTTTTTTTTTTTTCCCCCAATATCCTCCCCCTCCTGCCTCATGCCTCTCACTCACGGAGCCCAAATGGCCGCTTGCTCTCGCGCAGCAACCCGGCTGAGCTGCGCAGAAGTCAGCCAAGCACCAGGGCGGAAGGCAAAGGGCGTGACAGAGGCTCCAAGCCCCGCCCAGAGTTATTTATTCCATGATTTCTCACGGAACCCCTGATGATGGTCTGCGGAACTCCGGTTGGGAAACACTACCCTACAGGTTAACCAGTTAACCATTTACATTCCCACTGCTGACACAGATTCCCCATTAACTTCACATTATGCAAACTGTCTCTTAAAATGTGTCAAACCACCCTTTGCTTGTGGTGAATGACACTGCACTGTAATGATTTCCCCCACTATCACCTGATGCTTGCACAAAATGCTTTCACAAGCTCAAAGCTGTTTCTTGAATTACAGCACTATTCTTAAGAGCTCATTTCTATGTCATATCTTCAAACCAAATGTCTAATGCCTTTTCCCTTTTTTCAATTATGGAATCACAACTCACACATGACACCATTGCACAAGTAGGCGCACTTGCTGCAACTTTGTCTCTTATGTTTTTCTCCTTTTTATAAAAAAACAATGCACAGTAGAGTTGTTAATGCTGTACAGTCTAGCTACTGACACTGCACTATAACCACTTGTAAACTTATCCCATAATTTGACTTTCTAGTTTCAAGTCATCACCTTTTCCCCCCCCCCCCTTAGTCTTTTGACCACTATCTGTATCTCTTACTTTTCTTTTTGGTCTTAATTAACATTAAATGTTACTTTAGCAATCATAATTTTTTACTACAATGCACTGAGAAGCCATGTGCTTGTGCTGGAGCAGCCCAGTGCAATGCAAATAGGTAAAACTGATCAGCAAAACTGCAGATGGCAAGGTCTTGCTGTATATTCTCTAAAGTTTATCAGGTATCTGAGGTTTAGAAGCTCAGCAAGTTAAGGCAACTCAGTAGAGCCTTCCTAGCAAAAGTGAACATAGACAACACTAAACACGCTAAATGCATTTAATTCCAATACGAATCAGATTTTGAACTGATTAGTTCTGTATCTAGAGTTCTAGTAAACAGTAATAATGAGAGTTTCAAAAAAATTCTGAAAAAACAGCATGGGTAAAGTAATATCTTTTATTAGACCAATTTCTTTTGGTGAGAGAAAAGCTTTGAGCTTTCTGTGTAACCTTGAAAGCTTGTTTCTTTTACCAACAGAAGTTGGTCTAATAAAAGATATTACCTCATCCACCTTGTCTCTAATATCTTGGAACCAACATGGCTAAAACAACACAGCATAAAAAAAAAATCCTTATCATTCAAGCCCTCTTTAGTTCTCCTCACCGTATTTAAAAAAAAAAAAGAAGTTACTTGGAACTGCTTGATCTGTGAAATATCTAAACCACTATTACATGGCCAAAGCTAAAAATAAACATTATTGGCCTAACTAATCAAAAGATTCAAAATTATTTGGACAATGCAAACCCCAGAAGCTGTCTCCATAGGAAGTCAACATATTCAGGGTCAAATGAACAGAATTAACCTCCCAAATCAATTATTTGTATTTGTTTGGGTCAGATGCTTGGCTACTCTGCTCCTTGAAATACAGTTTACAATTCCCCAATGCCTCCTCCTATAAAACTACTGCATATGGCTAAGTACCTACTGGAGTTATTCTAGTTATATTGTTAAACAAAATGCAACTCAGAAAAGAAAGAAATCCCATAAACTATACATATTACTACTAGAAGATTTACCCAGTGTTGCTCGGGTCCTTAACTCAAAAATAATTTTTGTTATCTGGAAAATAAATGAAAAAGTACATGGTTCATTTAAATCATTGGTCTGGGGTGGGACTGGAGATGAGGTGTTCAGTATGCAGGCTGCCCCAGGAAGAGTGGAATACTCCAGCCCTCTCATTGCAGCAGCTTGGGGCCAGGTGATAAGTTCCTCTGGGAGACCACTGCAATTCCAGCAGGCACAGCTGGAGGAGGGATGTGAGACAATCTTAGCAGTTATTTGGTTCCCCACAGCAAAGCCTTCCTGGGAGGAGGCTTTGCTACAGCAGCTTTTGACCTCCCAGATCCCAGAGAGGGACTTTGCTGCGCGTAACTAACATCGTTAACTTACAATCATGTGGTTAAACAGCTAGTCGTTTACACTCAAACATCCCTAATGTAAATCCTGATCTAGTTGAAATTAAGGGCAAAATTCTATTAACTTAAAAATGAACAGAATTTGACTCTTCAACAACAACAACAAAAAAGTATAATTAAGTCACTAAAACATACAATATGAAACTCAGTGTTTCAAATCTGTATTATTAATTGGCAATAAAGGCAGTATATTTAAACTGCAAATGATATGTGATCATGTGATCTCATTTGCTCTAATACATTCTCTTTGCAGAATATTAAGGCAGACAATACTCATTCAATGATACTATGAATGCTAATTTCTCTGAACTAATTTAATACCAGTTGTGCAGAAACATTGCACATGCCTAGGGAGCTCATTTCTTTAATTTAATTGATTAAAATGAATAAAATGGCTTCTAAAGTAACAAACAATATATACAAAAGCTCTCAATTTTCCAAAATTTACTTTGGCCACGGAAAACCAGCAGTCACTCACCCCAATATTCTCCCATGAACCCAGGTTACAATAGGAATAGAGCAGGATCTCTGAGGAGCATTTCCACACTTTATTTTTTCCCATGCATTATTTTTTCAAATTATGAATGACGTTTTACTACCAAACTAGAAACAAAGATGGTTAAGGTATTTTAGAAGCTTCACTGAAAGGTTTTAAGACCTAAGACAGAAGAGGGGGTAGTTCTTCATGAACAATTTGTTTTTTAAACAATTATAGTTCTTCTGTTTAAGATGGGAGTCACACATAGAAGAGCATATGGACTAACGTCATGGTGGCTCTCCCTCCAGCAGAGAACTATCCAGCCTTCATCTTTCTGAAGGCTTTTTAAAATCTTCCTTGTTTGGGCTCAAAAAGTAGAGAGAGACAAAAGAACATCAACATGTTCCCATCCAGGCTGGCAAGGGAAGGGGAGACAAGACTATGGCCAAAATGCTGAATCTATATATGGTTATGCAGCCATTAATTCAGTTCAACTTCCTGTTCTATTCATGTTCTACTGTGAAGCATGTTATATTTGTTATCTTTTAAATGCTGTACTCAACATGTATAAATATAAATCTTTGCACTTAGCAACTGCAATAATTTTATATAGTGGAAATGAACAATATATGCCAGTGAATTTAGACACTTCTTGAAAAAATTCTAGAAAAAACTGCCATTGTGCATTGTAAGAGGTGAAGAGTTATTGGTCTTTAATTTAGTGAGGTCTTTGGTTATTCTTTAAAACATACTACACACAAGTTATTAGCCAGAAAAATGGTGGTGCCATGAATGGTTCCCAGGGACAGCAACCTTACAGAAATATCAGTCTTCTCTCCTGACCCAGAAGTTGGACACGGAGGAAGTTGGTTCTCTCATATGTTGTCTTAAAGCCCTCATAGTAGGGCTATTCATAGTTCTCCTTTGTTTCTACAGCTTGGTAAGTATGCATCTGATAAGCTTTCTAGCGTTGACTGCAAGTATCAAGAAAGAAAACAAGAAAATCCATAGAATCATAAAATGGAAGGAACCTCGAGAAGTTAAGTCCAGTCCCCTGCACTCATGGCAGAATCAAGCATCATCTAGATCATCCCTGATAGATGTTTATCTAACCTGCTCTTAAATATCTCCAATGATGGAGATTCCATAACCTCCCTAATCAATTTATTCTAGTGATTAACCATCCTGACAGAAAGTTTTTCCTAATGTCCAACCTAAACCACCCTTGCAATTTAAGCCCATTACTTTTTGTCATACCATCCAGATGTTAAGGAGAGTAATTCTTCTCCTTATAACACCCTTTTTGTACTTACAAGTATTTTTTTTAAGTTAGCAAAGCAGAGAATTACACCTTGAAGCAGAGATGGATTTCAGTTCACTTGAATGGAAATACCATGAAATTAAATTTTTATCATCAGCAACTGACTCCAAATTTCACTGGGCTTATTGTGTACCAGGGCAGTTAGCCAGAATTTTGTCATTTCAAAGCACTATCTAGGCAACTGAGCTGTGATAATTAAAGGCAAAAGGCAGGACATAAGCTATTTTTATCTTTGATTCAAAAGATAGTAGCAAAGTTTAATTGAAATGGCTGTTTAAGTAACTATAGATCTGGTTTACTCAAGTGAAAGTAACTAAGACATGAATGAAAGCAAAATCCCTTATTCCTAATATAGCACAGGGCAAACATTTAATCACATGGTAAAAGGATTAAGAATTGTGAGGTTACTTGCCAGTTCCCCTAAAACAAAACTCCTTATACCAGAGGTAGTCACCAGGCAGACCGCAGGCTAAATCCAGACTATTAGACACTTTTAAATGGCCCAAGAAATCTTTTAAGTTATTATTGTGATTACTGTCATTACCGTATGAAAAATCTCTCTTTATTCTGGATCTTGCATTTACATTGGCCAAGAAATATAGACTTTGCAACAAATAATTGTCTACCCTGATCTAGGATAATGAATGTGCTTCTCAGATCAAGCCATGGTCATTCCTTACCTTCAGAGAGTTTCTTCTTTAGTGAATAATCCTTTAAGCACAACACAACATACAATTTATTTTTATCAAATTTGCATATTTCTTTTGTTCAAATCCATGGGATAAATTCATCACTGATGTAGTACTACTGAAGTCACCTGACTGACATCAATGGTGTTACATCACAGATGAAGTCTGACCCAGGTACTTTACTCTGTTCAGTATAGTTAAAAGGGTAAATGTAGATTTTCTGGATTTTTGCTGTATCATGCAAGTCTAATGCATGTATATCCTACCACTCAGTAAGTAAACAAAAATTATAATCATACTATTTCCCTTACAAAGGGAGCTTGAGTAGCATGACCTAGCTACTTGCATGGGTAAAGCTCATTACTCATTTATTTGCTTTGAATGTTTCTTCTATATCTTCTGTAGGCTTCTACAAAGTGATCCATGCTTTATCAATAGCTATCTGATCACTTGATCAATTTTGCAGCCCTTGAGTTGTCAATTCAATAGATATCTTTCTTAGCCAATAACTCACCTGATCTCTTTCAAAGAACAGAACAAGGTTTAGGTTCTATAAGTTTGGCCAACTTGTGCTGTTCCCTGAATCTTAATATTTGTTTGTAATACACTCTGAAGTATTCCTCTTTCAGTGATTCAACAGTAAAAATAAAACTTTTATGAGCTACAGGCAGTCCCCGGGTTACGTACAAGATAGGGACTGTAGGTTTGTTCTTAAGTTGAATCTGTATGTAAGTCGGAACTGGCATCCAGATTCAGCCGCTGCTGAAACTGATCGCCAGTTCTGACTTACATACAGATTCAATTTAAGAACCCCAAGTCAGCTGCTGCTGAAACTGATCAGCGGCTGATTCCAGGAAGCCTGGGGCAGAGCAACTCTGCCTCGGGTTTCCTGTAGTCAGCGCTGGTCAGTTTCAGCAGCGGCTGACTTGGGGACGCCTGGGGCAGAGCAGCTGGAGTGCTGCTGGGTTGCTCCAGTAGCACCGCTCCTCGGCACTACTGGAGCAACCCAGCAGCACCCCAGCTGCTCTGCCCCAGGCGTCCTGATTCAGCCACTGCTGAAACTGACCAGCAGCGGCTGAATCAGGACCTGGGGCAGAGCAGCTGGGGTGCTGCCGGGTTGGTCCAGTAGTGCCCAGAGCGGCGCTGCAGGACCAATCGGCAGCACCCCAGCTGCTCTGCCCCAGAGTCCACAACAAAAGCCTGGTCTGCTGGGGGGGGGGGGCACACTAGCTGCGCCCCCCCCCCCCCCAGCAGACCAGGGATACAGGGAGCAGAGCCGCAGCGAAAAGTCTCAGAGGCAGGGACCCCGCCGCAGCTGCAGCTTCAGTCCCAGTGCCTGTGGTCTGCTGGGGACGGTCCCCAGCAGACCACAGGTACCGGGACTGAAGCCGCAGCAGCGGCGGGTTCCCGCGCTTCTGAGGCTTTGCCAGAGCAAAGCCTCAGAAGCGCGGGAACCCGCCGCTGCTGCGGCTTCAGTCCCGGTGCCCCTGGTCTGCTGGAGACGGTCTCCAGCAAACCAGGGGCACCGGGAGCAGCTTACGAATGGGGCTCTCTCGCCCCAGAGCTCGCAGGCAGCAATCCGCCACCTTGACCTCCAGGGCGAGAAAGCCCCGTTCGTAAGTGCGGATCCGACATAAGTCAGATCCGCGTAAGTCGGGGACTGCCTGTACTTATCATTTAGTAATTCATAACCCCATGCTTTCACTGTCTTCAGAACAAATTATTCCAACATGTATGCAGCACAATGTATGGCAATCCACATTTAATAGGCTTTTTCCACAGTGTAAAAGACTTTTCCATCAAACCTAACATAGAATCATAGAGCTGGAAGAGACCTCAGGAGATCGAATCCAGCCCCCTGCCCAAAGCAGGACCAACCCAAACTAAATCATCCCAGCAAGGGCTTTGTCAAGCTGAGACTTAAAATTCTCTAGGGATGGAGATTCCACTACTTCCCTAGGTAACTCATTCCAGTGCTTCACCATCCTCCTAGTGAAATAGTTTTTCCTAATATCCAACCTAGACCTCCCCCACTGTAACTTGAGACCATTGCTCTTTGTTCTGCCATCTGTCTCTACAGAGAACAGCTTCTCTCCATCTTCTTTGGAACCTCCCTTCAGGAAGTTGAAGGCTGCTATCAAATGCCCCCTCACTCTTCTCTTCTGCAGACAGCCCAAATCCCTCAGCCGCTCCTTGTAAGTCAATTGCTCCAGCCCCCTAATCATTTTAGTTGCCCTCCGCTGGACCCTCTCCAGTGCGTCCACGTCCTTTCTGTAGTGGGGGCCCCAGAACTGGATGCAATATTCCAGATGTGGCCTCAATAGTGCCGAATAAAGGGGAATAATCACTTCTCTAGATCTGCTGGCAATGCTCTTCCTAAGGCACCCTAATATGCCATTAGCCTTCTTGGCTACGAGGGCACACTGTTGACTGATATCCAGCTCCTCACCCAATGTAATCCCCAAGTCCTTTTCTGCAGAACTGCTACCTAGCTAGTTGGTCCCCAGCCTGTAACAATGCTTGGGATTCTTCTGTCCCAAGTGCAGGACTCTTGTTGAACCTCATGAGATTTCTTTTGGCCCAAACCTCTAATCTGTTTAGGTCACTCTGGATCCTATCCCTGCCCTCCAACGTATTTACCTCTCCCCCAGCTTAGTGTCATCCACCAACTTGCTGAGGGTGCAATCAATCCCCTCATCCAGGTCATTAATGAAGATGCTGAATAATAGCGTCCCTAGAACCGATCCTTGGGGCACTCCACTTGAAACTGACCACCAACCTGACATCAAGCCATTGATCACTACCTGTTGGGCCCGACAATCAAGCCAGCTTTCTATCCACCTTACAGTCCATTTATCCAATCTATATTTCCTTAACATACTGGCAAGAATATTGTGGGAGACGGTATCAAAAGCTTTGCTAAAGTCAAGGTATATCACATCCACTGATTTTCCCATGTCCACAGAGCCAGTTATTTCATCATAGAAGCTAATCAGATTGGTCAGGCATGACTTGCCCTTGGTGAATCCATGTTGACTATTCCTGATCACTTTCCCCTCTTCCAAGTGCTTCAAAATGGATTCCTTGAGGATCCCCTTCATGATTTTTCCAGGGACTGAGGTAAGGCTGACTGGTCTGTAGTTTCCTGGACTGTCCTCCTTCCCTTTTTTAAAGATGGGCACTACATTTGCCTTTTTCCAATCATCTGGTATCTCTCCCGATCTCCATGAGTTTTCAAAGATAATGGCCAAAGACTCTGCAATGACATTTGCCAACTCCCTCAGTACCCTTGGATGCATTAAATCCGGACCCATGGACTTGTATATGTCTAGCTTTTCTAAATAGTTCTTAACCTATTTTTTCTTCACTGAGGGCTGCCCACCACCTTCCCATACTGCATTGCCTAGTGCAGTAGTCTGGGAGCTGACCTTGTCTGTGAAGACTGAGGCCAAAAAACCACTGAGTACTTCAGCTTTTCCCACATCATCTGTCACTAGGTTACCTCCCTCATTCAGTAAGGGCTCCACACTCTCTCTGATCACCCTCTTATTGCTAACATGTCTGTAGAAACCTTTCTGGTTACCCATTCACTTCCCTTGGTAGCTGCAATTCCAACTGTGCTTTCGCCTTCCTGATTACTCCCCTACATTCTTGAGCAATATATTTATACTCCTCCCTAGTCACGTGTCCAAATTTCCACTTTTTATAAGCTTCCTTTTTGTGTTTAAGTTCACCAAGGATTTCCCCAGTAAGCCAATCTGGTCGCCTACCATATTTGCTTTTCTTACTGTGTATTGGAATAGTTTGTTCCTGTGCCTTCAATAAGGGTTCCTTAAAATACAGCCAGCTCTCTTGGACTCCTTTCCCCTTCATGTTAGCATTGCAAAGGACCCTGCCTATCAGTTCACTGAGGGTGTCAAAGTCTGCTTTTCTGAAGTCCTGGGTGTGTAGAATAATTTTAGACATTTCCTGTTTGGATGCAGAAGAGCAGAAGATTAAAAGTTTTGATTCTCATTATCTTTGTCAACTGCTCCAAATTAAGTGGCAGAACAAGATCACAGAGATCTTCAGGTTTTATGCGAAAAATGCTTTATTTCTGGCCGTGGAAGACTATAATTTAAAATCTTGTTACAATTGTTATAATGGCATTATAAATATTGTTTCAACTACACTTTCTGATAAAAGAGTATCAAAATAATTTAGACTGAATGCCCTTGGTACACATCACCACCCTGTAGCAGGGATGTCAAAGTGTAGTCAACTACACGATTAACCGATAAGCCTTGGCTATCAATCTTGTCAACTGCATGCCCCCCACCCCGCTTGCTACCTCTGTATCACAGGCATCGGGGGGGGGGGGGGGGGAAGGGAGCAGGAGCTAGTGAGGAGGTGGCTTTAAGCACGCTCCACACGAGTACCAGATCCGCCTTTTCCCTGCGCCTCTTCCCCGCCCTCCCCCCACGGCTGCTGCTGAAAGAGAGGCAGCAGCACGGAGGGTGAAGGGGGTAGGCTGGAGCCATACACGTGGGGAGCCAGCATTTGGCTCTCCGCATGTGCCAGCTCCACAGATTTTCCTGCCCCTCCCTGCTGTCTCCTACAGCGGCAGTGGGTGAGGTCAGGCAGGAGCTGGTGCTGCCTTCCGACACTGCTACCTGTATCAGAGACAGTAGCATGGAGCAGCAGGCAGCTGTTCTGTGCGGGGAGCTGGTTTTAAAACGGGTTCCCCGGGCAGACTGGCTTCTGCCTGCCACCCTGGGCTGCTGCCTCTGGCTGCCGGCCTCACCCCCAGGGACTACTGAATAGTCATATAACCGCTAAGACTTCATGCAGTTACATGACTATTCAATTACATGATATCTAACATCCTGACCGTATATCCAAAATCTTTATAAAAACATACCCAAAGTATGTTGACTTGGAAGTTATTGGTATTTTCTGAATAGCTAGGAAATCCATTTGTTCTTAATTCCCTATGATATTTGATGAGCTCGGCCACAGTCATGGTATAGTTGCATTTACAATTCCACAATTGTTTTGCAAAAACTAAAATGTACCCTCATAAGATACTACAATGAACACAAGAAACAGCTGCTCAATATGAAGAGAGAAAAAATCCACATAGTTAAAGCTATTCTATTCTTTCCAATATGTTTGTCAGACAAATCATTGTACAAAGCTGAAAGGAAGAACTGGTGTTTAAAAAGAAAAGTACATTTGTTTTACAAACTAGCCATAAAGAAAACTATTGTCTCAAGCTATCCATGCTAACCACAGACAATTTACATCGACCTGCGACTAGTGATACTGTCACTTAGTGGTGCCACAGACAGTTATAGCATCATCTGCTTTACTATTGCCATTGCCATTTATAAATTAGTGTTCATAGAACATTTACGAATTCTCATGTGAATACAATTGTATTTCATTGATTTCCTCAACAGACAAGACTCTTCAGCTTTAATAAATAGACTATCAAGTTATACAGGATCACTGTTACAAATACTGCACAGCTGTGTAGCACCACAAATGGTGGAGCTTAGTAGGTGGATAAATGCATGTAATGTCAGATGTTGTCTAGCCTTTCCCCTTCCCCCTGCCTCTGAATGTACAATGTTTTAAGAAATGTTCACCTTTTGCTGCCTTTGGAACAATTAGGTATGAAGAACCAAACTATAGCTGAATTAATAATTTTGTTTCCATAAACCTGTCCAGGTGTCAGATCTTCTGCATAGAAATACTATTTGGGTTAGTTCTGATTTGCCCCAAAGAACTATAACCTGCAGTTAAAACTTAAATTGAATTTCTAGTTGAAGTCTAAGACTTCCATGGTAAATTTCAGACCACTATTAAGCTCTTAAGTGAGGCAGAAATGGGTGCAGCCAAGAGAACAAAGTTGAAAGAAAACTGCCACAAAGTAGCATAACAGAAAAATAAACATGACAGGCAGAAGGGATAACTGAAAATTAAACCAATGGAGGGGGAACACTAGCTTGGGCTTGGGAAGAACACAGGATTCCAGAAATAATGGTGGCAAGGGGAAGAACTGTAGCACAAGAAAAGTGCCCAAATGCCATGGTAATGAATGTACTATAAAGTGAGACAGATGCAGTCATCCAAGGGAATACTGAATAAGTATGGTAAAAAGAGAGTTCTCAAATTTGAAAAGAAGCCAAAATTTGTTCTGAGTTTTACTTGGACAACAGCATTCATTTCAAGGAGATTACATGGATGCTACAGTTCTGAATTTGATTCAAAATGGCTAAGTTATAAGGTAACAAAGGAAAAGAATAGGAAGGAGAAAAAACACAAAAGATCTTACCTAGCAGAGGTGAAGGAGAAGGCTGAGAAATAAGGATTTTTTTTGGGGGGGGGGGGGGAAGAAGTTACATTTAATGGGCTTTTTATTTTTTAGATTAAATTAGCAAACATCTTCCTGCAGCACAAGACAAATTGTCATATATCTGTCACATATATTTCCTTTGAATACCCTGCCATGCCAAGAACAAATTTCTGCAGTATCTTTCCCAATCTACTCTCTCTCTGGCTAATGGTGCTGAAGCAGCAGCATTTTCATCAACCTCACAAAGTTTGTGGATAATTTAATGCTAAATTAATCAACATTAATTTAATTCTCTTCCCTATTTCACTCTTTGAATCAATCCTCCCTTTGCAGGAGCAGTAGCACCAGTATTCAGAGAGAAAAAATGGTGGCTAAATGCAATGTGCCCACAAAAGCTCATGATACCATTTAAATGTTTTCTTAGCGCTACCAGACCTTTTGTTGTTTTTAAAGTTTATATAATTTACATTAGAAATAGAATATATCAATCTATGGTAAAATATTATGGCAATAGAGATTAGAGAGGTGTTAACATCCTCCTCCTAATATAATCAGGTGAGCAGACACACCATTGCAACTGTCTGATATATGAGTTGCTGAGGTTTCCTGGAAAAATTGGAAGCACAAGAAAGGTCCTGATGTTAATATAACTTGTTTTGTAAGTTTTCAGGAGCAGGTATTTTGTGATAGGGATGTCAACCTGTCAACAACAAGCCTAGGCTTATCAGTTAATCCTGCCAGCTACACACATCCCCCCCTTGCTGCCTCTGTATACGAGGCAGCAAGGGAGAGGGGAAGGAGGGACCTGGTGCCCGTGGGAAGCTGTGGCTTAAGTCGGCTCCCCATGAGCACCAGATCCACCTGATACAGAGGCAGTAGCTCAGAGGAGGAGCAGGACTGGCAGAAGCTGATATGCACAGGAAGCCAGCTTTTAAGCCAGCATTCTGTGTGTGCTGGCTCCACGGACCCGCCTCCTCCCCTCCCCCCCCCCCCCCCCCCCCCGGTCTCTCAGGCAGAGGTGGGAGATGGGGCAGACAGAAGTCAGTGCTAGAGCAAACAGGCTTAAAAGCCTGTTCCCCCCAGCACCATCTCTATGGTGCCACCTGCCCAGTCCGCACTGCTCCTCTATCAGAGGCAGCAGCATGGAGGAAGCAGCTGGAGAGGCTGAGGTGAAGCAGCCTCTGTCCACAGCAGGCCTGGGCCCACCACAGAGCAGCCCCTGTCCGTGGGGAGCTCAGACCCCTTGCAGATAGGGGCTGCTTTCACCCTGTACTGCTGTCTCTGTATCAGAGGCAGCAGTGAAAGGCAGCAGGCTGGAGCCAACTTCCGCAGGAAGCCAGTTTTTAAACTGGCTCTCTTTTGCCAGCCCACACTGTTGCCTCTGATAGAGATGCAGCAGAGCAGGGAGCTCCCGGGAGTGGGGCCAGAAGTGCAATGACTGACAGCCTCACCTCCAAGGACTAGCGAATAGACATGTCACTTCTAAAATTTGATGTGGTAACGACTAACATCCCTATTTTGTGACATTAAATTTTTATGGAAAGAGGAATTTGTGCACTGGGGGATGCAGATTTGCCAAAAGCTTTTTTAAACTTTCCCTTGTTTATCCATACATTTCTCATTACATTTCCCATTTCTCAAATGGCATGATGACAAAAACCTGCTTTTCTTCTAACACTCCTCTCCTGCTACTTGTTCTTGCAGGAATGCCATAGTGTCAATGACCTGTAATTTCCACAGCAATAGGCCTATCTGATAGGTACAGAATTAAGCACTTCCCCAAAGTATCAAGAAGGAGAAGCTGTGCTGAGGGAGAACATGTATTCAGATATATACTTCAAACATAGAAAAGGGAAGTACTGGTAAACTGCTTTTGGTACAAGTTGTCTCTTTACAAGTTTTGCACAAGCACTAAAATGTGTCTTTGAGGTCAAGAAAGACATTCCCATTGCTAGCACTAGCCTGCAACTTGGTAGCCCTGCTACAGTTCACCTACTTGTAAAATATGGATAATGGTACTTTCCTATATCAGAAGTGTGTTGCGAGACACTCAGATACTACTAAAAGGGCATGCAGAATTGATAAAAATTGAGGTTTATTTCATTAAAAAAATTAGTTTATTTAAAAGAGATTTAAAAAAATTAAGTTACATTAAATTTTATAATAAACATCTTTAAATTTAAAATTTAAATTATGGAAACCTCATTAAGGCCCAAACTTACTGCAATTTAATAAAATCATTTATATTAAATAAACATTATAGTATTAAGCAGCATATGTTTGCTACCGAGTTTTAGAGAAAATCACACTACTGAACTTATGGTATCCCGGAAAAGAGCTGCAGTGTAGACGTAGCCCTTGTGAACAGCAATAGCCTTTTCTGCAAAAAATATTTTCTTCATTTCAGCTTATTCAATTAGTTTAGTTTCATGAGGCATTTACTGAGAGTTAAAAACTAATGGGAGAAGAAAAATCTCAAAAGTTTCCAAACTATAAATAAAAAGCAAATTGAGAGAGTGAGAGATCTACTAGTTCAAAAAAAATCTCAAATGACACAATGACCAAAAAGCATCAGTTCAAACCATAAGCTACAGATAATATTTCTTTAATAAATCAGTTCCGTTCTAAATGCAAAACAAGTGCATATCAACATCGATAAGCCTTTTATTGCTTAAATAAATTTGGGTAGATATGGAGTATCCACCTGGTTAGCAAAAAAAAAAAAAAAAGCGCACCAAATATAGTGTAATGATTATATTTAATTGAAAAATGAAGGCTTTGTTACCAGACAATAAGAATAAAATTTTCTTTAAGGAAATAATTAATGCAAATACTAAACAAGATTAAAATAATTTAAATTGTTTTGATTTATATCAGTCTGCCAGGGGAAGAGGGGGCATATAAGTACCTAAGATTAAAAAAAAAAAAAAAAAAAAAGTACTAATCCATTCCCTTTCTCCAAATTCTGGGTCTCTTGAGGATTTTCCCAGGAGCTTCAATTAAGTAAACTGTGCATTAAAGCCAAGAATAAAAGCTTGTTCAAATAATTCTAGTTGATTAGAATTGTACTAGAAAATTGCTTTCGATAGAAAGACTTTAAAGTGTTTCATCAGACAAATATGAAACTACTACTATTAGGCCCTCACTAAAATTCAATTTCAAATTTTAAGAGCTGACACAACTTACTACTAAAACTACAGTATTGACAAAAAGCAAAACTTCTCCACCAGATCTAAGCCCATAGTATTTTGGACCTTTCCAATACTTGCCTCAAAGGTAGCATTAAAAAGTTTAATTAGCTCTTGATGAAAGTATTGAACCAGCTGATCACCTACACTTTCCTCCCTAAATGCGTCACTAAAATCATCAGGGAGGTATTTGTGCTGCAAAGGAAGAGACTATTATTGTGATTACCTGCTGCAATCTCGTTTACAAACTACAGCAGCTACAATCTAGTGTCTTTGGAATAAATATAGCTCTGCACTACACAGTATAGTACTCCCAGTGTTTGCAGTAATTCCAAGGTTTCTTTGAGCAGAGAACACATCAATATATTACAATTAGCCCATTATTTAGATGTCAGGAGAATGAGTTAACACATACCAGAGGTTTTCAAACTGTGGTGAGTCGTCCCCCCCCCCCCGCCGCCACCAGGGGGCATGGCTCAATGTTTGGGCCAGCCCCATGTGGCGGAATGTTCAACGACAGAGTGCCACATCCACATCTGATTCACCAAGTCTGTGGATCTATTTACTCTGGGTTGGGAGCAGACCAAAAATTGTAACTTAAGGGAGATCTCAGCTCAACTGGTTTAAAAAACTGCTGACATACATAGTATATTAGTTGGGGTTGGTCCTGCTTTGAGCAGGAGGTTGGACTAGACCTCCTGAGGTCTCTTCAAACCCTAAACTTCTATGATTAAAAAAAAAATCTCTGTGCAGAAGGTAAAAGAACTAGATTTGCAAGAACCATTATACTGGGATACATACCAGACAAATATAATGGTCCAAATTCTAACCAATTAAAACACAGTAAGAATCTCTGGGGGGTGAGGGGGTGTCTCATCATAACTTTGGTATTAGTAAAGGACAAAATAAATTATTTGAAAGTTCAAAATATAGATTAGACATACTACTGTATCTCAGGAGAGAGACAAGGTTGTTAGCAAACATACAAATGAATACAAATGATGAGAAAATTTTCACTACCATCTGGAATACTAATGCTGGGCCAAGTCAATTATACCAGATCAGAAGATAAATCTCCATACAAAAATGTTCCTGGGAAAAATAATTCAAGGGGTATTATATACACAAAAAAGATTAATGCTACAATGTTATGTCAAATTCTCTTAGAAAAATTGTTTGCCATTGCATAAAGACAAAAGAAAATAGTATTTCAGTACTATATTTCGGAACTGCCAGCATACAGATCCCTGCTTTTTAAAGACACTTTTTGGTAAGCTTTCATTTGTAGTTAGCATGTATTATATGATAAATGACAATAGTTGCTAACACTCATAGTTCACTCTTCATAAAGACCTCTGCTAAATCAAACAAAATGTTTTAATTAAGTGGTACCCAAACCTTTTATTAAGATGACTTGCAACTACATTTTTACTTTCTGGGGGACCCATCATGAGCCCTGCTATCCGTTCCCTCTCCTCGACCCTCCAGCCCCTTCCCCCTTCTCAAGTCAATCCCCCTATTTGGTTCCCACAAGAGCCTCTTGCCCTGCCTTCCTGTTATCCCAGCTAGCTCTTCTGTCCTCTCAACAAGGCCAGGCTCACTACACTAAGCTATTGACTTCCTGCTCATTGGCTCTGGCCACCTTTGGCACTGCTGCTGCCTGGCTCCTCCACAGTGCAGCTTGGTGCCCAGAGGAAGTGAGCTCAGGATCCACCCAACAATGGCAACCTGAAAAAAGCAAACAGATACAGTGAGCAGACAGTTAGCAACCTATCCCCTTCCTCACATGCCCTGGATACATTTCCTCCCTGCTGCTGCTTGGATTCTGCTTCCCACGCTTCTGCTGCCTAGTGACTTTGGGAAGTGAGAGCATGGGGAATGTCACACAAAGCAGGTATAGGCTTCTATCAGCTGACTTGCTGACTGGGGCCATTTCCTTTTGTATTATTGCCCTAGCCTGTTGGAAGTGAGGAAAGAAAGGTGATCTTCCAGGACATGCATGACCCCACTCAAGACCCACTAGTGGGTCAGAATCCACCACTTGGGAAACACTATTTTAGTTAGAAGCAATCTCTTGGATGAATTACTGAAACACTTGGTACTGTAGTTTGCTGTTATAACTCAAAAGCAATAAATAAATGGCTATATCTGGAGACAAACAGCTTATGATGGGATTCTGCATCATGCAGAGCCTACTTATAGTCAATGGGGCTCAGTGTCCACTCAGACTACTGTCTGTGCAATCAGTCATAGGTTCATGGTCTAAGATTATTAATATTAAACCACATACAATCCACAAAAGGTATTGTCTGAGGGCCTGATCCAATCACTACACAACTCAATGAGGAAAAATTCTCATCGACTTCATTTGTGCAGGATATGGGTCTCAGTGTACAATTCTGATGCAATATAACAAAAATATGAAATCAGAGAAGGCAAAATGTCATTTTGCATTATTTCCATTAAGTTACATACAGCAACAAAATTATACGCATGCAAAACAGAAAGAAGTGGGAGGAATGGTAAAACACCTACTCAAATTTTATTTGTGTCTCTGGGCTTCAGAAACAGAGTTTAGGAATATAAATATCATCAAAGAGTAAACAAATGGTCTAATCCATCTGGGATCCTATCCCTGACACAGTCCAACATTGGATACTTCAGAGGAAGAAGTAGGATTCTACAATAAGCCTAAATTGTGCAATGTTATATTGCTGGGGATTCTTTTCATGAAATTAACAGCTGTCAGATTTTTATTTCCATGTAACCATACATATTCTAATTCACAAAGTAATTTAAATTTAGGCAACTATTGCAGTCACATCAACATCTCAATATAGCAGAGAATTTCAGATTAATGATATACCTTACAAAAGTTTCCTTTCGTCATTTTATGAATTTGCCAACTTGAAATTTTGTAACTCTGTCCCTTGTCATTGTATAATGGGAAAGGTTATATAGGTGCATACAAGTAGTCTTACCTAAGTAGGGATATAAAGGGTTAAGCAGTTAACCAGTTACCCAGTAAGCATCACTCTTACTGACATGTTTATCGGGGTAACTGGTTAACCAGTGGCCCAGCTAGGCCCACCATGCCACACCCTAGGCATAGGGGGTAGCATCAGCCCAGGTACACTGCACTATGGGATCCCAGTTAACTGGTGAAATGCAAGGTTTAACTGGTTTACTTTTAAACACAATGTTTAATCGGTTAACTAAGACACTGTGTCATCTTATATTTCTTATCTGTGAATCTTTTCTTATCTCAACTACTTAAATTAAGATTGCTCACTATATCGCAACAGTGTTTTTTCCACTCATCAAAAAAAAAAAAAATCAAAATCCAACTAAACCTACTCACTTGATTATATTTTGAAAGACTATCTTAAGGATGCAGGAGAAAAATAGTGTAATCTTACCCAAGAAAGATATACTCACCCTTTCACATAACGTGTGCAATTCCATTTTTTTCCTTGAGTTTAAGGATACTAAAGCAATTTATAAATACTCAGAATACACTTAAATTAAATATTAATATAATTCACATGATAGCATTTCAATTTATAATTTTTCTTGGAATCAAATATGATTATCATGTATAAACTGAAGTAGCTTGAAGATCATAACTGTTCTTTTGTATCACAGAAACAAACAATTGTATTTTGTTTATGATGATCTTAATATATATATGACGGCTTTTATACAGAACGTTGGAAAGAGTCATACAAAACCAAATATTTCATATCAGTCAGTTATTGTCTGTGGCTTGGTAATATCAGTTTAAAAGATGACTGGAAATTCTTGAATGTTTACCAGTCTTGCAGGAGATCATTTAGGGAAAGGTTGCTTTGGACCCAAATTCCTCCTCCTCACAGGCTTTATCATCAGATATCCTCATCTGATGAACATCCACTTTTAAGTAGCTAGCTAGAAATAGGGATGTGAAATCCTCATTAATCAGTCAACTGAATAAACATTAGGTTAGCCAAATGTTTAACCAGTTAACCAACTAAGTGGGATCTCACCACTCCAGCCTCCAAGACTCCAAGCTCTCAGTCCCTGCACTGGGGCTGGCTGCCGACTCTCAGCTCCAGCCACCAGCTGTGTGGGATAGCTGCTGGGACTGAAGCAGCCCTTCAGGTGTAGCGGGCTGCGGATAGGAGGCTGCTCCTGAGCAACCAATTAACCAGTTCACATCAAGTTAGAAATTGATCTAGGAAGCATCTGATCTACACTATACAAGGAGGCTGGATTTCCCTTCAGAATGAGGATTAAAGTTTTCATTTGAAAATACAGGCAGTCCCCGAGTTACGCGGATCCGACTTATGTCGGATCTGCAGTTACGAACGGGGCTTTTCTCACCCCGGAGGACTGGAGCGGCGGGACGTCCAGATGCGCTGCAGTCCTGCCGCCCCCGTCCTCCAGGGCGAGAAAAGCTGCTCCCCGTCTCTCTGGTCTGCAGGGAGACCGGGAGCAAAGCCGCCGAGCACGCCCGCAGCGGGACAGCCTGGGCGCGCCTGGGCTGTCCCGCTGCAGGCGTGCTCCAAGGCTTTGCTCCCCGTCTCCCTGGTCAGCAGACCAGGGAGACGGAGCAAAGCCGTGGAGGACGCAGGCGGTCCCGCCACCCGCGTCTCCCTGGTCTGCTGGGGGGGGGGTGCAGCTAGTGCCCCCCTTCCGCCCCCAGCAGACCAGGCTTTTCTTGCCTACGCCTGGGGTAGAGCAGCTGGGGCGCTGCCGGGTTGGTCCCGCAGCGCCGCTCCTTGGCGCTACTGTACCAACCCGGCAGCACCCCAGCTGCTCTGCCCCAGGCGTCCTGATTCAGCCGCTGCTGGTCAGTTTCAGCAGTGGCTGAATCAGGACGCCTGGGGCAGAGCAGCTGGGGTGCTGCTGGGTTGCTCCAGTAGCGCCAAGGAGCGGCGCTACTGGAGCAACCCAGCTGCTCTGCCCCAGGCGTCCCCAAGTCAGCCGCTGCTGAAACTGACCACGGGCTGACTACAGGAAGCCCGAGGCAGAGTTGCCGGGCTTCCTGGAATCAGCCGCTGACCAGTTTCAGCAGCAGCTGACTTGGGGACGCCTGGGTTTCTTAAGTTGAATCCCTATGTAAGTCAGAATTGGCGTCCAGATTCAGCCGCTGTTGAAACTGATCAGTTTCAGCAGCGGCTGAATCTGGACGCCAGTTCCGACTTACATACAGATTCAACTTAAGAACAAACCTACAGTCCCTATCTTGTACGTAACCCGTGGACTGCCTGTACAGGTTGTACCTCCAAAAACTGTCACTCTCTGGTCATGCAACAAACCTCGTCTGCCAGGACCAGAGAGCCCGGGAGCCTAAGGGAAGAAGGGAAAGCTGGGCTGGGGCAACAGGGTCGGCATCCTGGCTGGGGACAGCATGGGACTGGGGCCAGAGCCCCACGGCAGCGCAAGGCAAGGCTGAAGGCCCCCAGCAGCACAGGTCAGCATGGGGCCAGAATTTCTGGGAGCATGGGGCTGGAGTTGAGCCCCGCAGCAGCCTTGGGCCAAAGCCCCACAGCAGCCCACTAGAGCCCTGGGCCAGGTTGGAGCTCCACAGCAGCCTCGCTGGAGTGCAGGGCCAGGGTGAGATCCCCACAGCAGCTCGCTGGAGCACAGGGCTGGGCCAGAGACCCGCAGCAGCCCGCTAGAGTGCATGAACAGGGCCAGAGCCCTGCAACAGCCCACTGGAGTACAGGGGTCCCACAGCTGCACCTGGATGTGCAAGAGCCAGAGCCTGTGCTGCCCAGTGAGCCAGCAGTAGCTGGGCAGGCAGCCCAGACTGGTGGGCAGGGAGGGAGCACAAGACAGGGTGATGTTGGGGCTGCCTGCCAGAGGCAGGCAATGAGGCTCGGGGTCGGTGGTAAGAGACTATTCCTGGTTCAGCAAATTCTCTCATTCAGGGGGTTCTGACGGTGCTCAACCAGGGAAGGCCAACCTGTGTATTGGAGACTAATCCTATCTAGTCATTGTACTGGATGCTTTGCGAGAGAGGGGCTGGTGGCAAGAAGAGTCCAGGTGATGTTATCAACCACAGAAAATGAATAGGAGATGACAGCTAGCAGAATAACAAACTATTCCTATCATGGTGGGTAGCAAGTTCCCAACTGGAGCACATTATAGTTGAACTAGAAAAAGTCTCATCTTCATTCCCCCTGAGATGTCCGAGAGTAATCAGCAGACCTCCTAGCTGCTCTTATAGCTGTCTCAGAGATTACGTAAGACAAAAGAAACATCAAGAACATATTGGGTAAAATCTGCAGAAAGAGCATAGTAAGAAAGAGGACTAGATGCAAATATCCCTTCTGTCTGGCCACCATCTACTTAACTGACCTACAGTAAAGAATGTAACTCACTATCCACACTGATGGCAGTCAGGCTACAGAAACAGATACACTGGCAATCATTTCTCCCAAGTGCTGCCACTAATGTGGGTTGAACTCTGAGCAACTGATTATTAAGTATTTAACTAATGCTACAAGTGTACCTGAGTTCTAAAAAAACAAGGCACAACCCTTATTCTAAAAAAGGAACTTCACCTTAATCCAGTTTAATCTGTACTGGTTATTTAGGCAGGTCAAATGCAGTTTCCAGAACTGGAATCTATCCAGGATTTAAACATACTGCTCTTGCAAAAGTCTGAGCCTGTACTTCAAGTCTCAAAGCCAATCTCTCCAGCATTAAAGCACTCACATGGAACATTGGTTTAACTCAGTCAGACTAGAAATCCATCTACCAATCACCAGCAGTACTTGTCTGTGGTCAACATAGATTTCTCTCAGATTTTCCAGTTAGGCACTGACCAAGGTAGTATTTGATTATTTTATGAGATCTAGTGAGATTACAGGCTGAGATGTCATGGGTACAGTCCAAAGGAGTGTCTTCATTGACACTGCATTTAGGTTATTCTAAAGATATTGATCTTATATATATATATATATATTATTGAATTTAAGTGTGCTTTGGCATTGAAATTAGAGTCGGTAATAAAAAATTTGATTTCCCTTTATAAACACTCAAACTTGAGCAGTACAAAATATAGAACAAATTTGATTTCATTAAGTAACACAGATTACTTACTTCTCATTTTGTTAAAGCAAACATTTAAGTGTACACAGACCGCTAATAATGAATACCTTGACATATTTTAGATTGTTATTGTACAATACATTAGACCTATTCTGGGCAGATTATTTATTAATCTTATAGTTTGCCACAACTATTTTAATGGCTCTCAAACAATGAAATTCCGCAGCAGGGCTGTAAATTTAACCCAATCATGTTCAGAACAGAAGACTGTAAAATGGACAAGTCAAAACTCTCCATGGTAATACAGCTATGGTTAAAATGGGAGCTACAATTAAGGTTGCCCAAACATTTCCACTTTAAATTTCTGTTATTAGCCATGCTTAAGTTTCTGAACCTTGTGCCATTCAGGTTGAAATTTCTCAAACTTGGTCATAGCTCAAGAGTCATGTTTTTAAAGTAGGAATAAGAACAATTCAGCATTTTATAAAACACTGGAAAGGGGGAAACTACTTTCTTCTATAACTAAAAAAGTGCAACCTTTTTCTGAACAGCTCTAACCCAAGATGACAAAGCAGAAAATAGGATGGAAGATTCATTTCTGTAGATTTAAAATTAACTATATACCACATATACTCAAATTTTAACTTAGGTATGCATGCAGGAACTTTCTAATACAAAGAAAGCCTAAATATGTTAGCAATTAAATAAAATACAACAGTTTATCTAAACAAGGCACCACTATACCCATCTGGAAACAGCTTTGCCTTATTTAAGAGCAGGTAACCCCAAATCTCTATTTGGCAACTAACACATGAAAAAGTATTTAATCTTCTCTAGGCAAACATTCTTTACTAGTTCTATTTTGGTTTCCTACTTAGGTTTCACAATAAATCAAGTGTGACTACAGCCACTAAGCTCTGTCAGAGACAGTATCTGCTTCAAGACTATTAAAGCAGATGAAGAGTTCATTTAAAACAAATCTTTAAGCAAATTCTGAAATATGAACTCTAGAGTATCAATGCTTAACTTCCCTACTGAAACAGTATTCAAGATGTGATTTATACGGTGACATTCTGATACTTTCTATCTTAAGTATCCTTTTCCTAATGGTTCCCAATATGGATTTTTGACTATCATGGCACATTGGGCAGATGTTCTCACAGAATTATCCACGACTCCCAGACAATGTTCCCTCTCTCTAATCTCTGCACCACCAATAGAAACACAAAACCTAGCTGTGGGTGCTCTGCACATCAGCTGGGCAGCATTTGAATTACTCCTAAAAAGCTAAACCTTTTTTAATCCTCTTACTATACGTTTTTAAATTTAGTGTACACCTTTAATTTTAGCCTCTACTATGACGTTTTCAAAAAATTTCATGCAGCTTGAAGGCATTTCACTCCCCTGACTGTTCCTTTAATTTCCATTTAACTAATTTTCCTATTCCTTTATAATTCCCCTTTCTGAAATAAAATTTTGGGCAACAAAATGGCAAACGAAGTTTAATGTGGAAAAGTGTAAAGTAATGCATATTGGAAAAAACAACCCCAACTATACATATAGTATGATGGGGGCTAATTTGGCTACGACAAATCAGGAAAGAGATCTTGGAGCTATCGTGAATGGTTCTCTGAAAACGTCCACACAGTGTGCTGCGGTGGTCAAAAAAGCAAATAGAATGTTAGGAATTATTAAGAAAGGGATAGAAAATAAGACATAGAATATCTTACTGCCCCTGTATAAAACTATGGTACACCCATATCTTGAGTACTGTGTATAGATGTGGTCTCTTCACCTCAAAAAAGATATTTTGGCCTTGGAAAGGGTTCAGAAAAGGGCAACTAAAATGATCAGGGGTTTGGAACAGGTCCCATATGAGGAGAGACTAAAGCGACTGGGACTTTTCAGTTTGGAAAAGAGGAGACTGAGGGGGGATATGATAGAGGTATATAAAATCATGAGTGGTGTGGAGAGGGTGAATAAAGAAAAGTTATTCATTAGTTCCCATAATATAAGGACTAGAGGACACCAAATGAAATTAATGGGTAGCAGGTTTAAAACTAATAAGCGAAAGTTCTTCTTCACACAGCACATAGTCAACCTGTGGAACTCCTTGCCAGAGGAGACTGTGAAGGCTAGGACTATAACAGAGTTTAAAGAGAAGCTAGATAAATTCATGGAGGTTAGGTCCATTAAAGGCTATTAGCCAGGGGGTAGGAATGGCCTCTGTTTGTCAGAGGTTGGAGACGGATGGCACGAGACAAATCGCTTGATCACTGTCTTCGGTCCACCCTCTCCGGGACACCTGGTGCTGGCCACTGTTGGCAGACAGGATACTGGGCTAGATGGACCTTTGGTCTGACCCAGTACAGCCATTCTTATGTTCTTATGAAATGCTTCTGTGATGGGCTTCTTTGGTATTCCCCCCACTCAAGACGTTTTAGTTATATTATGGTGCACTGAGCAGTTTAGTTAAAAGAGGGGTGGTCAAAATCAGGTCCTGGGGCTGGATCTGGCCTGCCATGCATTTCTCTTCAGCCTGCGCAGCTGATTAGCACAGTGTGTATACTTATAGCCAACAGCATGTATTCAAGCTGCCCCTGCTCACACCTTGATCCATCCTGCAGCAGAGCTGCTCCCAGGATTCTCCTGCTAGCTGGGTGAGGGAGGAGGGGGAGGGGATATGTAGAAGAGAGGGGATTGCTGCAGTCAGGGTGATCCCCTGCACCTTATCTCTGCAGAGCAAGGGTCAGGGACAGGGAAACAGTCAGTGGAGCTGCTCCAGTCTGAAGTGTGGATGGTAAGCCAGAACACACACACACACACACACACACACACACACACACACACACACACACACACACACACACACACTGTGCCAAACGGTCTCTGTGTCACACAGTCACACACACAGTGTCTCAAAGTCTGTCTCACACACAAAGTGTCTTTCACACTCATGCACTATTTGTGTCTCTCTCTGTAGCCCCCAGTCCCAACCCTTCCATTTTAGAGGGTGCCAGCATGGAGGGCCTAGACTTCAATCCCTTATCCGGGAGACTAAATGTTGGCCTCCAGGACCTCTTCCCTACTCCCCCACGTCATTGATGCCTATGTGTAACCACAATCACCAGCTCCTACCCAGCACTTCATGTAAACCTGTCTAGATGTCTCAAGATATTCATAACCTTTGCACCTAGCAGGCAATTTCACCATACCACTGGGCTCAGGAACTACAGCTAAGAATGCATGCTCTTAAAATGATACCACTGCAGACTATGCCCTCCCGCACCACCCATGCTACTTTTACTAATTAGGGTATGTTTACACTACCTGTGACAGGTTGCCACAGATTTAAAATGCCATCTGATGTACTGGCATACCACTGGGCCTGCTAATTCTGCCAGTCTGTGCACTGTAGTACCTGTCTTGCTGAGCCAAACTCTTAAGCCTCCTCTACCACAGAGGCAGGCCACACCCTGCTGCAGAAATACAGACGCTAAGATCTGATCTGGGAAGACTCATCTTAAGGGACCTGGACCAATACTCAGGTACCCACCTCCCTTGGAGTGCAGACCGAAAGGTATATTGTGAAGCTATATTGCATACCTTCCTCCTCAAGGTGGAGGAAGGTATGCACAGCCTCCCACTAGATTTCAGAACAAACAGGATCAAGTTTAGGAACTAGAAAGAGGCAAAAAACCCGGGATCATCACTTCCCACACTTGATTATTTGTTCTTCCAGTGTTCTTCCCAGTTGCTGGAAAGTTCTTGTGCAGTACCTGGGTCAAACAAATCCTACTGTGTAGTGTTCTGAGAGGTTTCTGTTGTACACTGTTCCTGGGGTAACCCTTCTGCTTTTGTGCATTTCCTCAATAAGCCATTAACATTGTTTGCACTTTTTACTGTTGCACTTGAAAGGCTACTTGTACAGTAACATGTACACAACCAAATTTAATAATTCCACATACAATAACGCTTCATTACCTCTCTGAGACAATCCATTTAGATATTAATGTCTAGCAGATCAAGACTTTTAGAATACCTCCTCACAAAACATACTGGGTATGTCTAGACTACACCTCTCTGTCGACAGAGAGATATAGATTAGGCACATCGAAATTGCTAATGAAGCAGGGATTTAAATATCCTGTGCTTCATTTGCATAAACATGGCTGCCGCATTTTTTTGAAACGGAGTTTTTTTGAAAAAAACAGCTGTCTAGACTCAGATCTGTCAAAAATAAACCCTTTTTCGACAGATTCTGTAAACCTCGTTTTTGGAGGAATACAAGGATCTGTTGAAAAGGGGTTTATTTTCGACAGATCCGCATCTAGACTGCTGTTTTTTTCCGAAAAAACTCTGTTTCGAAAAAAGTGGCAGCCATGTTTATACTAATGAAGTGTGGGATATTTAAATCCCTGCTTCATTAGCAATTTCGATGAGCTTGATTTGCATCCCTCTGTCGACAGAGGGATGTAGTCTAGACATAGCCAGTTTGTATAAAATAATATCCTAATTACGTGACAGTGTGTCACACCAATTACATGACAGCATGTTACACTGCAGACCAGTAGAAATGGCAGAAATCCCAAACAGCAGTAGCACGCTGCTTCATTTTCTCAGGTTGACTGGCTGGCTCATCAACCAGACAATGTAGACACCAATTCATTTGGGAGAGCGGCACAAGAATTGCTGATAATAAGAGTACAGTGATTGTTCTCTTAACACACTGTTCTCCCTAGTTGCTGTGATCCTTTGAACAGTGTCTTCCTACTTGTGATTGAATTTTCAGCATCTCAGCTATTGGTTTACCTTAATTCCCAGCCCACCTGCATCAGTGTCTCTTATGTCATTGCAATTGGTAACAATCTCTTCTCTCTAGAGACCTCTTATCCTTTGGTGACTCATCCATATGCACACAGTTATCTACCACTTTCTTTGCTGACGACTCAAGTTTACCTTTAAATACCTTACCTCTGTCCCCTTTGTCCAGATCCTCAAAACTTTCTCTGTGAGTGTTGACACTGCAGGTGGGAGTATGACTCATACTCTGGACAGACAGACACATGCTAGCTACAGTAAAGCTAGCTAAAAATAGCAGTGTGGGTGTTGCTGCACAGGCTAGCAGCCTGAGAGCAAACCTGCCCGATCTCTGGGTCCAAGCTCGGGTTTCAGCATTGAATCTGCTATTTTTATCACTCGAGGTCAAACGGAGCTAGTATATATCTGCCTACCCAAGCTGGGAAGGCATATTATCAGCTGCAATATAGTCATATCCTCTGACATTTTCTCCTAACTGACCTTCTGCTAACCCAATAAAAAAAGCTTATTTTTTATTCCGATCCCTTCACTTTCCTCACGGCTCTGGATCACACTCAGCAACATTCACATAACTTTGAGGTTTTCTGATACTTCCCTCTTGTGTGTAATATATATTATACACTCACACATTTTTTGATCTGCGACCCCTGCGCCATAGGGGCTGCCAACTGCTGAGCCCCTGGCCGGCCAGATCTAGCCGCCACACTGCAGGAGCCGCCAACTGCCGGGCCCAGCCCCTGGCCGGCTGGCCAGATCTAATCACTGTGGCGCCCCCTGAAGACATCTCTGACCTACTTGGGGGACGCGACCCACTGTTTGTGCACCACTGCTATAGACTACATGCATTTTCCCCCTCCCTCCCCGCTGCCAGTAAATTCTTTAACAGGCTGGCCAGCCGACTGGCTCGGTAACACAGGGCCGGCTTTGGGCCGATTCGGCTGATTCCCTGGAATGGGGCCCCGCTCTTGGGCGCGCGACGCATGCGCAGTGCCACCCCGGGCACGTGACACATGCACAGTGCCCCTCCCCCCCTTCCGGGCGTGCGGCGCATGCGCAGGGCCCCCCTGGGCGTGCGGCGCATGCGCAAGGCCCCGCCCCCGGAATCAGGCCCTGCGCTTGTTAAAGCCGGCCCTGCAGTTCCAGCTTGCTCCAGGTCTGGGACCTACCCCTGTTGCAGCTCTGCATTTGAAGTGTATTAGGAGTCAGGCAGCCCAGCTCAATTCTGGCTCACACAGGGTTTGGGAGCTCAGACATCCCACTCCAGACAAGGGCTGCTGCTACCCTGTGCTGCTGCCTCTGTATCAGATGCAGCCATGAGGGGCGACAGGCAGCCAGTCCACAAGGGGAGCTGGTTTTTAAAATGTCTCACCTCACGAACCAGCTCCTGCCTGGCACCCCACAGCATGGAGCAGCAGAGGGCTCCTCGCACTGGCTACCAATCCCACCCCTGGGGACTATAGAACAGTCAAGAAACCTATAAGAATTCATGAGATTAATTAAATATCAGTTAATTGAATAATCAACACCCCTAATTCACCAACTATATCAGGGAAAACAGCTAAGTAAATTTACATTATTTCATCCAGTTCCTCAAAAGTGTTTCTGCTACCTTTCACTGAGGTGTTACCTTCTGATTCAAGAGAGTATAGTTCCTGTGGAAGATGGCAGAATAATGTGATCTTAAAAGTAAATATTGGGAAATCAAAGACAACATTTTAAGTAATGCTCAGTCACATGAAAATCAACATTATCTGAACTAAAGTTTTCAATTTTGGGATCTAGACTCACAAGGGAACATTTGTCCCATTCACAAAAATCATAGGGCTCGAAGGAACTTTGAGTTCAGCCACCTGCATGGAGCTAGGATCAAGGCCTTGTCTATACATGCACATTTTGTTGCCAAAAACTCTTTCTGGTGACAAAAGCTGGAGAATGCCCTCCCTTTATTATTGACAATCATGTAGTGTCTACTACAGTAATTTTGTTGTTAAATTTATTGACCTCCAGCATGTTTCCCACAATTCCTGATTAGCCACTGTGGACAGAACTTTGATCTCTGCTGCTTTGCACCCATGAAAACAGGTAAACAGATGCGCCCCTCACACCTGCAAACTCCAGGAACGTATCCATTTCCTGGTGTCTGGCTCATTGTGTAATAGGGATAAAAAATCCTATTTAATTAATCAGTTAAATTTTATGTTAACCAATTAAACGGGGCAGATGGGGGCTCTTAATACATTTGAAAGGCGGAGTGGGGAGGGGGGGGAATTTTAAAATGTATTAAGAGCCACCACTGTGCCTCTGCTTTTTAAAAGTATTAAAAGCTTGGCAGCTCTTAATACATTTAAAAAGCAGGTGCACAGCAGCTAGCATCCAGTCCCCCACTACGCCTCTGCCTCTCTTGCTGCCCCCCCCCCATGGTGCTGGGGGGGGAACTGGCTTTTAAGCCTGCTCCTCCCAGTAGCTGCTCCTGCTCCCCACCCCCTTGCTGCCTCTCTGACAGAGGAAGGGAGGGAGGAGCGACTAGTGAGTCACTACTCAGCTATCTGATAAACATGCTTATCGGGTAGTTGACTAGTTGCATATACCGCAGATTGGACCTTGAGAAATTACACATGTTCATCAGCAGACAGATTCCATCAACCCATGGAAGAAGGAGGAAACCCATGGAAGAAGAGGGAGAATCTGGTCAAGGATGTGTTGTGTCACTCAAACACACTTCAAACAGAGAAAAAGGAGTAAAGAAGAGCTACAGAGATGGAAGGGAGAACACAAGCCACTGAGCACATGCTAAAGCTCATGGAAGATCAAAACGAGATGCTGAAGTGTCTTATCAGGATTCAGAGCTAACACAACCAGAAGCCTGACTGTCAACATATGCAGGACTCTTTTTACAGCAACTGTCCCTCCACGCCCATACATTAAACTCCATAAAAAAAAAATCTATTCAGCAACCCTCTCTCTATGCCCACACATGCATTTTCACAAATCAAGTACTTTTTTCCCCCAGGACACTACACTTGCTGTGAAAACAGCTGTGACTAACAGCTGGATGTTAACACAATAATGAGGTTTTCCAATAAATCTTGCCATCTCTTATCACTGAACACCAAGATTGAAAGACATCAATAAAGACAAATCTGATGCAGGTTTCCATGAGTTTGTTTTGCGTGAAACAACTGCACTAGGGATGTGAAAGTGTACCAGTATACACAGGTAACCAATGAATTAATTGGTTAATTTTCACGATTACATGCAGGCTCTTGGTAACAGGGGCAGCAGTGTGGGGGAGAGGGGTGGTCAGTAGCCAGTATGCATGGGGAGCTGACTCTCCCCATCCCATGTGTAACTGCTGAAAAGGTTACATGTTTACTTAAATTCATTTTAACATCCCTAACCCATGCCAATCTCTGGCCCCTGTGGTAGTCTGAAATATCCTTTTGGTTTCATGGGAATGCCTCGCTCAGGATGACCAGTGGAATAAGGCAGGGAAGCAACCCCAACACACGGAAATGTTGGCACCCCTTATTCTCAAAATGGTTCTTCAGAGCCTCTCTGATATTGATGGCCACCCTATGGGCTCCTCTGACAGCACTAGTGTCTGGCTGTTCAAATTGTGCATCTAGGCATTGCGTTGCATTGTTCCACCCATGGCCAAACTCTTTACCCTTATTCTCACAGAAATTATGTAAACAACAGCATACAGCTACCACCTTGGGGATATGATCCTCCAAAAGGTCCAGCCTGCCATAGAGACATCTCCATGTCCCTTTTAATCTTCCAAAGGCACATTAAAAAACCACATGGCATCAGCTTCGCTGTTACTGAACTAAGGATGCTAAGTAACAAGTAATTTACTAGTCAAGTAGTCGATGGAATTTCCATCCACTACTCGACTAGCCGATAGGCACTTCTGCATTCCTCCTCTGAAATATACAACAGCCCCCACTGAAACTCTTGTACATTTCAAAGGAGGGATGCAGAATTCCACGTGCAGCCCAGGGTCAGTGGGAAGTTCCGCTGACTCTGCGCTGCATGAGGGTGCCAGCTTTGAAATGTACAAGAGTCCCCAGCAGGGGCTCTTGTGCATTTCAAAGCAGAAGCGCTCACATGGAGCCTGGGATCAGCAGGGGACTCAGAGTCCCCCACTAACCCCCAGCTCCATGCTGCGCTGCCACTTTGAAATGCCATGCAGAGCCTGGGATCAGCTGGGGACTCACTAGCTGACCCGGGATCTGCACAGCATTTCCGTGGAACCTGGGATCAGCTTGGGACTTCCCAGTTGACCCTGGGCTCTGCGCATGGAATCCAGGATCAGCTGCAGAGTCCCCAGCTGACCTCAGGCTCCACATGGCAGGGCTTTGAAACACCATGGTGTTTACCAACTACACAATTAGTCAATAAGGACTGCTCTGCACAGCCACAGTGGGGGTAGCTCCAGAAGCCAGCTCAAGCCAGGGATTAAGCAGCTCTGGCTCCTACTAGCTCCAGGAGCCATCCACACTGCAGCTCTACATTTTAAACATAGTAAGAACTGGAGGTCTCTTACTACATTTAAAAAGCAGAGGCACAGCGTCCCAGACCAGCGCGAGCCAGGAATGCTTGATCCCAGCTTGTGCTGAGTCCAGCTGCCCTGTTCACAGCAGCCAGTCCTATTCACTGAGAGTGGAGTGTGCAGCAAGGACTGTCATTCAAATGGTGCAAATTAAGCCAGATGCCCCAGGAGGGCTGGGAAGCCAAAAGGTGGCTGACAGGTCATCTTTTCACGTTCCCAAAATGCATAGCATGATGTTGTGAGTTCCCACAGTGCTTTGCAAGTGAAGGTGACACTGCTTTGCTCTGTTGACAGAGTGCTAACAATATAGCTATGAAATGTCAACAATGGATGGCAGAAAAACAGGTTTGACTGGTTTTCAGTTTTGGTGACTTTTGTATGTCAACAATACTTTTGTCACCAAACCTTTCCAGTACAGGCATTACGGACGTAAGTGACTCATCAACTCTCTTAACCAACAGTCAACTAGTCGCTCCCTCCCCCCCTCCCCCCCGCTGCCTCTATCAGCGACAGCATGGGGGGGAGAGTAGGAGCTGGTACTGGGGGGAGCCAGCTTAAATGCCGATTCCCAGCTCACACCCAGTCCCAGATGCTGCACCTGCTTTTTAAGTGTATTAAGAAGCCCGCTGGCTCTTAATACATTCAAAATCAGAAGTGTAGCAGGGGGGACCCTGCACGAGCCAGTCCAGCTGATTCCTGGCTCGCACCAGGGCCCCCGCTGAACTTCAGCCCTTTAAATGTATTAAGAGCCTGATGGCTCTTAATACATTTAAAAGGCAGAACCACAGCAGGGTTAGCTCCCAGGGCTGGGAGCTAACCCTGCTGTGGCTCCCCTGCTTATTGACTAGTCAATGGCAAATCCAGTGACTAGTTGATTAAACTAAATGTAACTTCCCTAACAGGCATTACCCAAGTAAACCTAAAATGGAAGAGGGAGAATTGCCCCCTTGCTCTTCACACTGAATACTTGAATATTTATTGCAGAAGCAACAAGAACCTCAGTATTTCCTCTCTCAAATGACTGCCCAAACCACCTATCTACTAAGTCATTCTCTCTCTCTGGTCCAATGAACATTTTTATACAAAGTGGATTTCAATTTGTCTTGAAATCTGAAAAATGTTGGTTTGGGGTTGACTCTAAATGACTTTTTTTTTCAGATGTCAGAACAAAAAAAAAATCAGTTCTTTGCATAGATCCAATTAAAACAATGACATAACTATTTCTTAGCTAAAAGTTACAAAAAGCTGCATCATCTCAATGGCTCAAAGAAAAGGGAATGTCAGATTACTTAAAATCAGGAGTTTTCAAAGTGGGATACACAGGATCTCATGGGGAAGCACATGAGAAAAATCCTGTAATGGCAGATAATGCATTTTATTTCATAAGACTTTGTAATCACAATACAGATATATTATGACCCTATTTCAGATGAGGGGTACGTGATAGACTACATTTGGAAAGAGGAATGCAACCTAAAAAGTTTGAAAACCACTGTCCAAAATGTTACTTGGGTTAAATGACAATAGAATTTGAATGCACTGTGAGTTACAGCTCCAAAATACATCAACATTCTTCACAGGGCATTCAGAAGGAATGTACATCTCTAAGCATGGGTAGTCAGTCCCCTCTATGGAGCAGCTCCAAATCTAAGTGAGAAAAGATGAATGCATAGATCAGAGGAAGGGAGAGAAAAATTGTCAAATAAATTCCTTTTATTTGTGCATAGACAAATTAAAGGAGTTTTAGATCAAAACAAAAACAATTTGTCAACTCACAGAAAACCTCCTTTGAGTCCAGTGTTGTTCTGACATACATACCCTTATTCAATCGGCAGTCCAAAATGGACAGCTGGCCAAACCCCGTCCAGAAGGGAACATGAGCTTGCAATGTAGTTAACAGATGGTGGTACAAGTTATGAAATTGGGCTTCACTTCAGTCTCAACATAATCTTGTAACAATGTTCAGCTGAACTGTAATATTTATGTAGTCCATCAGAGTTATTTTCTTATGCCTCAACTAAAAGAGGCAAGGGACAAGTTAGGACATCATATTGCATACTCAGATCTGACAGGCAGACTTTCCATGTTCAGTCCATCCATGGATCCCACTGCCTGGCTTCATGCTATCCCAGCACTCATTCTGTTGGTGATGCCACATCTATAAAGCCACTCAAGGGACTGAAGACTGATTGTTATAAAGGTAATACAAAAGCCACCATCTCCAGTGTTGCAGGGAAATTTTAAAAGTTTTCAATATTACTCTCAAGTGCTAAACTTTAACATAATATTTCCTAACTTTTAAAAATATACAATACTGGGGAAACAATGTATTTGACCTTTGACATACATTAGTCTTAAGCGTTTTTCAATAGCTTCTAGGCATCACCAGAATATCGCAAACCAAGTCAACCCTCTAAATAAGGATGGGCAATAAGTGGCCAAGATTAGCCCCTGGTGGGCCACCAGACTATTTATCTGAGTTTCTGCAAGTATGGCTGCTCTCAGCTCCTGGTGGCCATGGTTTGCCATTCCTTGCCAATGGGAACTGTGAGAAGTGATGGCCCGGCATGCACTGCTTCCTGCAGCTCTCATTGGCCTGGAATGGCGAATCACGGCCAATGAGACCTGCGAACCATGAACCTGTGGACACTCAGGTAAATAAAGCATCTGGCAGCCCACCAGGGGTTAACCTCAGTGAACCATGTCCAGCCAGCAGACTGCTTATTGTCCACCCTTGCTCAAAGCCTAAGATTCTGGATGGCAGAATCTTTGTGATATTGACATCAAAAAGAGGTGAATGGAAGTAAGTGTGCTGAGATATTTCTGGTCTTCTTTATTTGGGGCATTCATAAGCAGCTATAATGCTGGCCTACCATACAAATGTTTGCAAGACACCTCTAAATGCCACATATCTTGCTTTTTAATACAAGCAGCTTTGCATTCACTAGAAACAACTGTAAATTTCATATAACACAATAGTATTTGAAAACCTATATGTCTAAGCCTGGGTAGGCTCCATAGGGCAGTTCCACACTTAAGTGGAAAGAAATGAAAGCACAGACCAAAGGGAGGAAAAAGAATGCAGCAAAGAAAATGTTTCAAGCGTTAGTGTTATCATGTCCATAATATAGAGATGTAGTATTCATGTAGTAGTCTGTATCAAAATAAGTCACATACAAATTGCTTCCCAGCTGGTTAATATTGTATATTCTATTCTACACTACTCCAATTTGTAAGTGTATAGTCCTTATTCTTTTCTAGCATCTGAAAGCGAGCCATGAAACTAAGCATTACTATTCCTGTGATGGATCATTTAGTAAAATATACAATTCCTTCAGAGTAGATAAAAACCCACCTATTAACTCTTATTCTGTAGTGAAAGCATAGAAAGTTTCTATAAAATCCTTAAAAGGTGCAAGGAAAGCGCCATTAGTTAAACTAACACACAAAGTGACTCATTCCTCCTCAAAAACCTATCTTATTCATCAAAATCTAGAAGTCACTTTGTAAGCATATAGGAGGCTACAGTACTTATGGATTTAATCCATCTGAGTTAGAGAAGCAATGGCTTAGCCATCTAATTCTGGATACAAATGCTCTGCCTGGCATATCATTTTAATATTCCTGAGCTGTAAAATTTGCTTAGTCATTAGATTTTTCTTCTCTAGTCTGCCTCAAAGTGATGTCAAAAAAGTGAGTGTGATTGCACACTTATTCATGAGACAAATCATTTCCATATTTAATAATAACCTGAATATAATTGCTAAAGACACTTAATATTTAAATGTAGTTTAATACAAATATGAAGTGCAATTATATACAAATGTAAAGAATTGAATCCAATATGAAAAACATCCCAGAAAAGATATTCAATAACACTTTTAGAGGACTTACGTGATTATTTTAAACATTTGGATATTTTTCATGTTCACGTTAGATTACTTGTTAATTATGCACTGATTCATTCATTCTTAGGGAATATTGCGAAGGCCAAAACTACAACTGGGTTTAAAAATAATTAGGTTAGTTCACAAAAGATAGCTATTGCCATTAATGGACCTAATAGCCAATATGGTCAGGGATGAAACCCCATGCTCTGGGTGTCCTTAGCCTCTGATTGCCAGAAGCTGGGGGTGGATGACATGGGATGGATTACTGGATTAGGAATATTAAATTGTGGTTATCTGACTAATTGTGTTAACTAGTCGATAAGCATCACTCTTCAGAGCTGCAGCAGGGGTAGCTCCAGGAGCTAGCTGGTCAAGCTGGGACTGAGCAGTCCCGGCTCATATTGGCCCTGGGAACCACCTGCACTTCAGCTCTGCATTTTAAATGTAGTAAGAGCCGTCTGGCTCTTAATACATTTAAAATGCATAGGCACAGTGTCTGGGACTAGCGCAAGATGGGATTGCTCAGTCTTGGCACGTGCTGAGTCCAGCAGCCCTGTTCACAATGGCCAGGGATATAAAATATCTATTTTATAGATATTCTAAAATATCTATTCAGGGCAAAAAAAAAAAAAAAAAAAAAAAAAAAACCACACAGCAACTCTGGGTGCAGTAACATGTAAGCAATATCTGTAATGTTTTATTTTGGCTTTCATAGAATCATAGAAATGTAGAGCTGGAAGGCACCTTGAGAGATCATTAAATCCACTTCCCCCATGTTGAGGAAGAGGCAAGTATACCTGTTCAATGACATGCGGAAGTGGTTCTCAAGTAGGGGTACATGTACCTGTGGGGGCACATAGATGTTTTCCCAGGGGTACATTAATTCAGTTAGATATTTTATAACAGGCTACATAAAAAGCACTAGCAAAGTCAGTAGAAAATAAAATTTCATACGACTTGTTTATACTGCTTTACACACTATACACTGAAATGTAAGAACAATATTTATATTTCTCATTTTTATTATAACATTATATATATATATATATATATATATATATATATATATATATATATATATATATATAAGTAAGCAATTATTCAGTAATAGTGTACTCTAACACTTGTATTTTTATGCCTGATTTTGTAAGCAAGAAGTTTTCAAGTGAGGTGCAACTTGGGAGACACAAATCACATTCCTGAAAAGGGTACAAGAGTCTGAAAAGATTGAAAGTAACTGCCATAAATCTCATTGCTAAACAAACATGAAAAAGCGTTTGAAAGTATTTTTAGTATTAAGAAGGACAAAAGGACCAAATATACGAACAGTCCATCACACACAGCCATCCAGAAATAACTACCTATGATTACTACTCTTCCCTTCCTCTTTGACATCTATGAATTTTAGCAGTTTTCATATATTGACAAACAGGATATTTTATAATGCTAAACTAGATTTTTAGGATGGGGGAAACTAAGGGGAAAATTAACATCTCTTAATGGCAGATTTATCATCAACAAACACCTAATCTGATTTATGATTTAAAGGACTTTTACTATTGAAAAACTATTAAAATACATCATGGTTGGGAAGGGAGCTTGGTTAGTGTTCATTTTTTTAAAATTGTATCCTTTGGTATATATGGTTGTGACAATTTTCTTCCACTATTTGATCTGAGGAAGTGGGTCTGGCCCACGAAAGCTCATCACCTAATAAACATCTTGTTAGTCTTTATAGTGCTACATAGTCCTGTTTTTTGTTTCAGCTACAGAGTTCATGATTGTCAATCTCTCATTAAAAAAAATTATCAAAATTTGAAATATTTTTTCAATTAGTCTTGGTATTATTATAAAAAGGAAAAAGAAAAGCTGCATATAAGTATCATATACACAATACAGCTGAGTCCCCATATAATGATTTTCCTTAAACTGTAAAGATTAAGACAACATGCATAATCATGTAAGTCCAATAAGAAATGTAGTTGTGTCCGTTTACATCAATAATTCAGTTTTCACAAATGAAAACTATATTCGCTATGAAATGTATTTGAAATATTTGCTATTTGTTTCATAATAGTTATTAATTACTCTGGATAATTCCTGTTTGTAAAGACTAACATTAAAAAATTATTACAAACAGTGTCGTTGGACAAACTTCAGCCCTTAATAATATACTATACGTCAATTGAAGTGACCGAACATTATTCCAAACACAGTCACATTCATGCCACAGGCCTATCTAAGTAGTGCAGATGTGTAATAAAACCTATTACATTCAATATTTAAAACCTTATTGATGCTGTATAGATCATTATTAGCCCTTCTCTCAGTCTTGGTACAATATACAAGACTATGAAAAGAATGTCTGAAACCAATCTAAGCTGGTACTCATGATCCTTTGGAAACTATGAACCTTTTCCTGAGAAGACCATCATTCGAAAATAATTGATGTGCCCTCCTGATAGTTCATTAGGGTAACGAGAAAGTAATCATTGTTGGAAAATAATCAAGCTCAACACACCATCAACATCTTAAAGTTATAGCTCAGCTCTGAAATGCATAATTTACTAAATATTGATACCGCTATTTATCTTTATTACAAATAATGATGGAATCTCTGTATTAAATATATGTGTCTGTTTTCTAAGGATACATCTACACAGCAGTATTATTTCGGAATAACTGATGTTACTCCAAAATAACATAGTCCATGTCTACACTACAAGTAGTTATGTCGACAATGTCAAAATAATGTCGAGCTGGAGGACTTCTTACTCCAACTCCTGTGACGCTCATTTTTCAAGGAGTAAGCAAAGTCGGAGGAAGAGGTGCTGTTTATCAGACTTCCTGCATGTAGAGAGCTCCAAAAGCCGAAATAAGCTACAGGCAGTCCCCGTGTTACATGGATCCGACTTACATCGGATCCCTACTTACAAACGGGGTGAGGCAACCCCGCACTAGCTGCTTCCCCCCAGCAGACCAGGGAGACACGGAGCGGCTTTTCTCAGCAGACACCTCAGCTTGAGAATAAAGGACTGAGGGAAGTAAGGTGTGGGAGAATAAAACTGAGCTCTGGAGAAATGTTTGGCTAGAGTTTCCCCTACAATATGTACCAGTTCTGACTTACATACAAATTCAACTTAAGAACAAACCTACAGTCCCTATCTTGAACGTAACCCGGGGACTGCCTGTATTTCGACTTAAGCTATGCAATTGACGTAGCTCAAGTTGCATAGTTTAATTTGGCTTCAGCCCTGCTGTGTAGATGTGCCCTAAGGGACCATAAATAATAGTATTTGAAATATTTGTTACAGAATTCATAAAGAGATTAGTGTGGCACAGACAACTGTCAGACTACAATGCACAGCATGCTACCTGCACAGAGAACATACTAACCAATCTTGCAATATCCAACTCTGAAGTGGGTTTACTTTTGAGATAAAACACATTCTTCTCACTGTTTAATCTCCAAAATTGAAAAAAAACCACCTTTTTACATTTATTTTAAAAAGGTACCACATTTATATATAAGTAATACAAATGTGGTACAACAAAGATCACAGAAACACTTCCAAAAAGAGAAGACCCATGTTCCTCAGGGTTGACACATTCATCCATATCTGAAATATTGGCATTATAAACTGAAGTCCAGATCTGAAGCTAAGAGCAATAAAAAGGAGAAAAGCATCTTTGGTTCTGTCTGCATTTATAGTTGAACCAGTTAGGGTTGTAAGATACTGGTTAAAAAGTTAACCGGTTAAACAGAATGTTAAACATTTCATTTAACCAGTAAAGGAGATCCTGTAGACAGAAGGCCCAGCCAGGCTGGAGTGGCTGATCCCTCCTAGCTATTAGCTGCTCCAGCCATATTGTTTAACCAGCAGGGATATTAGATAGCATGTAATTCAACAGTCATGTACCTGCATGAAATGTTAGTGGTTACATGACTATTCGATAGTCCCCAGGGACGGGGCTGGCAGCCAATGTGCTCCCAGCCCCACTCCTGGGGAGCCCCTGGCCACCCTGTGCTGCTGCCTTTATCAGAAGCAGCAGTGCAGGGGGGCAGGCACTGGGCGGGAGCTGGTCTGCAAGGGGAGCCAGTTTAAAAACCAACTTCCCATGCAGACCGGCTCCTGCCTGCCACCCCATGCTGCTCCTCTGATAGAGGCAGCAGCGTGGGGAGGCAGCAACCCCTGTCCATGGGGGTGGGTCCGAGCTCCCCATTGACAGAGGCTGCTCCACAGCAGCCTTTCTTGCCTCCTTCACACTGCTGTCTCTGATAGAGGCAGCAGCTCAGGGCAGAGTTCGGGCTGCACATGGGGATGATGCTGGGGGGAGCCAGCTTTTAAGCCAGCTTTCCCCCAACACTGGCTCCTGCCTGTCTCTCCCCACCTCTGTCTCTGTAGGAGGAAGGAATGGGGGTGGGGCAGGCAGATCCGCTGGAGCCAATATGCGTAGGCATCTGGCTTAAAAGTCAGCTCCCGTGCAAATCGGCTCTCACCTGCCCTTCTCACCCTCCATGCTGCTGCCTCTCTATTAGAGGCAGCAGCATGGGAGCAGGGAGGACAGGCAGATCCAGTGCTTGTGGGGAGCTAACTTTTAAGCCAGCTCCTCACAGGCACCAGCTCCTGATCCTGACCCCCACGATACAGAGGCAGCAAGGGGGGAAAAGTGTGTGTGTGTGGTCAACAGGATTAACTGATAAGCCCAGACTTATCTGTTAATCATGCAGTTGTCTACACACTGCCATCCCTATTAACCAGTTAACTTTTTAAACGGGTATTTACATCACTAACGCCTATGGTGATTAGATACAAGTTTCGAGAACCTGCCAATGGGTTCCACTAACTGCAACCTGTCAAACTAGAGCACATCAATCCTCCTCTCTTGATCAACCAGTCAACCCTGAAACTGATAGTGGATGTCAGAAAGAATTTTTGAACTTCCACCACAAGCTTTAAGATGGTTAGATATTACTTCTTTAATAAGGATTAAATATTTCTGAAGACATACATCAGAAATAAGGTCTCATCTTCTTTCCATTGGCATTTTGACACAATTTTACCTATGTTCATAAAGGCCCATTTAGTAACTTAGACACACTTTTCTTTAAACTTGTTTTTCTGCTGTAGAATCAATACCATTAGCAAGGAATGCAGTTGGAGACATTTTCAGGAATTTTCTCATATTTGATCAACAATCTTTATTACAAGTGTTCATTCTTTACTTTTTCCCTTCATTAGTTCCTTGTTTTTAATCACAAGTAGCATCTAATGGTAGGCCTAAGGATGTTAAAGACTACAATTCAAAGGAGGAATGCGCAAGTGCCTATCAACTAGTCAATGGAAATTCCATCAACTAGTCAATTAACTGCATTTTAAAATCCTTAGGTGGGCCTGGAACTTCAAATTTATTTAGGGAAGTATATCTAGACCAAAATGCTTCTGCCATTTCTCTAAATTGCTCATTTTGTGCTACCCTTGGTGTGATGTCAGCATACTAAGGAATCACAACTATCAAATGCAAGTTGTTGTAGCAGAATCAGATTGATCTTTGCTAATTTTTAATGCCAAAACCAGAGACTACTCTAAAACTAAGCTGAAATCGAAGACATGCTAGAAGGCCTGAAATTTAGACTAAAGTTGTCATCATTGCTAGGATTAGATGATAATGATGGAATCAAAAGTATCTCACTTTCAGGATCAAATTCATCAGTCATCTGCTCATTTTCTACAAAATTGTTGATATGAATGCAAATCCTATCTTGCAACTTAACTTCACTGATAATATCTGCATTTTATATTAGCAGAATTTCTTTCTTCATTATTTCAGTCCATTCCACTGGACTGTTTCCTACCGTTTCTTTCTATTACAGCCAGTCCCCGAGTTACGAACGCATCGATTTACAACCGTTTGTATTTACAAACAACCTCCTATACAGCCGGAAACCGAGTTACGAACGAAATCTGCACTTACGAGCAGCGCAGCCGTACATCAGTGAATGTAATCCGACTTATGAACACACAGAGTTATGACCAAGTGTTTGGAACGTAACGCGTTCGTAAGTCGGAGACCAGCTGTATAGGTCTGTTGAGGCAATTAAATCATAGTCTGATGTTTGGTATTCAGTAAATGCTGATGATCAACAAATGAGTAAAAATGAAAATTTCTGATCAGTAAAGTTGCAACAATATATCCAGTGAATGCAATACTATGCAGATAGAAGACTAAAAAAATAAGATGAACCAGTCAGCTGTATATAAAGCCATCAAATCAAGAGAACTTTCCAGGTGTGGCTAGAATCTTACAAACTTGCCTTCGCAAGAATCATGTAAATTCTTCAGAGTGAGAAAGGAAGCCAAAAGTTTAAACAGAAAAAATTATCTAAGATGCAAGGGCTGGGTTTTTCTAAGGGGAAAAAATAGGTTTTATTTTTGGTTTGTTAGAGTTATTGCAACATCACTATATTTCACATTATTTACTTGGTGTATTTGACAGCACTTTGCATATAACAGGCGGGCAAGAGAGCCCGGGGCCAGGGGAATATATAAAGTCTCCTCTCCCCGCCAGGGGCATGCAGCACCTATAGTGAACCGTCAGTTGTTCTGAACAGCTGGTGATTAACTCTAGGCACCATGTGCCCCTTGCAGGGTGAAGACACAGGGCAAGAGACTTCATGCACTGCCATGTCCCCAGGCCCTAACTGGTCTGGAGGCAGGGGTTGCATGCGACGTCTCCTCCTGCCCTGCAAGGGGCATGCAGTATTTAGAGTGAACCACCAGCTATCCAAAACAACTGGCAATTCACTCTAGGCTCCATGTGCCCATTGCAAGGTGAGGGCTGGGGGCAAAGACTTCATGCACTCCCCTGCCCCCAGGCCCTAATTGCCCTGGGGATGGGGGGAGCGCAAGAAGTCTCCTCCCACCACTAGGGGTGAACAGCGCCTAGAAGCAATCTCCAGCTGTTCAGAACATCTAGTGGTTCTCCCTAGGCACTGGAGGTTGGGGACAAAGACTTCATGCACTCACCCAGCCCAGGCCAATCAAGGGTCCATGGGCGGGGAAGCACAGAAGTGTCCTGGCCCTGCCCCTTCTGCCTGAGGCCCCACCCTCTCCGGGGCTGCCCAGGGCCACTTCAAAAATTTGTGAAGTGGCTTCCCTTCTACAATTATTGCCCACTCCTGGCATATAGTCTGTTCTACTGTTTCTCCCACATTATTTCTAGGATTTATCTTAACAGTAGTGCTCAATGGCTGCAGACAGGACTGGGACATCATTGTACTGTGACTGTACAAGCATGCATAGATAAACAGTTACAGCGCTCAAACCTTAAAATCTAAAACTTATTTAAACATAGAAACTCACAAAATTTCAGCATATACATCGATACCAGCAGGCCCCATGTATTCCACATTTCATGGCCTCAGATTTCATTCCTTTCCCAGAGCTGTATTCCCAAATCTTAGATTCCATTTATATATACACACATCTCTAGTTGTAGTGATCATGGAAAAAAACCTTGAAAGCATCCACACTGTTACCTGCCGGAGTTTGCACAGAGGCTAAAACTGTAGTTCCAAGAACTATGAATTGCCCCATTTATCTCAATCAGAGTTCTTCGGTTCCCAGAGCTGCAGAATTTGGCTATTTTTTAAGATACAAAAGTCAACATTTATGGCTGTAGAATTTGTCATTTTGCTATAAACAGGTGCCCAGTTTTTGGTTTTGTTCTATGTTTTTCAAGGACCTGCAAGCAGTTGCCTGTGGCTCTTCTCCAGTGTTCTCTACAAGGGGAATTTAATTGGATTATAGTATGTGCTCCCTATGCTGTTTCATGGAACTAGACAACATGGAACTGGAGAGCAAGGACTGGAATCCAGCTTGCAACCAAGAAACGGGGAACAAAAAAAAAGGCTGACGACTTAACTTGCCTGAAAAACAGTGCAGCAACCAAGGCCAAGAGGAAATGTCCCAATGAAGCACACTAAAAGCTTTGTCAGTTCCTTGCACAATGGTGGAAACAAGCTTTATGCCAGACAACTTGAATAACACCACAGAAGCCAAGGCTCAGGGAGAGGAACTGGGCCACTAGGAAAGCACAAAAAAAAATCCTCATCTTCAAATATAATCATTGACGAATTTTACATCTGAGTATTTTCAACTAGAAGACAGATTTGTGTTTGTGTGGGGGGAATGATGATTAGGATTATTTTATAGCAAAAGAGTAAATTAACACTACCTAAAAGTTCTGAATAGGTACTGTGGAATTTGGTCCTATTTTGCCTAGGGATGTGAACATGCACGCTTGTGTGTGATTAACCAATGAGCCTGGACTCATCAATTAACCTTCATGCTTATACACACCCCGCCTCCTGCACTGCTTCCTCTGTATCAGGTTTTGTTTTTCTTCTACTCTTCCACTACACCTTCTGTAAAATACTGTAAAATAATTTAATACTGTCTATATATTCCAAATTTTAAAATGTTTTGGTGTTTACATGGTGCCCATGCAAAAGGGGTCAACAAAAAGAATATTTTCATTGAACATTACTCAGAGAGAAAATGTACGAGATTTAATATAGAATACTAGCAGGTAAGGCCCGTTGTTTGCTGGGCAAAGTCATTTTATATAGATTATGAGTATAGTAAAGTTCAAGAAATTAAATATATTTAATAGTTTTTTTATTAATGTGCTTGTAAAAAGGAAGTAGAAGAACAATTTTAAATTTGTACAATTTCAACTTCAAACTCTATTCATTTTATTGAATAATTACCATACATAGGAAATTTGAATCAGAAACTCAAAGTTTCCATTATTCTTATGGTAACAAATTTGAATTATTTTGTGATTTGTAACAGTAAAAATTTTCTTTGCATTAAAATGACAGTTGAAGAGGGGACTTGATTTTAATTTTGTTAGCAAATATTTTTATGAATTCTAATCATAATAGTAATTACTTTTTTCCAATAAAAAACAAAAATAATTATCTAAACCTTTCACCCAGCATATTCTGGTTAAAAAGCAGTGCATTCAGCTAATTTAAGCGGCAAGATTGTTTATGCAAAATTTGGTATCTTTAGGTCATGACTTTATTTTTCAGAAACAAATCCACAAAAACAAACTCTTCAAAATATATAATAGACATAGAAAAAGCATGGTCCAGGATACAGAGGAATGGCAGATTTGTTCATGCACTAAGCAATGTCTGAAGGTGCAGGAAGTATTCAGCTGAGTCTAAATCATACAAGATGCTTTCAAAGATGTAAGTCCTCAAGAAGAAGTTATACTGTAAGGAAAAGTGTCATGACAATACAAGGTATATGGATCCAGCCCTTTAGGCTTCATGCGACAGTCCCACTGAAATCCCTGGAATTATTCATTTAAGTATAAAATAGCTTCTGTACTGATTTTTGGATAAAACAATCAACTATGATTATATCAAAACTCAAAAATCATTAAATATTTTAATTATGTCACTATATGAATCCAAAAACCACTTAGCACCTTTTTATTTTTACTGAAGAAATGACTTGCCAACAGATCACCTGTTATCACAATCTATTTCCAACCACTACTGTATAGCAAACCTAGACAATTTTCTGGTGAAAGTGTTTGAAATATTCAGAGATAATCCCTGTGGTTGCTGCCATCACCAATATTCTTGGGCTACAATAGGGAACCATGAAGGAAAAAAAACCCAAACTAGGCTCCATTCTTGATACCATTGTCCTCTCTCTATACATGTCTAGAGTCCTAATTAAGTTGATGAAATGCCACACAGGTAAAGAGATCAACACCAGTAGATTTAACATAAGAACTGGAGTTTTAACCTTTAAGTACCATATATTGCTACAGCAGTATTAAAACACATACTTACAAAGTAATGTTTGGAATGTGGTGTGTCATAATCTACTTTGTTAATAGAATGCAAATGATAAAGAATTATGACATTAATCTTCACGACTCGTGTTGAAATGTTTAGCCACATGAAAAGGACTAATTCTAGAAGTTAATCAAACATGTGACTGAAGAGAAAAAGGTCAAAGCTCTGCATATTTTCAAATACTGTATTAGCCTGCTTTTTTTTTTTTTTAACAGCTTGCATAGATTCATATAAATTCAAAATAAGTACAACAGAGCATTGCTAATTTATACTGAGAACAACTATGGCAAATTACTACATTTTGCTAAGTAGCAATTAAAATAATAAAAAGCAGATACTAAATTGTTTATCTGACAAATAGTTTCGTTTTAATTATTTATTATAATATTTCAGTATTTTGTAAATGGATGAATATTACTAATATGATATCCCTGACTAGACTACTATTAAATCTTTGAAAACTGGGAAAAAAGACCATTGCTTTTGCATATAAATTTTGGAGTGGGTGGAATAAGGAAATGCAAATTACGAAGACTCTCCAGCAAATACAAACATAAACAAGGTGACAGCCTGATAAATGTTTATTTTAGGAACAATCTATTTAAACAACAATGAATAGAAAAGGATAATTTTTGGAGTGAGGAGGTTGTTGATAATCGGAAACTAAGAATGAATATTCAAATGTTCTTTCTACAATTTAGCTATACTTAATAGCCTGAATTTTCATAGTGTAGAGGTCTCAAGCCTTCTAAATCCAGACAACTGCAGATAAAATAATGCTAAAACCTATCAAAATGGTCCTGAAAAAGTCAGCATGAATATATACCCCCAGTTAAAATGAATGGATACTGATATTATCATCATTTGACATTTCATCCTCATATATCCCAAAAGCATTACTGCTAACAATCTTCTTGATTATGGACAAATGGCATACCTTTGGGCCTAGATTTTACTACAAGCAATGTACCAATGGCATCAGAATTTTTAAAAATTGAACAATTCTTATAGCTAAAATATATTGATTTCTATCATTAACTATGTACATTGATATAAAATGGAGTCGTTAGCACAAGAAATATAGTGATAGCAAAGTGATTCCCAAGCAGATAGGGTCATTCTAGAAGTACTATAGAGGGGCAACTTGCTCAGTTGAGGGAAAGGGGAAAGAAGGAGTAAAGACTGCTTCCTGTTACTGTCTAGAGACCCCTTCCTGCCAATTTCAAAAGCAATGCTAAGGATGCATCCAGCTTTCTTCCACTAGAGTAAGATTTGCTGTGATATGACGCATTAGTTAGTGAAGGGAAGAAGAATGACTATTCAGCGTATTTGCAGAGCTAAGGAGACCCTGGAAGAAAGCATACATTAAATAATAATGACTGAAAATTATAGCGGAAAGGATTCAAACTCAAAGACAACAGTCCTTCCTCTACCCCACCCCCAATCCTCCAAGTCACAATATACAGAAGTTAACTGAGAAAAAGAAAAAAACCCATAACCATTGAAATTTTGTTTAATTGGTTATCTTATTATTTTTCTTTTGAGGGGCAAAGTTTAGTTTTTTCTGCAGCAAAATGACTCTCTAGAAGAAATAATGAAAGCAAGCACCCAAATGGTACCACTATTCCAACAGCCTGAGTAGTATGTATATGTATCATTAACTGACTATCTAGTATGCCTCAAACAAGGACAATCCATCTTTACATTCTTTCTGCACTATTAGGTTACGAAGGCAAGATGTAATTTCACACCAAATGACAGAATCATGGACATGTCTTCTTCTGTAAGACAAAGTCATCACCAATCACCTTGAAATTGGAAGATTACAGCATTATATGAACCTGTTTTACTACCAGAATAAAGAGCTATCAAAATTAACAACTTTTTTCAATGTATAAAATGAGAAAATTCTTGCTGCAAATAGATTAACTAGAGGACCTGAATGACTAGTGAAAGAACTCCCCCCTTTACCTCCAAAGCACCAGAATATGCTCAGCCTTTAAACGTTTTGTGGTTTAAAATGAATTCATGGGCTCAACAGAGGGCTCAGAGTCCTATACTGGTGGAAGTACATTCACTAGAAGAAATAAGACTGCCCTTGAAAAATGTCAAGATTATAGCTAGTGAATGAGAGATCATATTGTGTAGATAGGCAAAAACTCGCATTTCTATCTCCCTATATCAAGTGAAGGGATTATCTCCCTATCAGTGCTAGTTGCCACAGTGTTGGTGTGAAGCCAAGAAGATGGGGAAAGAGGATTAGGCCGAATTTCAGCTGATTCTGGGGGACAAATGCGTTCCAGTATGCTTTGGTTTGGATAAATGGTTTCCGATACAGTTTTATTTTGTAAAGCATTTCGCTCACACATTATAATCCAAAATGCTTTACAGAGTTCAACTGTACAGCTATATAAAACAAATGGAGGCAGACAGCTATTCACTGGTGTAGGTAAAGGAGAAGGACAATTACCTCTCCAAGTTGCCTTCCTATACACCACACTGCAGCTGCCAATTCCCTCACGAGAAATCAAAGCAGCATCTAGCATAGGAGGAAATTAGAAGGTTGGAACTTTTTGTCCCTTACGTCGTTCACTGACAGGCGTGTCATTTTCTGCTAATCCTCTTTGCTAAACGTCTCTTTTTCCACCTTTCACCTCCCAAACACGGTGCTTCGGAACAACAACAAACAAGGCGCCCAATACTCACCATGTCAGCGGGGACACTGCTGGACATCTTGCTGCTATCCTCTCTGGTGGTTTAAAACAACTTTTCAAAACAAAAAAGAACACCAAGCAGCTCTCGCAGCACGGGATCGGCGGCAGCAAAGTTCAATGTTACTGTTATAGTGTTTGATATGCAGAGCGGAGGCTGTACGTAGAGGGGGAAAGATCCAAAAGAAGCCGGACTCCAGCGGGCAGCCCGGAGACGGCAGCAGACCCTTGTCAGCAGCAGCGGCGGTGCCAGGTGGACCAGGCAGGGCAGTAGAGTGACATGAATTGCGTGCGGGGGTTTTCTTCCTTTTCCAGCCCCGGCCGCTAATGACGGGGTGATTCACAGGATAGCTCCGCGCCCGAGTCACCTCCTCATTAAAGCGGGCGACCCAGACGGGCTAGGCGACCTTCCAGTGGCCGGGGCGAGCGGCTGAAGTTTGCGTCCTCCCAGGAGGCGGGGGAAGGGGTGACCACCTTGCGCGGCGTCGAGGGAGAAGCGTCTCTCCCCGGCCCGGGTGCCCTCCCCCACACCGCTCCGGGAGCTGCAGCGCCTCAAGGGGGATTTAAACGGCAGCCGCCTCCAGCCCGCAGCAGCCTCAGGTCTCTGCGCTCATCGCCGCCGCCGCCTCCCCTGGCCCCCTCCAGCGGCTCCCTTAGCGGCCCGGCGGGGACCCCAGACCCGGGCTGGCTGCCCTGCGACTCGCTGTGGGCCGGCGGGGCCCCTCTCACTGCGATCCGCTCTCTGCCCCGCGCCCGCAGACGCCGCCTGTCATCTTCCTCTCAAGCCAACATGGCGCCTGCCGAGCCGACACCCGAGGCAAAGCGGACACGGCCGGGGAGAGTCGGGCCCCGCCCCCGCCCTGGCGTCACGTACGGCAACCGCCGCAGGGCACCATGGGGTTTGTAGGCCGCGGAGCGGGGGAAGGCTGGGCAAGGCTCAGCCGGGAAAGTCGAGCGCTGTCCTCACTTAGCAACGGTTGCTACGGCTGGGTGGGGGAGCGGCGTCCTGCTGCGCTGCGCTGCCCTGGTCGTTGTCACGACTCACGGGGGAGAAGCAGACAGGGAGGGACCCGACGTCGCCCGCACTTTCCCAGGGAGCTGCAGGCTCGGGGGGGCAGAGGGGGACAGCCAGCCTGGGAATCACACACTTCAAAAGGGCCCCTCCCTGCCAACTGCAGGGGCTGCAGTCCCAGAGATCACCCTGCTCTCCAAAGCCTCTGGATTGAAGCTGGGTCACTTGCAGAGCTTGCCACCATCAGGGCACCCAGTGCCCTGAGCCCCTTACAGATCTGGCGGGGCCTGCAAGCAGATGTGCTTTTCCCGTGTCCATGCAGCCTGGATTTCACTCAGTGTTTGTAGGGCAACTCCTGAGAGCTTAGCCCCGGCTTGGGGGCCAGACACTGTCCTGACAAAGCTGCTGAAACTGTGTTACTATGCAGGGTGATAATAAGCCATGGAAAAAGACAGGATACAAGGGTATCTGATGTGCCTTGGTGATGCAAACAATGCAACCAATGTCTTTATACAGGTTCTTTATAAACCTCTATGTAAATACATTACACTGTTTTCATGAAGTAGGCTTTAACCCACAGCTGCTCAGAGTACCCCAGGAGTCCTTTTAGGTAGTTTTCAGGGGCAGCCTGTGCCTATAGGCAAACTTGGCAGCAGCCTAGGGTGCCAAGTTAAATAGGGCACCAAATTCCCTGCCACTTCCCCTTCCCGGTGTTGGCCCCATAGGAAGGTTTCCCTGCGCTGCAGGAGGGGTGAGTCGGCCCCCGAGGAGGAGCGCGCTGGCTTCCCCTTTGCAGGGGGGGGGGGTCGGCCCCAGGGGAGGCATGCGCCGGCTTCCCCTGCGCCGCGGGAGGGGGGATCGGCTCCAGGAGAGGCGACGTGCGGGGGTTTCCCCATGCCATGGGCGGGGGGGGTCGGCCCCAGGAGAGGCAGCCCCGGAGGAGGATGGCGGAGAGTTGGCTCTGGGGGAGGTACGCGCTTGGCTTCCCCTGTGCCACAGGAGGGGGGGGGTAGTCCCCAGGAGAGGCGGCGTGCAGGGGTTTTCCCATGTCGCAGGGGGTGGGGGTCGGCCCCAGGAGAGGCACACGCTGTCTTCCCCTATACTGCGGGGGGGGGGGGATTGGCCCCGGGAAAGGTGCATGCCGGCTTCCCTCTGGGGGTGGGGAGTCCTGGGAGGAGGTGGGTGCAGGGGACTCTCTCCCCCCACTGTCACCCTGTTCCCTCTCCCCACTCCACTGTCCCCAGCCACAGAACTCCATCCCCAGCCCCCCTGTCCCCAGCCACAGAACTCCATCCCCAGCCCACCTCTTCCCATCCATGTGGTGGTAATGGCAGTTAAAGCAGGATAGCGTAATGGACTATTTTGGATTTGTAATAATAAAGATTTTAATTAACATTTGTAATACATTTTTATTGGAAATCGTACTGAAATATCGTCTAACTGTCGTGTACAAATCTATTATGAAAATTTTGTGTCTCTATTTTAATCTGATCTCAGAAACATTGGTTGGATGGACAAACCAAATAATTATGCCTGTTTAAATAAATATGCTTAAAAAAATTAAATGGAAAATAGGGGCAAAATGTTTCCCAGTTTGCCAAAAACCTCAGCCTATATCTGCCCTTGGGGTTGGGGGTGGGGGCCGATTGCATGGTTTGCCTAGGGCACCAGTTGCTAGCAGCTAGTCTAGGGCTGCTCTGGTAGTTTTATTTACACAATAGGTTAGTATGTTTTGTTCCTGTACATTTTCCAGTTAAGAATTATTTCTTTATCCCACCAATTCAAATGTCTCAGGTGCCAAAGCATTTCTTTGTACTTCTCAAGTTTAATTTTTTTTTAGCTTGAAATACCAGTCATTTATAGATTGGACAATTCTTTCTAAGCTGTGTAGTTCTTCTGGTGAAAAGCTCCATGGGACCCACAGCAGAAATGATGACTTTTTTGAAAGAATATTCGTCCCTCACCAAATGCTTCCATATTTCAAGGCTAAATCCTCTTAGCCAGGGCTGGCTGTGGATAGAGGCTATTTTGCGGCCCCCCCCCCCCCCCCCCGGCCCTGAAAGAGGCAGTGAGGGGTGGGGAAGAGGCTCCACAGAGCCACGGGAAGCTGGCTTTTAAGACGGCTCCCTCCAGCACCACTCCTGCCTGTCCCTAACCCACCCACACTGCCTCTGTAGGAGGCATGAAGGGGGTGCAGGCAGGTATGCGTAGAGAGCCATCTTTGCCAGCTCCCTGCACAAATCAGCTCCCACCTGCTCTCTCTCACTCTCCACGCTTCTGCCTCTCTATTAGAGGCAGCAGCAGGGGGTGGGGGACAGGAAGATCCAATGTGTGTGCAGCTCCCCACAGGCACCGGCTCCCACCTGATGATTGCTGCCTCAACAAGGGAGGGGGGAATGCATGTAGTTGACAGGATTAATTGAAAATCCCAGGTTTATCGGTTAATTGTGTAGTCGTCTACATGTTGACATCCCTACTGTAAACCCACATCAATATATGGATAAGTTCAGAAAATTAGGGACTGCCTCTCTCCCCATGCTAATTTACAGCAGCAGTGTCCAATGAAGGCATAATAGCAGGAGCCCTCTCAGTCTAATTCAGAGGGAACTTGCAGCAGGATGTTCTTCATGATAGCCCTCCTGTTTGGAATGCATTTCTCTACTCCTTTGCTCAAAATAGCACAAACCTGTTGACCTCCATGGCTTGCAGCAAGGTCCATTTCATTACCAGCGAATTTGGGGAGCAAGGAGTGTTACAAGAGAGGGCTAGTGGAGAGGATATATGAATAGGAGATCTGGATTCTGTTCCCTGTTGCCACATTGTGCGACTTTGGATATATCACTTCACTTCTCTGTGCCTTTGTTTCCCCTGCTACCCTTGGTCAGTTTAGCTTGTTTAGTCTGTAAACTCACTGCCTGACTCTCATTCTGTTTATACAGATATATAATGGGGTCCTGATCTCAGCTGGGGTCATTGCATGACTACAAATATTAATAGAAGCACTGATATTTGTGGGAGCGGAAGGACAGTGTTGGGGCACTGATTTTATTGATCTCTGATTATTCTCAAATTTTAGAGAAGCTATTGGGCTTTTATTTGAAACAGCTAAGCTCTTTTATTCTTTTAGTTATACATCAAAATACAAAAACAGTGATCACTGTAGAACACCAGCCATGAGGTAGTTTCAGTCAGTAATGCTTCTTCGTCCTACATAAGACATTCTTCCTGTACATGTATGGTTAAATCTGTCATTGAGGAGCTATGAATAGGTCAAACTGACTACAGGTTTGTCTTCAAACTATGGTTAGGCCCACATCCATAGTTGTCGAATCTCCATCACCAGAGATATTTAAGAGCAGGCTAGCCAGACATCTATGAGGGATGAAATAGACCGTGCTTGGTCCTGCCATGAGGGCAGGGGACTGGACTTGATGATCTCTCGAGGTCCCTTCCAGTTCTAGTATTCTATGATTCTATGATCCTGCAAAGACTTGTGCATATGCTTAAATTTATGGTCTGCAAGTAGTTCCATTTCTTAATAGTGCAAAAATTGTCATAACTGTCACAATAATCTCTTCCTAACACATCCTGGGGATTGGAAACTTCCATTATCCACACCATGCAGCAAAGGTATTCAGCAGCTCCCAAGACTGGACCTTGATAAGGACTTCAGGATTTGTCCCCATCTTTGGAAATATTTTCCCTACTACACTGATTCCTTTTCATTTTGCAAAACAGTGATTTCCCCTCATTTGTTTTTCAGGTTCTGCTTATGTCAAGTCAATATAGTGTGTGTACCAGCTACATCAATTGATGTCAGCAACATTTTGGAAATTGTTAACTTCTGCTTCAGAGCCAGTAGGGAAATAAAAACAAAACTTCTGAATTTTTGCAGAGTTACATTACATGCTAGAGGTTATTGTTTTGTTAGATGTCAGACTCATATAGTTAAAAATACCATTTATAACCGTGACATTTTACACACCAAGGGAGCACTCTGTAAACCTCATATTTATCATTTTTATATAACTGTGATATTTCATATAAAGCATGTCACATGAGATAGGGAAAAGTAATGATCCACCAAAAACCTATCTTATATATCTCATATAAAGTTATGAGATTGTGTTGTATGGTTATCACTAAAACATGCTATGAGTTGGGAATTCCCCAGATAGCAGATCCTCAGAGACAAGGTGAAGGGACCTAACCAATGCCTCAGTAGGTGTCAAACAACCATCAAGAGACATTATCCAGCAAGGTACATACAATGCAAGGACTCACTTGCACACCAGAGAAATAGCTCAACCTTGCCTGGTGGTGACTCAGCAATGCTCACCAGGCATGCCTAGATTTGTGTCCTCTAAACAAATGGGACTAAGGATATATAATATAACACATGGTGGTACATGCTTTGCTCTTTCTTCTGCAAGCAACAAAAATATTCAGAAGACTAAAGACTATGAACTACAATATCCAGTGGGGGAGAAAAACACTAACAATAACCCATTATGTCTAGGGTTGCCAGATTGTTTAATCAAAAATACCAATCCCCCCCCCAAAAAATGGGGAAAAAATGTGATGAAAAAAGGGGGGAGGAGACCAAAGTTGTTGAGTAAAAAAATAAAAAAAAGAACCCAGAGAGCTATTAAGAAAAAAAAAAATTAAAAATACAGCCTGGCCCCTTTAAGAACAGGAGGGGCTGGTAGCCATCTTGCCTCCCTCTCTGCTCCAGGCCAGACAGCTCCCCTGCAGGACCAGGGCTGTTGCTACACTTCAAAGGCGAAAGCGCTGCGAGGAGCATGGGGCCAGTGGGGCAGTTCCCCACAGGCCCTGTGCTCCCCGCAGCTTTTCAAAGCAGTAGCGCCACATGGAGCCCGGGGTTAGCAGGGAAGTCCCCAGCCGATTCCAGGCTCCACACGGCGCTGCCACTTTGAAATGCCACGTGCAGCTTGGGGACTCCCTCACTGACCCCGGGCTCCATGCAACGCTGCCATTTTGAAACACCGTAGGGAGCCCAGCATCAGGCTTCACGTGTCATTTCAAAGCAGTAGCACCACAGGGAGCCCAGGGTCAGCAGGGGAGTCCCCAGATGATTCCGGGCTCCACGCGGCACTGCCGCTTTGAAATGCTGCATGCAGCCTGGGGACTCCATGCAGTGCTGCCGCTTTGAAGCTCCTCCCTCTCTTCTCCCCCCTTGCTGCCTCTTTTTTATAGCGACAGCATGGGAGGGGTGGAATGACTAGTCGACTACTGTGTTGACTATCTGATAAGCATTTGCTTATAGGATAGTTGAGTACTTGACTAGTCATTCGCATCACTAATACTGGTGTTATGTATCTAATATTTTTTTCTGCCAACAATAAAGAATCTATAGTAGGGGTGGGGAACCTAAGGCCCAGGGCCTGGACGTGGCCCCTGGCTTGTCTGGATCTGGCCCCCCAGGCTTAGGGCTTCTCCGCAGCATTGGGGAGTCCATGCTGGCGCTCCAGCCCTCCTGCCATCCCCCAGTGGGGCTGGAGAACACTAAATCTACAAGACTGGGTCCCCCCAGGCTCTTTTTTGCTTCTCACTTGTGTGCAATCCCCAACTAATTTTTCTGAGTCAGTGACCCCCAACTCAAAAAAGGTACCCCACCTCTGATCTATAGGGTAGAATTTGACAGAGTAGAATATAAGGAATGAAAAAACAAAGGGGGTAGAGGTAAGATACAGTAAGTATGAAGAGAACAAAAACAAAACTTTCCTACATCTACTTTTGGAAGTATGTGAATATCCAGGATGCTATGTTTCTCAGGGATTTTAACTCCTGAGAAATCTATGAGGTAACACACACACAAAAAGCAAATGGAAGAAAATAAAAAGTCCAAGCAGACAACAGTCCATCTTGAGGTCTATTTCATACCAACAAGGCGGAAACTGAATTAAAATATAGGAAATAGTTGGGAAGTTCTGAACCAAGAGCTTGAATTTAGCATTGTAAGGAATGGGTTCACAGACCATAGCAATAAAAGGATATTCAACATCACAAAATCAAATCAGGGGAAATTTTAAAATTTTGTGACTAAAAATATGACAGCAAAGAAGTACTAAAACTGTTAGCACTGGAGAAGGCGGGAGAATCCCAAAGTTGCCATAATAAATGCGCAACGGGCTACAATTATTCAGAAAAAGGAACCAGAAGCAATAACTTCATGAATAACAATACACAGGAAAGAGAAACAGGGAGAAACAAAAATACATGTTTAAGTTATGAGGGAAATAAAAGAGCACTAGTAAACAGAATTTCTTACTACTAACAAAAAGTTCAAGGAGAATAAGGAGGGTTTTAACCAGTCTTAGGAAGAGTGATGCTCACAGTGTTTGTTAGTGTCACCAAATCCCAGCCTTCATTTATGTTTTGCAAAAACCAATGTAACCCAAGGCTGAAAGTAGCCAGTTGTCTTCACAGTATCAAATTTCATGGAGAATCTGGAGTACAATTACAGTTTGTGGTTTCTATTTTTGCTGACTAAGACAGAGTATTCTTTGCACTTGCAGCACATAGAAGCAATGCTATATTAATTTATTATTATTAGAGTTTCCAATTTTAAGCTAAATCTCAGTGAAGCCCCATCAAAGCACATATTTAAAATTTATAAAATGCATATCAAAGCGCCAGAAATTTTAAATATTTGCAGAGTGAAAAGTTTTGCAGAGCAGAATCTGGTCCTAAATCAGAATGACCAACCATTCCCAAAATTCTCAATTGTTATGTTTGGATTATCTAAATTCCACTAGGACTCCTAGTACTAAGACAAGATTTTATTTATACAGCTCTGCAAACTGGTATATATCCACTTTATATCTCTGGATATCTGCAGATGAGGATATCCTTGGACCATGTTTGTGGATTGATGAGGGTCCACATTTTTTTGAAATACTTCCTTCTCATTTCAGCTCTACCAGTCAGTGGAATTACTCTGAATGTATATGCTTTAACTGAGATCAGAATTTATCCTTGTGTTTTTAATTACATCATAATTTGCAGCAGTAGACATTTTTATACCAAACACGTATTCATTGGTTGCATACATTATTGCATCAGTGTAAGATAACCATCAGTTTGACTTGTATTCTAACATTTGCAAACCGCTACATCTGAATAAAGCAGCATTTAGAAATTCTACTTTTTTAATTGTCTCAGGAGACCACTTGTCCTTTGGTTACCACTTGCTGTTTGCTCAGGAAGCTCTTTATAACTACTGTTACAAAGTAGTCTTTAAACATAACAGGTCAATGGCGTAGTGTTGTCTATGGGCCACAGGGACACCAGTGTTTTGTATTTTTTTAAATGTATTACTATAGCTACTAGGAACAATCAACAAAGACTTCCTGAGGATGAATGTTGTCAGTATATGCAACACTGAATAATCCCTTTTTTTGTTTTGCTGAATACTCTGACTTCTCTTATATTTAAAGGGGACTTTGGGCTGGATTATGGTCTGAAACAAATTCTGTACCATCACTATAACTCTATTAACTTCCTATTAGTTATTCCTGATTTACAATGGTGGCTGATCAGCAGTAGACCTTTGACAGGAATTTCCATTACATTTCAATCTGAAATTTATTCTGTTTATATTGCCAGACCCAGATAATCTAAATGCTGCAGTTTTTGTGACAGATTGTGTTTTTTAGGACTCAGTCATGGCACTGACACTTTCATGACCATGAAGTCCATAGGCTCATAGACCGAATCAGGAGAGACCCTCATGATCATCACTGGCAAATTAACAGGACCATACCTGAGGGCCCCAGCTAATTTGGGGGCCTCTGCAAGAGTGCGGGAACCTGTGTAGATGTGTGGGGAGGAATGCTGGTCCTGGAACTCTGGCTCATCCTCTGAGCTCCCAGCCTGGCCAGGGCACCTGGAGCCAAACTGTGGTAAGAACCATCCAGGAAGCACAGACCATTGTGGGGAGCCCCAGACCCTTCACCTACCCTGGGGTGCACTGTCCAGAGCAGGTGGAGGGCTCAGGGTAAGGTTGCCAGGTGTCCATTTCTCAACTGGCACACCCAGTTGAAAGGGTTCCCTGGCAGCTTTAGTCAGCACTGCTGACCAGGCCACCAAAAGTCTAGCTGCAGCAGAGCTAAGATAGGCTCCTTGTCCTGCTCCGCACAGCTCCCAGAAATGGCTACGTGTCCGGCCATTTCTGGCAGCTGGGCAGCTAGGGACGCTCCATGCACTGCTCTTGAGCACTGGCTCCACTCCTTGGCCAGGAGTCCGGCCAATGAGAGCTGCAGGAATGGCGCATGTGGGCAGGGTCAGTGTGTGCAGTTTCTCTGCCTGTCTCTCTGTTTAGGAACCAGAAGATCATGTTGTTGCTTCCAGTAACTGCCTGAGGTAAGCACTGTCTGGAGCCCATATCCCTCTCCCCTTCATGAACTCAAAACACCTCTCCAGCCTCATCCCAGACTCTGCACCCCCAGGCAGGGCCCTCACCCCCAAATCTCTGCCCCTTCCACACTCCAAACCCCTCTGCCCAAATCCTCCAGCCCAGAGCTGCATCCCAAACTCCTTACTCATGGCCCTACCCCAGAGCCTGCTCCCCTAGCCAAAGCTCTCATCACTCTTCAGTCCAACCCCCTGCCTCAGCCCGGAGCTCCCTCCTGTACCTTAAACCCCTAATTTCTGGCTCATCCCCAAGCCAAAGATCTCACGCCCTCCTGCATTCTTCCCAACCCCTACCCCAGCCCGGTGAAAATGAGCAAGAAAGTGAGGGTGGGAGAGAGCGAGTGACAGAGGGAGAGGGGATGGGTGAATGGGGGGTGTAGCCTCAGAGAAGAGGTGGGGCCTCAGGGAAGACACAGAGCAAGGGTGTTTGGTTGTTGGCAACCCTAGTTCAGGACTCTCCACAGCAGGCCACACTCCCTGGGGGCCTTTCACCACAAAATAGTTGTAGCTTCTGACCCGAGCAGAGAACAGGGCCTTGGGGGATGAGGAGAAGCAGGAGGCAAGGCCCTGCAGTGAACAATGGTTAAGGCCTACCTCAGACCCCCACACAGACACACTGAGAAAAGGCTGGTGCTGCTAGTAGGGCTGTGGTTTGCAGTGGAGGAACTGATCAGCTCTTCAACCCTGTGAAGTGCACCCTCTACTGCAGCCGTTCTTCACCTGCTTTCTGGCACCCCCAAGCTCCCACAGTGTGGGAAGCCCAAAAGTCTTGTGCCCAGATCCCCCCCAAAAAACCAACATTTGGCTCCGTCTGACCTCCTGCACATTGCAGGCCATGAAATCTTTGGCTGAGTTACCAATGACAGGCTGAAGAATTCCAGAGCACTTCAGTTAAATAGATGTAGGGTAGCAGTATTTATATAGTATAGAACTATGCCCGCAAACCAGATAACTAACATGAAAAATCTTATAATTGATGTAGAGTCAGCAAAAAGGTTGAAACAGGACTTTAAAACACCCACACACCAGTTTTTAACAACATTTGAGCTGGTTGTTATTTCTAATAGTGCTGAGCAGACACTGCCTGCTTCGATTATGTATTTTAAAAGCTCATTAATAAGCTGTATTAACTCAAAGTGAAATAAAAGGAGAATTCAATCCACATTTATCTCATTATTCAGTTCTAAAGCATCTATCGCTATTAGCATGTGGGGACATGGAGGTTATACCCACATACAACTGTAATGGCATATATTTGTCCAAACACAAAACCTGTGATAACATTTTAATTGTTTTATTAGAGTGTAAATGATTTCTTAATACCATGAATCCAATGTGTGCAATGTTTATTTCATTCCTCTCTTTAAAAATGTGTTATTTATTAATTAATTGCTAACAGTGTGCAAGGTGCAATATGACATGCAAAATGAGAAATCATCCCTGTTCCAAAGAGCTTATGATCCAAAGTCTAGGATCCTGTGAACACTTATTCTTGTGTGCAGCTGAAACCCTGGGGGTAGTCTCACTGAAGTCGGAATTAACTAGCGTTCACAGGACAACTGATGTGCTTCAAAGCTAAACCTGAGTGTAAGCTTTAGCAGGATTGAGGTTTTAGACTGTAAACTCCTCAGGACAAGAAATTTTGTCGCATTTTGTCTTTTTTACAACACTGAGTATGCTGCAGGCTGTTAATAATTAGGGTTGCCAGCTTTCCTGATTGCACAGACTGGATGACATTTGCATCAATGGTGCCCAATCCGTCCAGTCAGGAAAGTTAGGAACCCTATTAATAATACATTTTCAAATGGATGAATGTGCATGTGACTTCACAAATGTTGCAGTCCTTGAGGAATCATAAGAACATATTTAAACCTCCTAAGAAATAAAGGAAAATTCATCACTGGTTTTGCTATGACCATCTACAATGTGGCTACTCATATGCTTGGAGTTAAGTATATGCATCAGTGTTTGCAAGGTGGGGGCCTAAGGACTCAGTTCAGCTTCCAATACAATAAATGGAAGGCTCTCTCAGACTGCTGTGGGAGTTGTATATAATATCCAATGTCCATTCACTTTCCACAAAGCCTCCCTCCGAAGCACTGAGGATGTGGTGAAGGACTCAAAAGCTTGTAAAACATAAACAGAAAAAAAATTGAAAGTTGGAGAAAAAATATCTAGATCACTTCCCTGAAGCTTTATTGTGTGATTAAATACAGGCACCCAGAGTTACAAACATCTGACTTACAAACATCCACCCACACAAACAAAAGCTCAATCTGCAGCCTCAGGGGAACAAGCAAGAGGCACAGATGGCAGCAAGTGGCGCGAGAGGACTCCAGAGGAGCAGGGGGTGGCTGCACAGTTGGTGGCTGGAGAGAAGCAGCACTTTGAAGGGGAACCCATCCCTTCTCTCCAGCTACCTGCTGCATAGCTGGGCCTCTGCTCCTCTGGAGTCTTCCACTTTGTTCTGCTTGCTGCTTCCTAGTGAGTGGGGGCTGAGTGCAACCTGCGGGAGAGTGGAAGTGTGGCTGCTGGAGCTGGTGCTAAGCTTGCAAGGAAGGGGGGTGGCTGGGAGATGCCCAGAAGACCTCTTCAGAATTCCCACCTACCTCTTGAGCCTTCTCTAATGAAACCTGCCTTTCCTCAAGCACCAATATTCAAAGTTAAATGAAAAACTATTTCTACTATTTTTCATTGCAAATATACAGTGTTTCAGCTACATTATGGGTTACATAGGCTTTTCTGGGCTAGCCTGGGGACCTAAATATCATTTATAATTATAACACTGTTTTTACAGGAAAATGTGTTCTGAGTTCCAAACAACTGACTTACAAATGAACTTTTGGAACACAGCTCGTTCATAAGTTGGTGACTTCCCGTATTTAAACACTTTCTATTTTACTCAAACAAATTCCTTTGCAAATCCAGTAAAGCATATGTTTTAACACAGAGTATTAAAGCAGAACAATTCAGTGTATTTTGAGAATGCCATCAAACAAAAATCCTGTTCACTTTTCTCAGCTCTTCTGTAATAAATCACAGAAAAAGCAAAATCTCTGCTTCCTTATTGATGAAACACCTCTTCAATAGTTTGTATGAAACCCTAACTCTCCCATGCCTAAAAGGGCATGAATGATACTTTAAAAATGGGAGGTGGTTTGAGCATTAATTGAAAAGAGAAAAGCATGCACCTTAAAACAAAAAAAGGCATTCACTATTTTCCATAAAAGAAGTGGAGTGAGAGCTGTCATCAGATTAACTTGTACTATTCCTGAGCCACCTAATGAAATTAAAAATACATTATACCATAATCACCCAAATGCATATATACCCTTGAGATATGTTTGATACAGAACTCACTTGTAAACAAAAAAAACCCACTTCTGGACTTTGGCGTTGATCTTACACAGCTCTCCGTGCTGACTGTGAGCTCATTTCAACCCTAGAAGATTCAGATTTTCTCAATTATTCTGGGGCAGCTGGCCTCCAGCCTATTCTGTAAACTAAGTCAGTTTATTTCCTAAATTGGTTCTGCACTTACACAGCTCCTGTCACCATGAGAAGTTTTGGCATTGTAACGGAAATAGCAACTTTATGCAGTATATTTGGGGACCATTGCATTTAACTTATGAATGGTTTATGTATGATTGTGTTCTATTCCATGGGGGATGGTTACCACTGCTCCTCCAGAAACTAGAGTGTGTATTAGGGTGGAAGGATTACCCTGGTGATTATAAACAATTCCAGAGATGTTTCACCTTCCACGTCCCCTCAGGATGGTTTCAAGGTACTAGTTCCAACTGGGTTTCCCAGGCACCAAGAGACAAAGAAAGGGCTTTTGGCATAAAAGGATGAGTTTAAACTGATATAGGATCTTCCTTTTGACCCAACAAACTGATAAGACGTTGGGTCCTAGAGGGATCACTCCCCTTGCGGAAGAATTGAGAAGACTGTCACTTACCAGAGCCCTATGTTGGAGCTGGGGTTTACCATGGACAAGATTTTAGTAAGCATGTAGGAATCTGTCTTGTATTTTATATCTTTTCTCTATAATGCCTTTACCTAAAGGACAAATATACTGCTGAGAGAACTGTGCAGTCATATGTAAGTACTAATACGTTACACCTTTAATAGCCCACAGAGAATAAGCAACACACAGGTACTGACCATTAGGCAGGCTGGCTTGCTGGGCATATCACAGTGTAAGGCTGGGAGTTGTGCAGCCTTAAAATCCCTCAGTCAGTATGGAGTGGCACAAGGGTCCCTGCCCAGCTACAAGGGACAGCTCGAGAGCTGAGACCTGACTGGATATTTTGGGAGTGGACCACAGAGGGGGTGATACAGGAACAGTTACCTTAAAAGGCATCACATAATATTTTGTTTCCTTGTGTAAGTAGGCAACTTACACCTAAAAATAGATTCAGTCAGAGACAGACTCAGGCAGAACAGATTTGACTGGTGATATTTTCAGCATCAAAAGGTAAGTGCAACATAGCTGACAAATGTATACAATCAGTTCATCTATTCTAAACTAACAATCATTTGTAATAGCTCCTTTGTGACTCTCAATAATGATCAGAGCACCGGCCCCCCGCATCTCCACGGTGCCGACCAGCAGTGCCCTTCCCCCCATGGCTGCAGGGCCCTGCACGGCCTGGCGTGCGCACCAGCAGCACTGGCCGGGCCAGACTGGGCAGTGCATGTGCCGAGTGCCCCGGGGGCGGGCCCCAGGCTGCGCACCAGCGGCCGGCACGCGCATGTGCCCTGTGCCCAGGACAGTACCACACGCCCAGACCCAGGGTGCCAAAAGGGCTCTGGCCGGCCCTGGCTCCAGGCCCCTTTGAATCTCCAGGCCCCAAGGGTAATTGCCCCCTTCGCCTGCCCCATTGGCGGCCTGTACTCATTGTACCAAAGCACATATGTAATATGCAGAGTAGCGAAGAGAGGTTTTCAATTCCTTTTACAACTGGTTTAGCTCGACAAAGTATGTTAGTGTTTCTTTGTCCTTGCTGTCTAGTTTGTTCCTTATACACTTCTGTGAGCAAATGAATAGTGTTAAATTAGGTCCTGTAGAGACCTGTTGGCAATTTTAAAGACATGGCATAGTGAAGTGTCTTTCAAATTGTGCAGGAATATATTCTTTTGAAAACCAAGCAAATTAAACATTGGATGGACTTGATTAATTTGATTCATTAGCATACGGAGAGGGTGCGTAGGGCCCTTTTGCACTCCGAGACCCAGCTCTATTGCTCTTGCAGAGCAGGCAGCCAGAATCCTTGTTTCCAGAGAGCAGGTGCTCAGACCCTTTTAAGTGTCTCTGGTTGGGTAGCCAAAGTCACTAGTTGCTTTTGAAGATGTTGGCTAGATGTTGTGAACATCCCAGTTCACAAACACCCCAACTCCAAGCAAGTCATGTACAGCAGCACCAGACACTTTGGCCTTGTCTGACTACACAGTATGGTTGACAAAAGTCAGCTTTTGTCCACAAAACAGGAGTGTACACCCTGACATGTTCCTCCCGCCAGTGTCACCACTCTGCTATGCCCACAAAATAACTGTATAGGCACTCGACACTCCCCCTCTGCTCCAGGTCCAGCCCCTACTCCACTCCTTCCCTCAAGCCTCTGCCCCACCTTGCCTCTTTCTTCCCCTTCATTCCTCCCCCTTTCTCTCAGACCCCCTGAATGCTGCAAAACTGAAGGTGCTGGAAAGGAGGGGGAGGAGTAGATCAGTGGAGCTGCCTGCGAGCAAGAGGTGATGGGGTGAGGGGGACAAGGGGTGGAGCTTGGATGCTGGTGGGTGCTGAGCACCTGCTAACGTTTCCCCGTGGATGCTCCAATCCCATAATGCCATTCATGACCAATTTGGTAAGCAGTTTGAACTTCGCCGTTCTGTAGGTATGCAAGTGCTCTCCTCCATTAAAGGCCTAGGGATTTTTGAAATTCCTCTTCCTGTGCTGTCAGCATGCACAGTTCACACAGCATCGTCCCAGCTGACTTGTCCACAACAAAATACACTCCTGGGTGGAGCACACCAGAACTGTTGGATTTGCTGAGTCTTTGGGGTGAGGAGGACGTGCAGTCTCAGCCTTGTACCAACTGTAGGAATTTTAATACCTATGGGCTGATTGCTTGTGGCATGCAAGAGAAGGGGCACAAAAGGGACAAACAGCACTGTCTGGCTAAAATCAAGGAGCCGAGGCAGGCGTACCGTAAGGCAATGGAGGCCAACTGCTACTCTGATGCAGTGCCAAGGACCCTCTGCTCCTATAAAGAACTGCACGCCATCTTCGGTGGTGACCCCACCTTCACTGCCACAAGCCCTGTGGATACTTGGGGGGGACTGGAGACAGTAACTAGCAGACATAACCCTGATGAGGAAGTGGTGGATGAGGAGGTGGAGCTGGGGGATAATATGGAGTAAACAAAGGGTTGTCTCATGTCACAGGGAGTCAGGACCTCTTTTCCTCTCCGGTGGGTCTAGCCTGTCCCAGCACTCCAGCAGTGGCATGCAGTATGCAGGAGAGGGGAGCTCCAGTAAGTGTTCAGTTTACTTTCATATTGTACAGAACTGGTCTGAAGCCATATGAATGCAGGAGGTGCTCCCTTGCATCCTGAGTTACCCTTAGGAGTGAGATATTGCATTCAATTACCCTCGCCTGTGGAAATAGACTCCCTAACTGCTTATAGTAACCCCCTTTGCAAACCTCTCTTTGTCTCTCCCTGTCCTTTTCCCCATGCCCACTCCCCCTTCCCTGCTAACTTGTCACAATTAAGACACACAGAAACCAGTGTGCTACCAAGAGGCAGTTAGAAAGACATGTGTGAAACGTCTGTGATTCACAACTGTGAGCATACTCACAACACCATCTCTGTTCATTGTTTCTTTGCCTTCTGCAGCTGTGCCCTTGAAAACACACTCCCTCCACATCCATGGAGCCTTATCCATCAGATAAAGCGATAACCTAGGAGGAATAAGAAGGATCTATTTTTCGAAGTGCTGCAGTCAACAGATGCAGCACAGAGCAAAGGAAGAGTATGGAGGGAGGGAATAAATGAAAGCCTGTGGCTGGATAGCCCGAAAAGGACACAGGACTAGGAGCTAATGATAAAGTTCCTTTAGGACCAGACAGGCACGTTGAAGTCCCTCATTAGACTGCAATTGCAGCAAATCTGCGCCCAGCTCCCCCTCTGGCCACTGTGCAACACCAGTCTATGCCCTCCCCATTGTGTTCACTCCATGTTACCAATCCCTCACACAATCCAGTGCACTCCATGCCTGGAGACTGGTTTCCCAATGAAAGCTGGAGTTACAGCCAGCTTTGAGAGCTCTAACTTTGAGACTGTTCTTATTTGTCATGTCCCCTGTTGGACTAAAAATTTGTGTTTGATTTTGTTCTTAAACTTGAGCCTTTGAAATTAAATAAGTCTTTATCTGTGAAATACAGACATACGTACATCACTCACTGCTAACACTGAAACACAATGGCTATAGGTACAACTATGTGCTCCTTGCAATTAATGCACAAGAAGCAAGCACAGCAGGGGCAATTCATGGTGGCAAGTAAACAAAATGTCTACCAAAGTAATCTCATCCAGACATATTACTGGGAATCATTGTCAAAATGCTCCTTCAAAAGCTCCCTGATTTGAATAGCCTCCCACTGTGCCCCTCTACTTGTCTTTGTATCTGGCTGCTGCAAATGAGCAGCCAGTTAATCAGCTTCATTGGTCCACCCCTGGGAAATGTATTCCTCTTTGATTCACAAATATTATGGAGAGTACAGCAGGCCACAATGACCATAAGAATATTTTCCTTACTGAAGTCTAACTGATCAAAAAGACAGCGCCAGTGTCCTTTTAGTCAGCGAAAGGCACATTCAACAGTAATTTGGCACCCGCTGAGCCTGTTGTTAAAACACTCCTTGCTGCTATCTAGATTCCCAAGCTTCAGAAGCCAGGAAGCAAGGATATGCAGTGTCTCCCAGGATCACTATGGTCATTTGCACATCCCCCATTGGAATCTTCTGGTCTGGAAAGAAAGTTCCAGCATGTAGATTTTTATACAGTCCAGTGACTGAAAGATACATGCATCATGCACCTTCCCTGACTACTTGCACTGATGTCAATGAAACATCCTCAGAACCCATAAGACCATGGGGTATGTCTACACTACCCCGCTAGTTTGAACTAGGAGGGTAATGTAGGCATACCGCACTTGCTAATGAAGCCCGGGATTTGAATTTCCTGGGCTTCATTAGCATAAGCGGGGAGCCGCCATTTTTAAATCCCCGCTGCTTCGAACCCCGTGTAGCGCGGCTACACGGGGCTCGAACTAGGTAGTTCGGACTAGGGTCCTATTCCGAACTACCGTTACTCCTCGTGAAACGAGGTGTACCGGTAGTTCGGAATAGGCACCCTAGTCCGAACTACCTAGTTCGAGCCCCGTGTAGCCGCGCTACACGGGGTTCGAAGCAGCGGGGATTTAAAAATGGCGGCTCCCCGCTTATGCTAATGAAGCCCAGGAAATTCAAATCCCGGGCTTCATTAGCAAGTGCGGTATGCATACATTACCCCGCTAGTTCGAACTAGCGGGGTAGTGTAGACATACCCATGGAGAAGTAGCTCTTTTGGTTAATGAACTCCATTGCAAGATGATCAGGGGTCAAAAATGGGAATATGCATTCCCTCTATTGCCCTGCCAAAGTTAGGGAATCCCATCGCCTCAAAGCCATCAATTATTTCCTGCACATTACCAAGAATCACAGTCCTTCATAGTAGTAGGCAATTAATTGCCCTGCACACCAGACCCCACAACAACTTCCATGTTGCACTTTCCAACTCCAAACACATTCACAGCTGACCAGTAGCGATCTAGAGTTGCCAGCTCCCGTAAGGGATTGCCACTCACTTTTCCACAGTCAGGGCAGCTCTCATTCTGGTGTCCTTGCCCTGCAATGCTGGGCCAAGCTTTCTACAGAGTTCCAGGAAGGGGGCTTTTCACATCTGAAAATTCTACAGCCACTGCTCATCATACCACATCTGCATCACAGTGAGGTCCCACTACTCAGTGCTTGTTTTGTGAACACTGTACCAATGGTTCACTGTGGTAAGCTGTTGCATGAATGCAAGGAGCAACCCTGAATTATTAGTTTCCATGACAGACCACAGGGCAAGCATGAGCGACTCTTTCTTTGTTTCACAGCCCATGATATACTGCAGGACCAGCTGTGTTGTGTTCATGACGCTCATCACCACAATGGCCAGCAGCTCAGGAGCCACACTATCAGGCAGAGATGGCAGGTGCGCAGTTCACCACAAAGCTGGAAGTATGAAACCCATGGAATGAAGGAATGGAAAGAACTGCATCACAGTGTTGTGAGCATGTATGTCCCCATGATAAACTGCGATCAGTTCCCGAAGCTCCCAGCGCAGAGGGTGACAGAGGGTGGTGAGTTGCACAGTGGGATAGCTACCTACAATGAAATGCTCAGCAGGGCCAATAGCCACCATGGGCCCTGAGGCAAGGTGTGAGGATGGGCCCAGCTCCGTGAGCCCCACAAGGGACGGGGCCTCAGATAAAAGGGGTGGGGCAGACAGCCAATCTTCAGTGCTGCCCGGACCATGGTTTGCGCTCACACCCCAGCCCTCAGACCTGTGTAGGGCGGCGCTCCAGTGGCAATTCAAAGGAAGCCAAGGCTCTCGCTGTGGCCACTGCTGCTGTAGCAGAGGTGGTGACTGGGAGTCCCAGACCCCTTGGAATCACCAGGCCCCAGAACAACTTTTTCCTTTGCTCCTCCCCTTATCGATGGCCCTGGAAACACTCTTTCTTGATACAGGAGCAACAACTGTGGACGTATTCAGGCAACACAAGGATGTTATTAAAGCAACTTATGATCATTGGCAAACCTTAAGTTGACTTATCTTTGTACTGTAGACATAGCCTAACTTTTCTCATTGTAGGCTTAAAACTACCCAAGTGACCCTCTGACCCCATTGGTACTCATTGACCCATTTCCAAAAATCCTTCTTCCCTCTAACCATCCTCATGCTCAGAACAAAGGCCTTGTCCTAGATAGTGGTGAAGGTCACAACATTCAGTACAACAAAGCCCTTTGACAATTTTATGGCTACAGATGTTGAACAGAACACCTCCATGTTATTGACCTCAGAACATTAAAACATTAGTACACACAGCCAAATAATGAAACCTGAATAGCATGTTCATGCCTAAAAGCATCATACAGTGCAGCCTTTAGAGAACTTGCTATCAGAAACATAAAATACTGAATAGGTGGTAATATACTGTTTTCTTATTGCATACGCTATAGAAATAAGGGGTCTAGTGCAATTCTCACTGAACTCAGTAGGAAATCAGTGGGAGCAGATTCAAAGCCCAGCTAGGTCACACTTACATCCAAAGCTATCAGAGTCTGCTTACAGGTGACCTACGATGAATGATATACAAATAAAATAAGCCAGTTAAAAATTCTGAAGATCCACACTTGATATCAGATTATTTATGCTTTTCATTTTGAAATTGTAAAGCATTTATGTAGGTGCTGTGCATTTTAAACTTTATTAGAAATAACTGAAAATCATTAACAATTTAAATTGCTTCCTGAGTGCAAGGCGAGGGGATTTCTATACTATGGCTGACAAATTCAACCCTGCAGAAAACATCTGGAGAAGCTGAATGCCTCACACAGTGATGTTATCAACTGTACCCAGTTTATCAAAGCCTTCAGTTTATCTTCTTTATCTTGTCCTTTGGGTATAAGAAGAAAAGGAAGAGGAAGCGTTCAAATCAGCTTAGCAAGGAAGTCCAATGCTAGAATCCTTCCTTGCAAGTGGACTATGCAGCTGTGAATTTAATATTGAGACTTAAATGTGCCAAAAAGTAAGTGGCTGTATAAACATTTATAGTTATCAAGACAGTAGCAAAATGTTCATACATATTTCAACTATCACATTTGGAACAGTGAAATAAAAAAACCCAAGAAACAGTCAAAGAAAATATTCCTGGCATTGTATATACGCAATTATACTCCAGCTTCTAAAGTCTAAAGAAATTATCTGAGTCAAGTACCATGGACTCAATACGAGTCGCATAATTGTTAGAAAGTGAGGAAATACAACTGTAACAGCTAGATATATGTAGATCTGTGTAGTTACAACATCCCCTATATCTGGGAAAATTGACCACTGACCAGTAGTTAGTTTCCCTCACTATTTCCAGAGCACATACAGTATAATTCTCTAGTATGAAAATGCCACAGGTCCACCCTGTCTGCAAAGAGTTAGCAGGAAGCCCTATTATCTGTATCCAGATGGATATCCTGGTGTGCCAGACTTTGCATCTGCAGTCACTGCTCCAAACAGTCACATAATTCATCCAAATATGTCAACGATGCTTAGATTACACGTGGGAGAGAAGATACCTCCAGAATAAAAAGAGCTGCACTGAACCCAAACAAGCAAAACCATGTGCAAGGTACTTTGGACTGACTCAGAAAGAAAATTGTCCGTAAGGTTTGCATACATTCAGGTGTACTAATCTCTCCTAGCAGAACATAAATGGATTTTAGAATCTCTGTTAACTCTCCTTTTGGTCTTCATAGACATCCCATATAGGGCAAATTTTAGTATTTACACTACTAAAATCTCCTGCCAAGAAGCAAACATTTTTACTGAGAAATAGAGCTCGTTGAGGGGGTCTTTTCTTCTTTGAAAAAATAAACCTGAAAAAGTTAAAGGCTGTCATCTTTGGCTGCTCAGAGGTAGAGATAAAGCAGTTTTCTGATTCTGAGGCTGGCTGGAGACTGGTCATTTGCACAGGAAGTGACTCTAACTTATGCACATCTATCTATAGAAGAAACCTTTTCCTTTTAGGCACTATCATTCTGCTGGGTAGGAAATGGTGAAAGAACCATTACAGCATCTTACTTAGGTTGTAAACGCCATAGAATTATAGAATACTAAAACTGGAAGGGATCTCAAGAGGTCACCAAGTCCAGTTCCCTGCTCTCCCAGCAGGTCCAAGCACCATCCAGATCAACCTGGACAGATGTCTGTCTAACCTGCTCTCAGATATCTCCAGTGATAGAAATTCCACAACCTCACTAGGCAATTATTTCATTGATCAACCACCTTGACAGCTATGAAGTTTTTCCTAATCTCCAACCTAAACCTCCCTTGCTGCAATTTAAATCCATTGCTTCTTGTCCTATCCTCAGAGGTTAAGGAGAATACTTTTGCTCCCTCCTCTTTGTAATACCCGTTTAAGTATTTGAAAGCTGCTACATGTCCCTTCTCAGTCTTCTCTTTTCCAAACTAAACAAACCCAGTCCTTTCAGTCTTCCCTCATAGGTCATGTTCTCTAGACCTTTAATTATTTTTATTTCTCTTTTCTCCATGCGGGAGAGGGAGTCTTTTTGTTTTGTGTAACACCTAGCACAGGGGTGTTGGTTTATGATTGGGGTTCATAGATATGACTGTAGTACAAATAATAAAAAAATCAATCAATCAATCAATCAATAACATACCGCTTGGGGATTCCCCGCTCTAGAGGAATCTTCCATCAGCTGGTTAAACTAAAATCATGTCCATGTGCATCACAAGAGCAGCACAAGGTGGCCATAGGCAGGGCCAGGATAAGGTAAATTAAGAACTACAATAAAATGAGCCCTGAATTAATTTAGTGTGAGCTTTAGTAATTTGAACACATATAGCCTGCTCATCGCTATACAAGTCTCCCCCAAGCCACGTTGACAGCTCCTGCCACGTTGCCATATGGTTCATTACTAATGTGGATGAGGAGATGTATGTGAGTGCTTTCTTAGCACTTACCGAATCCTCCTTATAAAAGCAACAGACAGATAATTTCTGTAGTAGGATTCTGGTGTCTGCTGAATCCCTGTCTTGGCTGACTCATCAGTAGTTCTATTCACAAAACCCTTGCTTTGCAGTGAATCATTTATAGAACATTTGCCATCACAACATCATTTCACATAGGATATGTAACAACTGCCCAAGAAAATGTGAAATTCATAGTGCATCAAAATTATCTCCCTCAAATGGTAAGAAGAAGAAAGTCATGATTGCAGCAGAAATATTGCAATGCATGTATGGAAGGGATTCCTGCTGTCATTTCCAATGTACAGTATTTGCCACTTCATTGTAACAGGTACACCCACGCTTCTCGGAAACCTCCTTGTCCATTAGAATTGTGCCTCTTCATTTAGGATCAAACAATTCCTAGTAATCCATGTAACTTCTAGTTAGTTACAGCAGTCCAAATAACAGAAAATTTGCTTATTCTTTTTAAAAAATTGTAACAATAACAGAACTTTACCTACAGTATCTTGCAAGTATTGTGCATTTTCTTGCCTACAATGAACTCCTAATCCACTAGCTCTGAAAAGAGCCACATGAACATATAGGAGCACTTTTTCCATCTGGCTGCGTCTAGACTGGCAAATAAGGCACACAACCAGTGGTGTAGCGAGGGGCGGGCATGGGGAGGGGCAGTTGCCCCCAGGCGCCACGCTGGGGGGGCACCAATTTAGTCCCCCTCCGCTTTCCCTGTCATCTCTCGGCTCACCTGCTCCTCCTCCGCCTGCTGCCACTGGCTGGAGCCTCCTCCCTGCCTCTCTGCCCCGATCCTCCTCCATCTCTGCCAGTGGGTTAGTGTGTGTGCGGGGAGTCCGTCCCCAAACTGGAGGGGGCGGGGACAGACATGGTACTAGCTCCCTCCTCCTCCCAGGGTCAGGTTCAGCCATGTGCTGGGTTCAAGGCCCCGCCATGCAGCAGCAACAGGGGGAGGGCAAATTTTGCCTTTGCCCCCTGGGTGCATAACACCCTCGCTACACCTCCGCACGCAACTTGCACAGGATTGTGGGTTGCTTCAATTAACTAATTGTGTTAAGTCGTTTAGTGCCAGCAAAAGGGGTTGAATTGACAACTTGAGAGAAGGAAGCATTCCCTTGATTCCCCAGAGCAGTCATAACACGAGCAAACTTCCCACAAACCCACCGTGACTAACATGCCTCAACAACGTTCCCGAGGGCCCTTTCTATCCTCAATTCCTTCTGAGACTGCCAACTAGTGATTTGGAGTGCCAGTTTTGAGTCTCCATAACCGGACCTGATGGTTATAAAGTGCTCTACTGCCATGCTCTGGATTTAGTCCCTTTAAGGTACTTCACTACAGGTTGAACTTTTCTAGACTGGCACCCTTGGGACTTGACTGGTGTCAAACCAGCAGCTTGCTTTGTCGACAGAACTGGCAGTGGTCTAGACACTCTTTGTTGACAGAAGCTTTGTCGACAGTATGGCTGTGTCTAGACTGGCAAGCTTTTCCGCAAAATCAGATGATTTTGCGGAAAAACTTGCCAGCTGTCTACACTGGCTGCTTGAATTTGCGCAAGAACACTGACGATCTAATGTAAGATTGTCAGTGTTCTTGCGCAAATACTATGCTGCTCCCACTCGGGAAAAAGCCCTTTTGTGCAAATACTTTTGTGCAAGATGGCCAGTGTAGACAGCTAAAAACTGTTTTGCGCAAAAAAGCCCCGATGGCAAAAATGACGATCGGAGCTTTCTTGCGCAAACCCGCATCTAGATTGGCACGGATGCTTTTCCGCAAAAAGTGTTTTTGCGCAAAAGCATCTGTGCCAATCTAGACGCTCTTTTCCACAAATGCTTCCACAAAAACTTTTCCATTAAAAGCATTTGCAGAAAATCATGCCAGTCTAGACGTAGCCTCAAAGTTATTTTGAAATAATTTCCTAGTGTAGACATGCTATGTTTGTATGACTGTAGCACCCAGAAACCTGAATCAGAACTGGGGCTCTACAGTGCTAGGTGCTATATAGACAGAAACCGTTTCTGCCCTAAAGAACTAAATAGGGATTTCCTTCCAACTCCACTTATAGTTTTTCTACATGGGGAAATTGACTAGAGTAGCGATTCCAGAATAAAAGTTATTCCAAAATAGCTACTCTGGTCAATTTCTTGATGTAGACAAGCTCTAATTAGCTGCCTTTCTTCCTTACTTTCCATCTCTATTCCATTCCATAGCCTTTTCATAAACATCTAAAGCTATATCTACACTGCACACTTATTTTGAAATAACTCATGTTATTTTGAAATAACAGATTGCGTGTCTACACAGCAAGCCCATTATTTCGAAATAATTTTGAGATATTGGGCTTCTTACTCTGACTTCTGTAACCCTCATTTCACAAGGAGTAAGGGAAGCTGGAGAAAGAGTGTTTTTCCTTTGACGTCCTGCTGTGTAGACAGTTCCAAAAGCTGAGTTAAGCTACTTCGACTTCAGCTATGCAATTAACGTAGCTGAAGTTGCGTATCTGAACTTGACTTTAACCCGCAGTGTAGACGTACCCTGAATGATGAACCAAGGGACTTTTTCTGTGATCTTCTCCAGGCAATACCCTTGAAGAAAGCAATGGAGCATTACTGTGGTAAGGACAGCTCAGCAGCCAAGTAGGGTGAAGAATTTGTAAGAGTCAGAATAATATGCAGTAAACGGGATGAAATTAAGAAAGAGGAGACTGTAGTCTGAATAAAAGGAGAAACTTTGGAGTGAAAATTTCTGTATTAGGCTGTGGAATTGCTATATTAGACTACCAAGGAAGTAGCAGGAGTCCCATCAAGTCAGCTTGAAAGAGGGCATGAGCCAGCACAGAGTACCCACAATCCTTACTCAGTTGAGGAACCTGCAATCAGTCAAAGCCACTTCAAAGGGAGGAACAGCTGTGGATAGGTGAGATGGCTGGGGATGGGTCAATTCAAGACCGATCCAGACACTTCCAAGGGTGGGCTCCTAGCCCATCCTTGTCACAATTCAGTGCTGCCCCCTCCCTTTGGGTGAATTCCCTCTTAGGATCAGTAGTCCCTGCTCTTGCAGGGGAATGCAAGTAGTATTTACATTCCCTTGCACTAGTTAGGGTGAATTGAGCCCCAGGACTGTGCCGTATCTTTCAAAATTCTGTTATTCAAAACCCACTCTATACTGAAAAGAAGGAATTAGTGCACCTGTACTGACAGGCAGTGTTCCCTGCGAGCTGTGCACTTGTGCAGCTGCTCAGCAGAGATTCCAGTGCCACCCAGCTAATTAGCTCAGTTATTTCTTCTAGTGGTGCACATTCACACATGCCTTGGTGCACATAACAAAATGTATTCTGCACATGGATGGAAAAGATTAGTGGGAACACTGCTGATGGGTGAGAATAACTGCAAGAGCTGAAAGCAGCTAAATACTTTTCACACATTCAATACATAAAAAAAGGTACAAAGAGGGAAAGAAGAGGAAACTGAAGTAGAAAAGTGGTGGAGTGAAGGAGGGCAGCTTAGGATTTTTCTTTAGCTCTGTGCAGCACGAAACCCTCCCCTTTGTGGCAGAGGCTCACAGTGTACCTGATCCTGCTCATGTTGCAGTCACCAGCTACACTGGAGTGGAGTCAAGCCCAATGAAACTGCACTGTGCAACCACTTCATTATGGCTGCTGGACTGTGTTGAGGCATGGTAATAGCTGCATTCGTCACTCTGCCTGGGATGCCAATGATAATGCTGTTATGCTTCTAGACAGGGCTACATCCAGGGCATGGCAAATAGGGCAGCTACCCCTGATGCCCAACTATGGGGCCTAAATGATGAAAAAACCAGGAGGGGGCACAAAGATGGTTGTTTATCCCAGGCACTATAATGCCTAGTTAGGGCTCTGCCACTAGACATTATTGCTTCATGGGAATGGGAGTCCTCATGAGGTTTTGATCTACAGTCTCTTGCACTGAGTGGTTCCCAGTGGGCTAGGCCAGTGTTTACTGCCATTTTATTTTTTTTTCAAGTCAGGGGACTTCTTGTGACTGCCTGCAACACACCCAACCTGACAAGTATTTGGCTAGACTTTGCTCTCACTCGTTACATCAGCCTTTGCACAAACAGACAGGCACTACTACAGCTCAAAACAGAACAAGCTCCATATGAAAATAAAGCAAATAAGTGACCTACAAGCATGGAGGAAGCAAAATAAGATGTATAGTTTGATGTTAATTAGCCTTCTAACTGTCAGGCCCAGTTACTTCCAGGGGGCTCTGACATTTCTAAGATTAACTAGAGCATTAGCTGTCACATTTCACAAAGGGGCCACCATTCTACAAGCAAGATCCACCAGCTTTCTCCACACCGTGTCTTGAAATTTTACAATGTGAAATTATAGCCAAGTGTTAATTGTAGAGCGTTTGATAGAAGGCTCCTATATTTGTACTTAAACAGAGGAATGCACTGATTTACAGATTTATACACTGCGATACAATCATGCAATTGGGAAGATCTAAATGAATGGCTGATGGATTTTAAGCATGTGAAACTGCTGGGTATGAGTTCATGAGTTTTGCTCTAACCATACGCACCAATTTCAATACTGTGCGCTTAGCACCTACCAGCAGCCCTGACAATCAGCTCCTCCTCTCCCCACAGCACTTCCCACCCGCTGGTCATCAGCTGTTCAACAGTAGGCAAGAGGTGCTGGTGGGGGAGAGAGAAAGGAGTTGGGGCAGGAGCATAGCAGAGATAAGAAGAGGGCAGGTGTAACCTATACACCTACTGGGTGTAGTGTATCATCTCGCATGGTTGCACTTAGATCACTTACAGAGAGAGACACTGCTGAGATCGATCTTATGGAGTTCAATTTAGTGAGTCTAGTTAATACTAGATACATTGAACTCAGAGGGTGTCCCTGTTGGCATCCGGTACTCCTTTTGCATGGCTTCCTGCTGTAGGGATGGCACCAAGCTTGGCTTAAAGTAAGCCAACGCCAGCTGTGTATTCTGTATAGCTGGAGTTATGTATCTTAAGATGAGCATCCAGGTGTAGTATACACTTGGCTATAGCCTTAGCTAAGAGCAAGCTGACTTTTAGCTCAAGCAGTAGAGGCTCATGCACTAAGCTCCAGAGGTCCACCTGTTGACATTACACAGGCATTTGGAGGAAGGAGTGGAGTTGGGGGAAGGCCTGGGACAGAGTGGTAGAGTCCTCTAGGAATTCAGAAAGTCAGCCCTTCTGGCTCTAATTACTGGAATAACAGCAGTATGTTTCCACTGGCACTGTGCATTGTATAGCTTACATTTACCACAGGACAATCCCAGTCCTACTACTTTATAACTTTCTGAAATTAGTTTTCCAAAATGTGTAGGAACAACATTGGCTGCAGTAGGCAGACCCTCAAAGCCTCATCTGTGATTATTTCACCATTGTTTCACCTGTAAGCAGGGTCCGAATCACTGGTTCCAATGCAGCCAGCTGGAAGGGGAAAGGTATCCTGGGTGTGGTTATGCTCATTCAGTTGTTTAGCCCTGTAAGGTATTCAACTGTTGATATGTAAATACAGTTCATGCTGGAATGGGAAAGAAATCCTGGATGTGCTTATGTAAATACAGTTCAGTCGGTGCTATAGGCCTGATAGATAGTCAATTGTTAGAATGGTATTTTGCCTATTGTAACTAATTTGACTGTTATGGGGTCACAAACAATGTTAACCCTAAATGTAGGAATTGTAAAATATGACCACCAAAGCTTGCAGGAGAGACACTGTCATTGTAAAGAATCTCAGATGGACAAGGCTTTCCTTTCCAGACTTAAGTGAAGAGAATGGGGCGAGGGAGGAGCAGAGCTCTGAACCAGCAAGCCACATGCCCTCCAGGCATGAGCTGTAAGTCTGGTTCAACCTGTTTCTCCTCCTTGCCTCCCCTGTTCTAATGACAGAACTAAAACAGACTCCATAAGGAGTCTCTTTATTTTCTGCTGGCCTGCACTGTGAGTCAAGAGCTGAAATCACTGAGAAACTGGAATCACAGAGAGTTGAAATCGCTAGGTTTGGTCCAGATCCAAACCCATCAGGAGCAGGCGGCCAGCAGGGCGGCTGGCAGGAGCAGTGGCAAGTGGCCAATGGAGTGGGTGAGACACTTCCTACCCCCACCTATTCCCAGGATGGAAGGTGAGCTCTGCGAATCACTTCTGAGACCTGGTCCGCCCTGAGTGGGGTATAGAGAAAGGTTGGGCATGTGAATGGGACGCTTACATTGCAGGGCTTGTGAACCTGAGAGGCAAAGGACATTGCTAAATCCACTTGTGCTGGGACATTTACTCATGGTTTGGTTATGAACTTTGTGGTGTTATTCCAAGCTAATGCCACGTTACTTCTCCCCCTCATCCATTAAAAGTTTCTTTTCTATGCTCAGACTCTGTGCTTGCGAGTGGGGAAGCATTGCCTCCCAGAGGCGCCCAGGGCTGTGTGTGCATTTCCCAAGTTACTGGGTGGGGGCTCTAGCCAGTTCTGTGTGGGATGCATGAAAAGGAACCCCCTAGCTATTGAACCCAGTCCTGGCTGCTGCCAGCACTAACTGACAGAAGGGTTACACAACGTTATTGAGCTACACTCTGGAAAAGATAACAAGCAATGGCAAATGTCACAGCAGGAGCACAATCCATGAGTGGGTGTTTCCCAGAACAGGAGGGCCACACATAGGCAGGGCACAGGGCTGGAGTGGCACATAAACTAATGATAACAGTCAAAACATTGTATGCTTTGGCTGCAAGAACAGAACCAGCTGTGAGTTGTCAAAGAAACTACAAGGGTTGCTGGGATGCCAAGTGGGAGTACGGGCCTCCATGCGTATGGCTTTGCCCTATGTAGGTCTCCCACATATTCACAGGTATGCCAAGTTCCTGCCCCTTCCATTGAGAGTTAGCAGGGAAGAACTAAACCCTTTCCATACAAGTTTATACAAATAATTTCTTAAGAACCCATATTTGTGAGCCCTTAGATGGGCAATTCTTTGCTTAGATCATCTACAATCTAAAGCTTTGGAGTTGTAATGTGCATTTGCCTAGCTGAATGCTAGCGTAAAGAAGTAGAGTCCAAATTTTGCTCAGGAGATGGTGACATCTCTGGTCACCTGATGTCTGGTGGAAGGGAGTTCCAAAGCTGCACAGAATGTCCAGTCTCCTGTGATGTTTTAGCCCAGGCACAGGCAACTCTAGTGCTTCCTGTGATAGCAGTTGTCATGGTAGACCATGGCCATGCAAAGATGAAAGTGATTGATAATGCACCTGGTACCAACCCATTAAAGGACACGAAGATAAGCACAGTGTACACATAGGAGTGAGTCAGCACAGAATCTGTCCTGTTAATAGCCTTAGATATTGTAGTAGAATAACATACAGAGGCTCTAACTAAGATTAGGGCCCTATAGTATTAGTTACTGCATAGACACACAGTAAGACACAATTCCTGCCCTGATGATCTTAGTCTAAAGAGATAAAACTAACAAAAGATGGAAGAAGGAAGTAGTATCTCCATTTAATAAATGGAGGACTGAGGCACAAAGAGATTAAACAACTTTCCCAAAGTCATACACAGAGAGTCTGTGGCAGAGCCAGGAAATGAATGCAGCTCTTTTGAATCTCAAGTCAGTCTGGTGCCTTAATCCCCACCCTTTCTCTAATGCACATCTATCCATACACATTTTGGAACCTAATAGCAAGCAGACCAGCTAAAAGCTGTGGCACAGATTCTAAATGCTTTGTCATCCTCTGGGTCATCAATACACTATTTACTTTATTGAATCAAGTGCAATGCTGTTCTTCTCTCCTCTATGGCTATTGACTTTAAAAATAAAGAGAAAAACCAGTTACTCTGGCAAACAGCTGTTAATCATTAACAGCAGGTGCAAAACAGTATACACTTAACCCTTTGAACACTGTAATAAATATAGATGTATATGATGGCAGATGACAAGACATAATGGTTTGTGCTTCTTTCAAAAAATACTGCATAGCTACTAGAAAGAGGGAAATTAAATCTCATACCAGTTGATTTTGGTAAGGTAGCTGCTTTTTCAAATAGAGGAAATAGATAATTGAAAGCTGGTAAACTATCGGTGTGTAAGTAATGGATGCTAAAGAATGGCACAGTCTTTTATGTGGTACTCTTGATTAAGCACAGAATCCAGTATGTAATTGCTTAATCAGTCTGATTTTGCCGACTCAAACGGCTTTGCTCCAAGGATTGGAGAAAGGGCTGCCTCTGCACAGAATGAAAAAAGATGATCTCATATCAGGCTGCAACGTTGATCAGAATGCACTGTGTAGTGATCTCTGTCACAGGTGAATAATACCAGCTAATGAGATCTGTGATGTCATCAGATTCTCCCAGGGCTCAGTCCTATTAGTGCTGAATACCTCCTTGTAAGGTACTGAACCACTTTGATTCCTCCTGAAATCAAGGGGATATAAGGGTGCTAAGCACACAAAGATGCAGGCTGTTGTTCATAAGCATTGCTTGGATTCTGATGAATCAAGCACCTCAGACTTTTGTAGCACCCTGGGTTTCATCATTTTACCAGTGAAACATTTTCCTGCTCACTATCCTTCAGGTTCAATACAAATGTCATGATAATTTCAATTCCTAAAATGGTTTGGCCACGGGAAGAGCTAGTGGCGACGGGATACAGGTTCTCATATCCTCATATGCATCAGCACTTTTCTTACCAGAATCTCTCCACCATTCAGAAACTCAAAGCAATAGCAATAATTTTGCATGAGGAAAGGCAGCTGGCATGAAATCCATCCCTGTGCTACCCCAGGCCTGGAGCTTTACCCTCTTAGTGTAGCTCAGCCTGCCAGCCTGCTGTCTTTCAAGACATGAATGTGCTGATGCCACCTGCTGGTGAGAAAAAGAGAGGGAGACAGAGCCATTTTCAAATTGCTTGTATAATATAAAATTAAGGTTAGATTTAGGAAAAATGATTATGGTTACTGAAAGCATTCTCAACGCTAATTTTGGAAGCAATAAATGTTCTGCTATTTTTCATCATGGAAATCAATGTATTAAACTATTATAAATTCATGGGGAGGGTTCTAAATAGATACTATATATGTACCACAGTTCAAGTTGCACATATGTGGAAACACTTATAACTTCTTCATTGGTGAAGTGTTATGGTACAAAGCCAAGCACCACTCATGAAGCGGATGTACCAGCTTATCTTAAGTACCGTCAGTCATGTTACGAGTCGTCTCATATTTAGCACAACAGGAATCACCAATCATTTCAGAACTAGAATTTCTTTCCACATATTATTAGTACATTGCTGGGAAACTTAAGAGCAGATTTTCCCATGTGTTTCAGAAGCTACAGGATTTTGAGTGGCTACTTCCTTGACAGAGATAAATTAATATCACAAAGTTTACACTATTATGGTGGAAGAAGGCACAGCCTTAATACACAAGCCTGTGTTCAATTCCCAGTGCTCCCAGAAACTTTCTTGGTATGTCTACACAGCCCGGGGCAGCAAGCCTCCCAGGCAGGGTGGCAGACGCAAGCTGGTGGGGACTCTAGTGCTTTGAAGTTGTGGCCCAGGCTCTGAAGCTCACCCCCTCCTGTTAATGACCATGAAGGGCTCATATCATACTGTGACAAGGGCTATGTAAGTACTGGGTTAGAGATCTTTATTATTACAGGAATGGACTTTTTTAGAAAGCCGTAACATTAACATGCAAAACATGTGGCAAGCAATAAATGTCACGGACCTGTCTGACAATTGCTGAACTGAGTTAATTGGGTGCAACCTCTGGATTCCATGCACAGCTAAGCCACGCAGGCCTGGGCAGGCCTGGCCAGACTGTTTGTAGCTCTGGGCATACTCCCAGGTATAGAGTCCCTGTCTGTAACCTTTCCTTGGGACATGGGACTCCACAGTCCAACTGCCATAGGCCACGAGACCTCTCAAATCTCACCAGCCACTGCACATGCTACCAAAAGGTCCTCCCTTCTGTGGGCACTCTGGTTTCTAATGAACGTTTCAAGGACATATGGCAGGTAAAGCAAAGAACACAGGTTTTGCACAGGAACTTCTTACACACACACAGTCTCTCTCTGTCTTCAGGGTAGCTGGCAAAGAGGTGTCACAAGTGGCTAGCAGGGCGGCAGGCAGAAAGTAAGAAGGCATCTGGCAGAAGCAGTGAGCAGAGAGCTGGTAGGAGTGGCTAGTAAGTGGTCAGCAGATTGGCTGGCAGAGAGGTGTGGTGAGAGAGCAGCAGAGAAAGTAAGGTGCCTTTTTAACCCTCCTCCACTTTGCAGATGCACATCTGAACTGTGGGTCTTCATTGACCCACATCAACTATGAGTGGGGTGCCTTGAAGGATCAAGTATGTGAAAGGGACTTCTAGATTGCTGGATTTAAAAACTAAGGAGAAAATGACTGCCCAGCTTATTATGGGGTGGGTTTTTTTTACTTGTGGTTTATGTTTATGAATTCTGTTTGCTGTGTTTTCTCAAACTAGTGCTCACTTACTTCCCTCCTTTTATTTAGAAGTTTCTTGTCCACACTCAGATTCTGTGCTTGTGAGTGGGGAAGCATTGCCTCTCCGAGGCGCCCAGAGATGATGTGTAATTTCCCCAGGTTACTGCATGGGGGCTCAAGCCAATTCTGTATTGTATCAATGAAAAGGCAAAAATAGCAAAACAATCACAGTGGTACCTCAGCAATCACCACAATGTGGTAACTTGCTGTGAGTTGCTTTTATGTTTTCTGGGATACGTTTTCCACTGACACAAACACATGCTGCTCCACTGAAATCCTCTTACAGGGGAAAACTGAGGCTACGTGTAGACTGCAGGTTTCTTTTGGAAGAAGCTTTTCCGGAAGAGATCTTCTGAAAAAACTTCTTCCGAAAGAGAGCGTCCACACTGCCAAAGCACATCGAAAAAGTGATCTGCTTTTTCGAAAGAGAGCGTCCACATTGATGCTCTCTCACATAAAAGGCCACCTGGAACCACTTCAGGCAGGGCTTTAGGTTACCAGTTGCTTCTGAATGCTGGCACCGAAGCCTAGCAGAGACATGTGCTTAAAGGGACCCTTCTGGGCAGCCGTTTCTCTGCTTCTGCTGCGTGCTTGTCTACCTCTTCAAGGGACAGCTAAGCTCTCTCAGTGCCTGGTGTAGTTGCCCGGCTTTTTTGGATGCCACAGTTTTTTCCTACGTGCCATGGAGCTGGAGCTGCCCGTGGGCATGCGATGGCCCCACACAGCCATGCTGCAGTTTCTGCAGCACTTTGTGCCGGCTGCCTTCCTGGTCCTGACCGAGCTCAACCCTGGGCTCTTTATGGGGACTCTCTCCCTGGGTGTGGAAGCAACACCCTTGCAACTGCAATTGCAACCCTCAGTGGAGAGGCATTTCAGGAGGCTGGACACCAGTTCTGACTGGTGGGACCACCTGGTCATGGAGCGGTGGGACAACCCGCAGTGGCTCCAAAACTTCCAAATGCGGAAGGCCACCTTTTTGGAACTGTGTGCCTGGCTCGCCCCTGCCTGTGATGACATGACACCCACTTGCAGCCTGCCATTCCCATGGAGAAGCAGGTCGCAATCGTCCTCTGGAAGCTGGCCACCCCCGACAGCTACCGATCGGTGGGCAACCAGTTTGGCATGGGGAAGTCCACTCTCGGGGCTCTCCTCATGGAGGTAAGGCCCTCTTGGGCTGCAGTCCCTGCATGGTGAGGGGTGGGGGAAGTCCTGGAAAAGGGGGACCCTCGGGAAAGGGGGTTGGAGGCTGTGGGAGGTGGAGTGGGGGTGGGGAGAAGCCCTGTCCCCAGGGGGTTTTGCCATCCTGCCCTCACATAGCCCTGCTGCTGGGTGGTTGGCCTCATAGGGGGTGGCTCCTGGGATGTTTGAGTGGGGGGAGGGAATGGGTCGGGGTGAGCACCTCCCAAAGTCTCAGGCACCTCCTTTCTCATTCTCTGATTTGTGTGTTTGTTTGTCTCCTTCTGCAGGTGGTGAGAACCATCAACTCCATCCTGCTGCGGAGGGTCATCCATCTGGGAGACCTAGACTCCATCGTAGCTGGATTTGCTGCCCTGGTGTTCCCAAATTGTGGGGGAACGATTGCTGGGACCCACATGCCGATGGTCCTGCCAAGGGCTACTTTTCTATGGTGCTGCAGGCCCTGGTTGACCATCGAGGACAGTTCATGGACATTTTTGTCAGGTGGTCAGACAGGACACACAATGCCTGGATTTTTTGGAACTTCAGCCTCTATGGGAAGCTGGAGGCAGGCACATTCTTCCCCCACTGGGACTTTGCAGTTGGGGACATACAGATGCCATTATGCATCATGGGGGATGCAGCCTACCCCTGATGCCGTGGCTAATGAAGCCTTATACCGGCCACCTGGACCCCAGCAGGGACCAATGCCCACCTGAACTGGCCAAGATTCAGGTGGAGTGCGCCTTCGGCCGCCTCAAGGCGCGGTTCAGGTGCCTCCTGACCCGCTCATATGTGCGGGAGCACAACATCCCTGAGGTGGTGTCAGCATATTGTGTCTTCCACAATATTGTGGAGAGAAAGGGGGAGCAGAGGCCAGCTGCGAGGGGAGACCTTTTGAGCAGCCACGGACAGCTGCCATCTGCCAGGCCCATCAGGCCTGAGTGAGCATCCAGGAGGCCTTGAGGGAGAGTTTCTCTCAAGCACCCCAGTAACTCGCCCCAGGGCCTCCCCTCTAGGGGCCCCTGGCTTGCTGCACTATCCCTTTCTCACCACAACCCCTCCCTTCGCCCCTTCCCTGACTTCTCAGTAAAGACACCTTTTTGGTTTTGAACACAACAAACTTTGTATTTGTCTTTTTAAAAAAAGGAGGAGTTGGAGGGGGGCTCATAACCTGGAAGGGGAGGGGGGTTTGGAGTGGCTTGGGGGATGGCTGGATGTGCACCTCGGGTGCAGGGACCTTGTCGGACTTGGGGTTGGGTGGGTTCTGGGAACTCAGGTGGGTGGGCAGGAGGGGGGGCTGGAGCGGGGTCAGGGATGGTAGGGGTGTCAGGGGGAGGGGGCATGGGCATCACTTGCTTTGGGAGGGAGCAGAGGCATCGTTTGGGGGGGTAGGGGAAGGGGGAATGGGCATAGCAGGGAGGGCAGGAGGGTGGGAGGCAGGAGCAGCAACAGCAGCCGGGTGTGCCATCGTTTACCTCATGATGGCACACATGCTATTGCACCACCACACGAGCTGGTCCCACGTGCAGTTCTGCCACTCTCTGCATCCTCCCAGATCTGCTGTGCCAGGGATTGCTGCATGTCGCGCAGTACACTGACATGCTTCTGCATCAGGTTTTCATGGACCCTGGATGCTTTCGGGTCTCCCAGGCTCTGGCGGCTGGCTCGGTGGCATGGCTTGCCCCTCGGTCCTGACTGATCTGACTGTGGAGAACACAAAGAGGGAGAGGCGGTCAGTCATCCATGCAGACGCTGTCCCTGAGGCCGTGCCCTCTTCTGTGAGCAGCGACCAACAGTCCTTGGGCCAGAGGAGGGAGATGAACAGGAGCAAGGCCATGTGTGGCCTGAACAGCAGGCCCTGCCTCACAAGGGCCCCAGGGGACTGTGCTGCCCACTTCCCCCCTTCCATCCCACAGACAAGCAGGCAAGGGAAGTGTCCAGCCACAGTGGGATCCCCACATGGGCGGCAGAGGATCTGGGAGCAGCCTGGACCTTCCTGGGGCCTGCACACACACACCTGCACCTCGCAGCGCTGCCCACAGTAGCGGGTGCTGCCTCGCACATACAGGCATGCCTGTGTGCTGTGTGCAGCACTCCTTGCTGTGTCTGGGGTCATGCCTGTGTCTTTGTGGCTAGCCTGCTTCCACCCATGGCAGGTGCTGGGAGAGAGTCCCCCCCCGCCCACGACCAGATGTGTGTGTGGCCTCCTCTGAGCATGGGAGCAGGATCCCGTGCATGCTCAGGGGCTGTCTGCTGAATCTGTGTGGCGCACACTAATGCTGCACATGGTTCCACGTACCCGGACTGCAGCACAATGTCCGGCCTGAGCAGGCCAAGCGACACTCTCACCCCTCCCCGTCTGCGCCCGCCTCCCCCGTCTGTGTGTGTGACAAACTGAGAGCACTCACCCGAAGATCCCTCCCTGGTGTCAGAGGAGGCCTGGGAGACATCCAGGCTCATCGGAACTGGCTCTAAGGAGAGCGTGATGGTGGCCGTATCATCCGCCTTCTCCTCCACATGCTGTTCCTAGTCCTCCTCTGCCGTGACCTCCAGCTGGGTGTGTTGAGGCTGGAGTCCACCACGATAGGTGAGGAAATGGCTTCCCCATGCCCTAAGATTTGGTGCAGCCCTTGGTAGTAGGGACAGGTGTGGGGTCCTACTCCAGAGCGTGAGCTGCACTCTGGCCCTCATGTATCCCTATCGAAGCTCTTTCACCTTATTCCGGACCTGTTCCAAGGTACGGTGGATGTCTGCACTCCACCACGGACTCAATCATCCGGCCATAAATGTACATGTTGTGGCACTTGGAGCGGAGATCCTGGAGTGTTTCCTCCTTGCCCCACAGCTCGACAAGGGTCAGGATCTCCACTCTGGACCAGGGGGGTGCCGGCTCCTGGTTCCCCTGGGTGGGCCCTAGGAGTCCTGCGGATGCTCCTGTGAGGGCCAGGAGGGCGTCCGGGAGCTTGTGGCTTCGCCATGAGTGGTAAGGCCTGTGGCAGGGAGAGCCGTATGGTGAGGTGCTGCTCCAAGGCCGGCTTCCTGCCGCAAGGCTTGTCCAGGGTGCCTGAGCTTTAAGAGAGGCCAGGAGACAGGAACTATAGAGTTGTTATGACTTTGGACGGAGTGGCCACCAGGGCACCAGTTTTATTTCCTGGAGGCCTTTTCTTTTGAAAGAAAATCGTCTTCCCCATCCACACCTGCCTTTTTCCGAAAGAGCTCTTTCGCAAAAAGGCTTCTTCCTTGTAGAAAGAAGTTTACCAGTGTCGGAAACCCCCTTCTGTTTTTTCAATTGTCTTTTGAAAGAACACGATTGCAGTGTGAACATAACTCAAGTTTTTTCAGAAAAACTGACATTTTTCCGAAAAAACCTCTGTAGTGTAGACATACTCTGAGAGAGAAAGTCAAATCGAAGCTCCCACACTACTGGAGAACCCTGCATACCAAGAATGCCCAGATGAGAGTGGGGCATGCACGGATAAGGTGGTGCCATTAACTGCCTATTCAAGGATCCTAGCCCCTGGCCCCACCCCTTTTGTGTCATCCCCTCCCTTCCCCCCACCACTACAGAGAGAGGAGCCCAACCCCAGCCTCCTGGTGTCCAAACCCACTATCTAGCCTTGGCTGCCAGCCCTCCACCCACCCATGCCCCGGCTGGACCATCCCAGCATGCCCATCCCTGAATTGCTAGGAAGGAGGCCCCAGTGATCCCAGCCCCAGAGTGCTGACTGGCCTGATCACTGACCTTAGCCGCATGAAGTCCCAGGCTGCCAGCTGGCCTGCTCGAGCCCATTCCCATCCTCCACCTGCCTCTGCGAAAAGGAGCTACTTGAGCTGGGGCCATGAAAGAAGAGCAAGAAGCAGGAGGAGGCCTCAGGTCTAAGCATGGATGGGGCCGTGCCTGGCTCTTTGGGGAGCCTCTGATACCTGACGTTCATAGGTTGCACACCTAATCCTCACAGTGCAGTTAGCTCAGCACTTGGGTGCTACAGGGTAAGAGCACAAGGCAAGAGCCTAGGTACATTGGAGAGGCCATAATCCGCTCACATCCCACAAAGAAATGCCTTGGTATGGAGCTAATCCTCAGGCAAAGAAGCTCACCCTGGAGTATTGCAAATCAGACATCTGTCTGTGCCCTGCAGTAATACAGTAAAGAGGGAAGGAGACTCCTGTGCCTCCTGCCCAGTCTGGCACAGCTGTGCATTCTAGCCAGAAGTGACCTGCCCAAAAGCACAGAGACAGCCAGGGTCAGCGCCCAGCATCAGACTTCATGATTCCTAGTCAGGCACTTTAAGAACTAGACTGTACCTGTCTTTCAAAAGACTGTTCAGGATCAGGATGAAAATGAGCATGCCAGAGAAAGAAAGAAAAAAGAAAAGCAATTTTAAGGTAGGGGAAAGTTTGTCCCTTTTGTCCCTTAGTGTGCTTCTTCGAATGTATTGTTTGGTATATGTATACACACGTCCATACTGAGATCAGAAAGGAATATTCTGTACCTGCTGTGTAAGGCAAGCCCCAAGATCAGTACAAATGTTGCAATTTTTCATTTAGAGTCAACAGTTCTGAATGTCACAGGGTGACAAGGTATGTAGAGAATATTCCTTAGCAGGGAGCCACTGTTAAGATTATGCTGTGAATGTGCCAGGGAAGGCAGATCAGAAAACTAAATGATACCGAGCAGACTTTTGCTGGACGTTTATGCAGCATTGTGCTTTTCCTGACTAAAGAATTGCTTTAGTAGTTCCCTTTGAACGGCTCCTATGAAAGCTGACTGGCGGTGATTGATAGGCTAGCAGTGGGTGGGTTTTCTAACAACAGGAAAGCTTCAAAATCTCAGAGCAAGGAAGATTACTTTAAGTATTTCTTTTGGATCTTCATGGGTTGTAACCCAATGTGTCCATAATGGCTGAAAGAATTGGCTTGGTTACAGGCCTGATTTGATTAGTTGAATTATAGGCTCTGAATCCAGTGCCCAGCTGAAGACTTCACTAAGGCCTTGTCTACGCTTCATGGTGGATTGATGCTGCAGCGATCATCCATTGGCCTTTGATTGATCATGTCTGCTTAGACACAATAAATCAATCTCCGAGCACGCTTCCATCGACTCTGGCTCTCCAAGATGAGAAGAGTAGCGGCATTGATGGGAAAGCAGCTCCTGCCAATCATACCACATGCAGGACGCCTCAGTGAATATGTCGACTTCAGCCACACTATTCACGTAGCTGAAATAGATCAACGGTGCCGGTACATGTACACAAGGCCTGAGTTACAGATGAAGGATGGTGTGACAGATCCACAAAAGATAAGTTATTCCACTATAATGAATCAGAACATGTTGTGTTTTTATTGTATCTCTCCTAATAATAAAAAATCCCTCCTGCAATAAAGCACATATACAAATATTCCACGTTTCCCAGTTCAGCCTTTGCCCAGCATTAGCTATGTGACACAGCATTAAGGGCAAGATTCTGGGGCTCCAGAGCGGTTGCAGAGGGACATTGTGTAAGCTGAGCCCCCAGGAGGAATTGTGGCTGATTCATCCACAGCTTATTTGGGGGAGCCCCCAGGATGTGCACGCTGGGTTTAAAGTCCAGTTAAGTTAATGGAACAGCTTCCACTGAGCTGCAGGTCCACTAGCCTTTGGGGAGGATGTAGCAGTCTGGCCTGGTCCTCTGACTGTTTAAACCTCTGACTGTGAGAAGCTGGGACTGGACAACAACTGCGCTGTTCTGTTCCACCTGGAGCCTCTGGCACTGGCTGCTTTCAGAAGACAGGCTCATGGGCTAGAAAGACCACTGGTCTGTCCCAGTATGCCTGTTCTTATGGTCTTATCCATGAGCCAGTACAGGAAGGGGCAAAGGGCTCATACTCTCTGCTCCCTTGAGGCAAGTTAGCACTTGTGGGGCTGATCAGAGGGAGCAGGGACTTCTCCCTAATGGGATTCTGAGCAGCTTCTACATAGGGGTGCTGTGGAGGGAGCAGAGGGGAAGAAGGTGTGTCCTTCCCGTTTCTGTGCACTTGTGCTGAGGCAGGCCAGAATCTAGCCCTACAGGATTAACAGCAGAGAAACCAATTTCTAACTTAAAAATGCAGCATGCTGTTTCCACTCCCACATCTCCAACATTATTTAATCAGGTCTTTGGTTAAACCTGTCGGAAATGTAAGTGCAGTTGGACCACTGCTTACCAGGGCCAAAGGAAACATGTAAATCTATAATAAAAACACGAGACAATTTTCACCACCACAAACTGCCCATGTCTTTACATGAAAGTACACAGTTCTGCTTCCTGTGCCACACCAACATCGTGACCCAGATGCACAAGTCCATGAAGAGCCAGCAAACTTCTGCAAAGTGCAACATAAATAACAGCTGTGTTTCAGGCCTGGCACCTGGCGGATGGGCATGAACTAAGCATTTTCTAGCCTTTTTAGACACAGCACGGCATCCTGGATAAGAACAGAATCAACCTTTAGCCTGGCACTATTTGTCCACCCAGTTGGCCTAGATTCCTGCTACAGTAACTCCACCTATTCCAGGCAAAGCTGCAGAAAGACAAAGGCAAATCAAGTATGTTGTGTGCATAAGGAGCAGCCCAAAGGAGGAAGCTGCAAAGAAGAACTCAGGCTTAGTGGCTGAGTACCCAAGGACTGTGTGCTGCAGGGAAAAGAAGAAGTGAAAGGAAGAGCCTCTTACTTGGGCCCAAAGGAAACCAACCACTAAAAGAAAAGTGATTTGCTGCAATGGCCAATAATGAAAACCAAACAAAACAATTTACAAAGTGAAAGTTATGTTTGGCTGCTAGCAAATCACTCTAATGCTACACCATCTAACCATAAATATCACACCAATGCTAATCCTTGAGTGTTGTCTAGTGCAGTGTTTCTCAATCAGTGATACGAGCACCCTTGGGGTACTTGAGAGAAGTCTGGGGGGTAAGTCAACACAACTGAAATGTGGAGAAAACTGAATTTTTGTTCTAAGTTTTACAGAGCTTTATTATTTTTGTACTTTTTACACCCAAAAAATTCATCGCCTGCCCAGCTACAATTAAGTTGTTTAAACAAATGTGTTGCAATGGTAGAAAAAATTGTGTGTGTCTGAAAACTATGTATTGGGGGTACTTTTTTTGTTTTGTTTTGTTTTGAAAAAGGGGTACTTTATAAAAAAAGGTTGAGAAACACTGGTCTAGTGAGTAGGAAGCTGGCCTGAAAGTCAGGGGACCTAACTTCCAGTCCCACCTCTGTCCTTGCCCTGCTGTGTGACCTTGCCGAGTCTCTCCACTTTTCTGTGCCTCTGTTTACCACTCATTCTTTGCCTTTTAGATTATGTCTCTAAGGCTACGTCTACGCTGCACATTTATTTTGGAATAAGATATTCTGGAATAGTTATTCTGAAATAGCTTATTTCAAAAGAGCATGCCTACACTGCAAGGAAGCCTCAAAATTAGTCCATGGCAGGCTTCCTTAACATGCACGTGGTATTTCGATTTAGAGCCCCAGGAGGCACTGGGGAGAAATAACTTAGAACAGCCCTGTGGAGGGGCTATTTTGAAATAACAGAAGTGGAGTGTCTACACATCCCCTATTCCTAAATAACTATTATGGAATAGACATTATTCTGCATAGAATGAGGTTTACAGAAGTCAGAATAAGCTGTCCGTTATTTCAAAATTATTTCTAAATAACGCTATTGCTGTGTAGATGCTCGCATAGTTATTTTGGAATAATGGCCGTTATTCTGAAATAACCTTGCTGTGTAGAAGCACCCTAAGAGTGCGTCTATACAGCACCGTAACTCAAAATAAGATATGCAATTTGAACTACACAAATTGCATATCTTATTTCAGTGCTATTTTGAAATAGCTTATTTTGTCATATGGCACTGTCTGCACAGCGCCAAATTTCAAAACAAAATGCAATTCCAAAAGTCCCTTACTCCTCGTAGAATGAGGCTAACAGGGACATCAGAATAGCGAGCCCGAAATAACGGGCTTGCTGGGAAGACACAGGATAGCTATTTCAGGATACTCTGGTATCCCAAAATAGCGTTGCAGTGAGATGTACCCTCACTATGCATTTGTACAGCATCTTTCACTACAGACACCACTGCAGTACAAAAATATAAATATAATAAACTTACGGTGGCTAGGTCTTTTGCGGTGTCAGCACTCACCAACCTCGACTGAAACTTTGTAGAATCAGAGGGGTAGCCATGTTAGTCTGTATCTGCAAAAGTGACAAGGAGTCCTGTGGCACCTTATAGACTAACAGATGTATTGGAGCATAAGCTTTTGTGGGCAAAGACCCACATGCATCTGACAAAGTGGGTCTTTGCCCATGAAAGCTTATGCTCCAATACATCTGTTAGTCTATAAGGCGCCACAGGACTCCTTGTAGCTTTTGTAGAATCACTCTTCTTTAAGTGTCCTCTTGTTTTATGGAGCTGTTTTTGAAAATCTATTGGCTGAGCCTACCCACAGAATCAGAGATTCAGAAAGTTTGAGTCTGAGTCCAGCATTCCCGAAACACAATCTTTCAATTTCTTTCTACCAATTTTGTTCCTTCAGAGAGTTGTTTGACTTTGTTTCTCTTATAAAAGTCAGCATCTCTGTGATAATTCAGTCCATTAGCTTCATCCTCCAGCTTTCAGTGACCTGCTCTCTCTCTTGTTCTTCTCTCTCCCCTGGTATATATGTAAAAGCCTAGAAAGGAGCACTCACCTCTGGAGCATCTCTGAGTATCTAGGTGCAGTATCACAGTCCTTTTCTCACCCCTGGTGACTCCTGAAAGGAGCCAACCCATCTTGATAGCTCTTCAGTGGTGTGGTTCTACACCCGAGTCACACCGTCTGAATGAAAGAGTCCAATAAATAAGCTGCTTCCAGTAAGGTTTTCCACCCCAGTTCTTTAAATTCAGGCCTCGGTTTAGACTTTCAAATAAGCCCCCTCCCCTTTTTGGGGTCTACGCCATTTTTCCTGTGATAGTAGGAGAACCCAAGCCCACCCATTACTTCAGGTTCCAACCCAGGGAGTCAGGACCCTACTTACAGCAGTCCTTCATGACTCACTTCAGTCCTTTGCTTCCATCTCCAGCTCTATCTCAAGGTCAATATCTGTCCCTCCCATCAACCCCGCCTGCCTGTCAGGTTCCTTTGGCCAGAAAGGAGAACCTGTCTTCTCTTCCCTGGTTCCAGCCAAGGATTGCCCTTCCAACACCCTGCAGCATCACTGTATCTGAGCTTGCAGGGTTGTTACTGACTCTTCCTAGCCCTTGGATGAGCAGGTTTCTAGAGGTGGGCCTGGAGGACCCACCTTCACCCCTCTCTTACTCCTACATTGCTGATTCCTAGGGGAGGTGTAATAAGACCTCAGGGTTTCCTGTAGGGAGACATAAAAGACAGGTGCACCCAATCCCAGGGCCCTTCTTAGCCCCTTTTGATTAGCATTAGTCCATTTTGCTCACAGTTGCCCTCATCGTTCCCTCTTCCTTAACAGAGGGCAAGGCCACATTTTTAAAAAACTGCCTGTAGATTTGCACCTATCATTATGCCAGTCCAGCCATTGTGAGCATAGATAACGACTTCCAGACCCCTCCTAAGGGATGCTTTAAGCAATACCCCTAACAGCCATGTGGGGCCATTACAAGGGGTCCAGACTGCACTGCTGATCTGCCATCTAGGCCTTCATTCCCTTCAGGATGGGACAACTGATACAAAGGAGGAGCCTTTAATATCAGCAGGGCTGGCCCAAGCCATTTTGGCACCCTGGGCCCGGGCGCGCGGCACCACCCCCGGAGCACATGGTGCATGTGCGGGCCCGACTCCTGGGGCACACAGCGCATGCGCTGCCCAACCAGGTCCGGCCATGCAGGGCCCCGCGGCCATCGGGGGAAGGGCTCTGCTGGCCGCCGCCATGGGGCCGGTGCTGTAGGAGCCAGGCACGTGGTGCCTGATGGCAGCTATAAGGGACGTCGCGCGCCCCTTACAGCTGCCATCAGGTGCTCCCCCCCATCGGTTGGTGCCCCGGGCAGCTGCCCGGCTCGCCCACCCCTCAGTCCGGCCCTGAATATCAGGCCAATGACTGGGAACCACCTTCCCCAACAGAGAACAGGAGTCTGTGCCTCGCTCTCTTTGGGCCATAGTGCCGAGCCCATCCCTTCAGTAAAGCCTGCCCAGTGGCCTGGCTGCAAACAAACAGAGCAAGGGGAACGGTCTGTCTCTTCCGGACAGATCTCACTGGGTCTGCTTTGCCTCACACACTTTGGTGTAAATCAGCAGTGATTCCATTAAAGTCAATGGAAATACACCAATGTAAAACACGTGTGACAGGAAAAGCTAGGCCATCCCTTTCTACAGCCCAATGTCCAGTTCCCAGATAGACCCCAAAGCAATAGAAAAGCTGCGAGATTAGTCTGATTTGCTTGAACAAGACTTAAAAGACTCCTCCTACTGCTAATAAAGGGGAAAAAAATTGCCCAGGTGAGCAAGGAAAGGAGAAAAACACAGGCGGCTCTTCCCACTCTGGCAGCACATCTGCACTCAGCAGGAAAAATCGTAGTGCAAGTAGTTCTTGGGAACAAGGTGGAGTGGAGTCCTTATGCTGCCTATGGCAACAGAAGCAGGCCTCAAAGGGAGCGTGGCTACAGCCCCATCCTCCTCCTCTGCTTTGTACAGCTGTTGGTCATTTCTGGGGAGAGTGCTTACTGCATCTGTGACAACAGAGCTACAGACACCAGTATCTTTTAAGTGTCCTAAGATGCAGTGTTCATTTCTTTCTCCAGTGAAGCACCTTGTTTTTGGTTGCAGTTTCCGAGCCTAATCCGACTGTTTTGGCTTCATAAAAAGGTGGCACGTTGATTTCACGGGCTGATGGATGTAGCAGGCACCATCAGTGACAAAGGTCCTACTTCAATCAGTAAGTTCTCAAAGCAAGCTATGGAGGCTGCCAAATGCTAGACAATACCATGTTGTTCAGCCACTTAGGCAGACAGTTCCAATGTAACGCTGCGCAAATAGACCAGCCTTTCTGTGTCAGATTCCTAAAGTGTGGAAATACTTTGTCCAGAACAGAACCTGAAATACTGGCCATGATTCTACTACCATTATTAGCACCTGTATTTATCCAGGTTGGGGACCCAAGCCCCCATTTGGAACACATAATGGCATGGGACAGAGGCTGTGATGGATCCACCTAATATAGAGCTCAGCATCACCCCACCACCACCCGGCTGTACCTTGCAGGGGGCTGCAGAGGAACATACATCCCCAGTGGCTCCATAGCACAGGCTTTGTGTGGGGGCTCATGTGCTCAGGGCCCTTCCTACAGTTGCCTGGTCCATCCAGCCCATGCTGAATAAGGCCAGTCTGCACCCAGATTAGCTTCCTCCACACCTGCAAAAGCATCTCAGTCTACAACTCAAAGTTGCTGGAATGACAGAGGCCTGTTATGTTCATTCAAAGCACACAAGATCTTTTATAGGGGAGAAGGCAATACGCCGCATTTATTACAACAGTTAGCATATGCTTTTCAATCACCCACCCACGCATCCACACACAGTCCCGACAGTCGATGTTATAGTTACCAGTCCAGAGTCTGAATCAATCCAGTCACCAGCTGGATTGATCGCAGAGGGGAGCCGGGCTTTGTTGGTCATGATGCAATGCTTCTGGTGTTGGTGGCAAGACAAACCAAAAATCCCATGGCAAAACACCCTGTTTTTATAGTTCTTTTTCTCTGTTGAAGTCTATGGATTTTGCTGTGTCAGTTTGTGACCGGTTACTCTTTAATCGGTGTTATCTTTTGATGTTAACATTTCAAAACGCCTCAGAGAGGGTCATCCTGTCCTGGATTGATTTAATCAATTGTCTTTAGGGGTGGCAGCCTTCACCTTAGAGTCGTCAATCTGCCCTTCCTTAATCATGGATGTGCGTTGATGGTTCTCTGGTATTGATAAGTCTCATCTTCACCCCTCCACTCTTGACCATCTGGTTTTAACAGTGGCCTTCAGACCTTATCTTTTCCTGATGCATACATTCCTCATCTACACACAGTCTTTTACAGAGACCTTCAAAAGTAATATAAACAGCAGTGTTTTATATTGACCAAAAATAAAAAGCATTGTAAATTAAACCTTACTAAATCTTGTAATCAAAACAATTCACATTGGCTGTGTCTAAACTGGCAGCTGTCTACACTGGCCACTTGAATTTTCACAAGAACACTGACTTCCTACTGTCTGAAATCAGTGTTTCTTGCAGAAATACTATGCTGCTCCCATTAAAATAAGGGATAAGGAATCTTTCGGAAAAGGCTTTATTTTCCGAAAGATCCATGTCTAGACTGGTGCTTTTTTCCGGCAAAGCTCCGTGCCGAAAAAAAGTGGCAGCCATTTTTATGCTAATGAAGCGGGGGAGATTTAAATCCCCGCTTCATTAACAATTGCGATACGTCTAATTTGCATCCCTTTTACGAAAACTATAACCACACGCTATAACTCTCCCAGCTCAGGGAGATCAATCCTTATGTAAGCAGGGTCAGGCTAAGCTCTACTATGACATCTAGTGGTGAACTGTGGCGAGTGGTGCAAAGAGACTTCAGGGGCTGATATCATTTGCATAGATACACCCAATTTGCATAGACATACCCACCCCGTCTAGTATGTGCTCACAGCAGCCCAAATGGTCACTTTGGCCACTGTGGGATCCCCAGTCTCTCTGTTATTGAGGCAGGGGGGATAAAAGTGTTGTTTCCCTGATTATGTGAATCAAGGACAATGGAACGGTGGAACTGTTTATGACAGAGGGATTTGCCATAAACTAAGTAGCACTCGTTAGACAAGGGGCATGGGTTCCAAACCCAGTCAAGTTGAGAGAGGCTGGGGATAGGTCTTTGTACCTGGTGGTGGGACCCTATCTGAAGGCCTAACTGATAGCACCCCCTCCACTGTGGCATATCAGAACTAATTTGGATTCCATTAGGAGTTTAGTCATGAGCTTCTGAATTGACTTCATTGTGGGCCACTGGAGCACTAGCACTGAGGCTCTTCTATTATGAGCTGATCTTGCTGAAGAGCTGAAATCACTGTGTGCTGTGGGGAGCCTGGCGCTATGCAGCGGAAGAGCTGAAATCACTGTTGCTGTGGGAAGCCTGGCGCTATGCTGCTGAGCTACTAACAGAGCAGCTTGCAGAGACAACCAGCAAGTGCAGGCGGACAGCAGAGCAGTTTGTGGGGACAACCAGCAGGTGCAGGTGGACAGCAGAATGGCTGGTGGGGACGACCTGCGACCGGTAAGAGCGGCAGCAGACAGCCAGTGGAGCAGCTGCAGGAGCAACCAACTGGTAGCCAGGGGTGTGGACCGAGACGGCTAGCGGAGCCGGACAGTTCGTGGGACAGCTGGAGTGTGGAGTGTGGCGGAGTGACTTGCATTGACGGCAGCAGCAGAACCCTACGGAGAGGCGGAGCCATCGGCGGGCCACGTAAGGTGTATCAATCCCTGCCTCCTCCAGGTTGGGATGGTAAAACCCTGCCGGGTGAACTTTTGAACCCTGGGGCGGCACTGACCCAGGGCAGAGACTCTTGGGGTGTTGGACTTTTGGGACTTTGAGTGATTCATGGCTGGGGGGTGGGTCTTTGCTCATGTCTGGTCTATGAATCCGAGTTGTGGTGTTTTCCCAAGTTAATGCTGATGTCGGTTACCTCATGTTATTAAAGGTTTTCTGCTATACTGAGGCTCTGTGCTTGCGAGAGGGGAAGAATTGCCTCTTTGAGGCGCCCAGGGGTGTATGTAAGATCTCCCAGGTCAATGGGTGGGGGCTCGAGCCGGTGTTGTATTACCTTGTTGGGAGGAGATCCCTAGATACTGAACCCGGCCATTGCTGCTATTAACTTGGCCTGGCAGAAGGGTTACACTTAAATCCAACAATCCTATCTTAATGCAGCCCAAGTCCTCACATAGCAGCAGTGCCTGTCCTGAGGGAGCACCAAACTCAAGAACACTTCTTTTTCACTTTCTATTTCTACAGCCTCTCAAACCATGAACGCCTGCAACCCAGTAAGTGGAGAAGAACCCCAATGCAATGCTATGTGGATTGTGTATGAAATAAAACTGAGTATTATAGAATGAAATTCAGCTCAGCACAGAAGGCCCAAAAGAGGCCATATACATTACATCGGGCCTTACAATGTGGCCTGGTGGACAGGATAATAAGTTGAAAGTCAATAGACCAGTGTTTTATTCCCAGTTCTGCAACCAAATAGTCATGTGACCTTGGGCAAGTCAGTTAGCCATTTCATGCCTAATTTTCCCCTCTCTCTAACAGGGATAAAGATACTTACTCTCCTTTGCTATCTAGTATTGACAACTACAACTCCAAGCCAGTGCTTTTTTTGTGATGGGATGGCATACTGGCACCTATTTTCCCTGCCTAACTTAAATGATTTACATTCCCCTCGGGCGTACTGGCACCTCTTTTCCTGGGGAGGCTGGGCTCTTAAAGAGGCCGCAACAGCACTTTGGCCCCCAGTGCGGCTTTTTGTTTTTGTTTTTGCTCAACAACTTTCCTCCCCCTGGTTTCAGGCTTTTTTTTTGGTCAACAACTTTCCCCCTGGAGTACCGACACCTTTTTTCTTACAAAAAAAGCACTGCTACAAGCAATCAAACATAATGGAATTTTCTTAAAAATCATGATACTGTATATAAAGGAAAGTGACCACAAATATTATCACCATTGTTGCACAATAGTGATAAATCTTGTACAAAATATGCCTTATAAGGTATCATTTGGAAAAGTTGTCATGTGTGGAACAGTGCTATCTCGATAAAATACATATATTATCATTGAATATGAAGTTACGAAACTTTTCTGTATATTATGTTCAAGGGTAACACCCATGAGAAAACTGACATCAAGACTTCCACACCTTCAGTGTGGTTGGTTGATGGACCAATCAGGAGAATGAACTCTTCCAGTGGGCCTTTCTTAAGGACACCTCAGAGAGCACATGGACAATAGAGACCCCATGACTCAACATGGCATGTAGTACACAGTTTTGAGATATAAATTGGATATGGAGACTTCACTTCCTGGTCTCATTCCTGCCCTACATCTCTGAACTGTGATTTCTAACATGGGGCACTTTGAACAATGGACAGAAGGCCTCCCCCCCCCCCCCCATCATTTGATTGAACAACAAAGACTTAGTGCAAGCTAGCAGATTTAACATCACTGCTATTATCCTATTCTACAAATGCTGGAATTAACTGAAATGTATACGATTCACCATAATCTTTTCAGAACTCTCTTCTTTTTTATTAATAAACTTTTAGTGTTAGTTTACTAGAGGATTGTCATCAGCATTTTTTGTGTGTGAGATCCTGAAGTACATACTGACCTGGGGTGTGTGGCTGACTCTCTGGAGTTGGAAAAACCCAAGAACTTGCCAGCTGTCTACACTGGCCGCTTGAATTTGCGCAAGAGCACTGACTTTGTAATGTACAAAATCAGTGCTTCTTGCACAAATACTTTCACACTCCAGCTCGGGAAAAAGCCCTCTTGCGCAAGACTACTTGCTCAAGAGGGCCAGTGTAGACAGGGAAGAATTGTTTTGCGCAAAAAAGCCCCGATGGCTAAAATGGCGATCGGGGTTTTCTTGCGCAAAATTGTGTCTAGACTGGCCACGGAGGCTTTTGTGCAAAAGCACTTTTTGCGCAAAAGCATCCTTGCCAATCTAGACGCGCTTTTGCGGAAATACTTTTAACGGAAAATCTTTCCGCAAAAGTATTTCCGCAAAATCATGCCAGTCTAGACAAAGCCAAAGTGTAATGAATTTTGGTTTTAATAACATTTCATCATAAAGTCTGGTTTGTCTAAATAGTGCACGGCATGATAGGCTAGAGGGCCTAAAGGGGACGGTCTGTGGCTTCACAGTAACTAGTATAATATTTTGGATGCACACATTTGTCACTGGCTTGGTTATGACAGTGTATATCACCCATCAGGGGACAAGCCCTGTACTCTGGGCAGTCTGTCCTGAGACTGGTTCTCTTAGCTGTGTTCCATGTGTCCCAATATCAGGAGTCTGGTCCCCCCAAAATCAAGGGAGTTGCTTAAAAACCATGAGATGTAGAAGATAACACAGTTCTTTTTTCACTTGTCTTTTGGCTTTGGAACTTTCAGGGTTTGTGCTTTCAAGTTTTCTTCTAGAACCATGAAGCCTAGAGACTTCCATTAAAATAAAAACAAAAAAACCCTGTAATTCTGGTATATTCACATGACTTCATGGTCTTGTGCTTAAAGAAAAATGCCAAATATTGCAATTTGAGATGAAGTCACAAAAGCTGGCAACAATATCTACAAATAAAAAGTGCTAGAATAATGATCATCAGCTGCTGTTAGCCTATTATTCTTCTGTGGAACCATAATGGCTAAAACAAGACAGCTACGTCTAGACTGGCTTGATTTTCCTCAAATGCTTTTAACGGAAAAGTTTTCCGTTAAAAGCATTTGTGGAAAAGAGCATCTAGATTGGCCACGGACGCTTTTCCACAAAAGCACTTTCTGCGGAAAAGCGTCTGTGACGGGGCACTCCCGCCCCGCACTCAGAGCGCTCGGGGGGATGCCGGGCGGGCAGACCGGGGGGTAGTGAGCTCAGTCAGGCCCGCCACGTCGAGCTGCGCGGACGCACCGGAAGTCGGCGCGGGGAGCATCGGGAGGCAAAGGGCGCCGACCGGCAGGGCCCAGGAGGGAGGGGCCGGTGAGGCGCGGGCTGATGAGTTCACGGGGGAAGGGTGGCCGGAGAGCGTCGCAGGGGAAGTGACGGAGAGGGGGAGTGGACCCGGCGGGGGATTTAAACCCGGGGTCGGCACGGTAAAGGGGGAGGAGGTGAACGGAGCAGTAGGAAGGAAGAAGGAGGGAGAGGTGAGACGGGATATCACAGGAGGGGCGGGCCAGGAGGCCTGGTGGAGTAGGAAGCGGCCCAGGGCGGGGTCGTGGAGCCTGTGAGCGGGTGCGTTTTGGGGCATTTCCCCCATCCGCTAGGGAGGGACCGTGGGTCCCTGCCTTTAGGGCCCTGGGCCGGGGTTCGGAGAGGGGGCGGGCCCGAACCCTCCTACTCCGCTGACCGGCGGATCCGGCTCGGGTGGAGGCACGAGCACGTGCAATAAAGAGCCATCGGCCGTGGTGGTGGCTCATTATGGTTGACTCTCTGTGACAGACTAGTTTGTAGTTGACTCTCGGTGACGAACCAGTTCACAGCGTCCGTGCCAATCTAGACGTGCTTTTGCACAAAAAAGCCCCGATCGCCATTTTAGCCATCGGGGCTCTTTTGCGCAAAACAGTACTGTGCTGTCTACACTGGCCCTCTTGCACAAATGATTTGCGCAAGAGGGCTTTTGCCCGAACGGGAGCAGCATAGTATTTCTACAAGAAGCACAGATTTCTTACAGTAGGAAGTCAATGTTCTTGCAGAAATTCAAACGGCCAGTATAGACAGCTGGCAAGTTTTTCCGCAAAAACAGCTGCTTTTGCGGAAAAACTTGCCAGTCTAGACACAGCCGACCTGTTTATTTTGATTGGGAAAGTAACTCTGGATCTAGGACTGAATGGCAAATATTTTTTAAAGGTGTCCTCCCCCTTTTAGCTTCTCCTCACCCATTTTTTTTTTTTTTTAATTTTAAACTTGTGATCTCTCAGCACTCTCTCAGTTCCAGTTCATTCTGGATCAATTTTCTCCTTGTTGTCTCAAACTTCATCCTCACTTCAAAGTACAGAAAGATAGAAATCCATTATATATTAAAATAAAATGTGCTTTGTATGCCAATTCCTACCCCCACCAGCTCATATGAGTTTGCTAAGCTAACTGAAAACTCATTTCCTGTTTGTTACATTGATTTCATCTGCAAGCTAACTTGTAAGTTTTCCTGCTCTTAAAATGTTTCCTCTTTTCTATTTAGACAGAGAATTTTCCCTTTATGTCTCTCAAGGAAAAGTAATATCCTTACTGAAAGATAAGGCAATGCTCCTTCCAGCACTCACAAAGGCACTAACTAAATGTCCCTGGGGATTCTGCAAAATTGGTTTTAGACACTTGTGGTTTGCAAATTATCTCTGACCAGTTTTAACCCAAGTGAAGCTCACACAGTGCTTGACCCAACAATTACCTCTCTTTCCTTGCTGTTTTGCAAATTAAGGCTACATCTAGACTGCAAGCCTCTTTTGAAAAATACTTTAGAAAAAGCCTCTTTTGAAAGAGCATCTAGACTACAACCAGTACTTTCAAAAAAGCAAGCCACTTTTTCGAAAGAGAGCACCGAGGCAGTCTGGATGCTCTCTTTCAAAAAAGCACAGTTTGCATTACTGTGACGGGGCAGAGGCGCCCAGCACTCTGATCCCCCTGGAAGTTGCCTTTGTGGCGACCCAGGGGTCGGAGCGAGAGGCCCCGGCACCACGAGCGGCGGCGGGCGGGCAGGGGCCGGAGGCGCCGGAGACAAACAGGGCGGCCCCAGTGTGGGGCGAGCGGCGATGTGCCGGGTGCTCCCGGGCCGCGGAGGCGGCAACGCGCCTGCACCCGCCGAGACCACGCCTGACGTCACGTGGGGGGGCGGCACCAGATGGCGGGTGCGCTGCCCCGCCGGAAGTAGAGCCACATACAGGGGGCGGAGCTCCCACCCCCTGCCCACAAGCGGCGCGGGGATTTAAAAGGCCGGACATGACTGCCCGAGAGAGAGGTGGACCCAAACTGCAGAGGTAAACCCCCGCATCGGCGAGACAGCGCAACAGGGAGAGGAAGCAGCTCAGGGCAGGTGAAGGGAGCCTGAGGGCTGGCATGTTACGGCAGATGCCCCGCCAGCCGGACCGGACACCGTAAGCGTACCGAGTCCTTAGGGCCCTGGGCTGGGGTCCATGAGAGGGGCGGGCCCGGACCCCCCTCTCCCTGCTACGGGAAGCTCGGAGACCCCTGGTGTTAAAGGGGCCCCCTGGTCCAAGAAGACAGTTGACTGGGGACGCCAGACGGTGAACCCCTGGGGAAGATGAGCACAAGACTCAGGCGGAGAGTATGGGGTGCCAGTGGGCGCCCCGATAGACTCCTTTACAATTACATAGCGCCTTTTTTTGAAAGAGCATCTCGAAATGATTTTACTGGCCTAGAACAGGACATGTGCTTTCAAGAAATGTCCCCTTCTGTACTGCTTATAAACAATCAACACAGCCGCGAAGGCAACTTCCAGGGGGATCAGAGTGCTGGGCGCCTCTGCCCCGTCACACACCTCCCCCCTTAAATGTCCCTTTACCCCGTGATCCATATCTCCTTCTTGGCCGTCGCTTTGGGAGAAGAAGTCCGCATTCCCATGGATGGCCCCGGCTCGGTGGGCTACGTCAAAGGCATATGGCTGTAACGAAAGATACCATCGCATAATTCGGGGATTTGTGACTTTCATATTGTGCAGCCACCGTACCGGGGCGTGGTCGGTCACGACTGTGAACCGGCTGCCCCATAGGTAATATCTCAGCATCTCTATTGCCCATTTTACAGCCAGCGCTTCCTTTTCTATGGTTGAGTACTTACGTTCCCGTGAATACAATTTGCGTCTTATATATATCATGGGATGTTCTGCCTCTGTGTGCACTTGGGACAGGACGGCCCCCAACCCGTCCTCGGAAGCGTCAGTCTGCACTATAAAGGGTCTGTGAAAGTCCGGTTGGGTTAGTATCAGTGCTTCAGTTAGCTTACTCTTAAGTGTTTGGAAGGCTTGGTCACAGGCCTCCGTCCAGGGCACCTTGTAGGGGCACGCTTTTCGGGTCAAGTCTGTTAGAGGGGTGGCCAGGGACGCGAAGTGTGGTACAAAGTGCCGGTAATAACTGGCCAGGCCTAAAAATTGCCGCACCTGCCTCTTTGTTTTGGGGGGGGTATTCCCGTAAGGCCCTTACCTTATCGGCTAGGGGTTTTACATGGCCCCTTCCTACCGTGTAGCCTAGATACGTCACTTCTCGCTCTCCGAAGTGGCACTTGCGGGGGTTGGCCGATAGCCCTGCCTCCTGCAGTGTTCTCAGGACGGCCCGGAGTCGTCTCAGATGTTCTTCCCACGACTCGCTGTACACTATAATGTCGTCAATGTACGCGGCTGCATACTGGTGATGGTCCTTTAGAACATTATTCATTAGGCGTTGAAACATGGCCGCTGCTCCATGCAAGCCGAACGGCATTCTAACGAATTGGTGTAGTCCAAAGGGTGTCGAGAAGGCTGTTTTCTCCCTTGAGGTGGCGGTGAGAGGGATTTGCCAATACCCTTTGCTTAGGTCGATGGTCGACAGGTAGTGCGCTTGCCCGAGTCGGTCCAATAGTTCGTCCACCCTAGGCATAGGGTAGGCGTCGAAGCGTGATATACTGTTGACCTTTCGGAAGTCGATACAAAAGCGCGTCGAGCCATCGGGTTTTGGGACCAATATGATAGGGCTCCGCCATGCGCTCTGTGACTCCTCAATCACTCCCCAGGGAAGCAGATAAGGCAGGTCGACATTGCAAATGAGGCAGGGATTTAAATATCCAGCACCTAATTTGCATAAAAATGGCCACCACGTTTTGCCGACTCAGCACTTTGTCGGCAAAAAGCAGCAGTCTAGAGGGGGATCTGTCGAGAAAGAAAGCCTTTTTTCAACAGATCCCTTATGCCTCCTGCAAGGAGGTTTACAGGATCTGTCGAAAAAGGCTTTCTTTCTCGACAGATCCCCCTATAGACTGCTGCTTTTTGCCGACAAAGTGCTGAGTCAGCAAAACGTGGCGGTTATTTTTATGCAAATTAGGCCTGGGATATTTAAATCCCTGCCTCATTTGCAATGTCGACCTGTCTAATCTGCACCCCTCTGCCGACAGAGGGATGCAGTCTAGACATACTCTGGGCTAGTAGATGGGGGAAGCAGTAGACATATCTTGATTTTAGTAAGTTTTTTGACACAGTTCCATGTGCCATTCTCAAAGGAAACTGGGAACTGTTGCCTAGCTGAAATTACTATAATGTGGGTGCATAACTACTTGAAAGGTCATGCACAAAGAGTAGTTTTTAAAGATTTTCTTGTCAAAATGGTTGGGACATAGCAAAGGGGGCGATTCCCCAGGGGTCAGTCCTAGGTTCAGAGCAAGTCAATATTTTCATTAATGACTTAGATAATGGAATGAAGAGGATGTACAGATGACATCAAGCTGGAGAGTGTTGCGAAGACTTTGGAGAACAGGGTTAGAATTCAGAATGACCTTGTTAAATCGGATAATTGATTTGAAATCAATAAGATGAAACTCAATAATGGTAAGTACAGAATTCTACACTTCTGAAGAAAAAATCAAATGCACAGCTACAAAACGGGGTAGTAGCATTGCTGTAAAGGATCATAGGTTGAATATGCTAACACACTGATGCAGTTGTGAAAAAGGCTATATCTTTCTGAGGTGCATTAGCTGAATGTAAGATATATGAGGTAATTCTCCTCTTCTATTCATTGCTTAGCTGGCTGACAATGTTCACTTCTGGGACTCACTTCTTAGAAAATATGTGAATAAATTGGAGTAAGTCAAGAAGAGCAATGAAACTGATAAAAGGTTTAGAAAAGCTGACCTCTGAGTAGGGATATAATAGTGTATCCAGTATCAGAGGGGTAGCCGTGTTAGTCTGGATCAGTGTTGTATCAAGCAAGCAAGGTAGTAACAAACTTCAACAGGCCTTTGTTTAACAAAGGTGAAACCTCTTAACAAAGTTGCTGCTGCTCCCCTCTGTAGCTCTCACTCAGGCCTGGCCCATCTCCTCCCCCCCCCCCTTCCTGTTTCCTGTGCTTCCAGATTCCCAACAGCCAGTGCTCCCAGTTCTAATAATTACAAGCAGCATCTAAAACACCACATTCCCTCCTCTCTTAAGAAGCTCTCCCAATTATAAAATAAACATTGTTGTTCTAACCACAGCAACAAATATGAAACAACACACTATACTGTAGGCAGAAATATTACACTGAAAACACTGTAAATACCACATAACATTGTCCAGACAGGTGGTCGTCTAGGTCTGACAGACCGTCTCTCAAACCCCGGTTCCAGTGCAATGTCTTGTTCTGTTGGTGCTACGGTGAAGTCATACAATGTGGGCTGAGCGTTGGCATCATCTCCTCTTGGTGCATAGGCAGGTGCAAGATAAGAAGCATTCCACACCCGCCCATCAGAAAGTCGATAGGTATAAGGTCCTTTCTTCTCTATGATTTTAAGAGGAGATGTGAATTTATGGTCCCCTTTGCGTAAAATTCCAGGTTTTCTTACGAAGGAACCACACTCAAACTTAGGTTCCTTAGCATCCTGCCGTTTGTCTGTGAAAGCCTTATACTTTGCTTGCTTCTGCTCAACTGTTTTTCTTACAGCAGCCTCATTTGATGCATCAGGTCTTGTCTTTAACAATCCAGCAATGTTCAGTTTAGTATTCATCTGTTTTCCATGCAGTAACTCTGTGGGTGATCTTTGCATTGTGGCATGTCATGTAGCCCTGTAAGCTTGCAAGAAATCAGTAGTGAAGATTTTCCACGAGCACCCTTCCAGTTTAGCCATTTGCAAACTTTCAAACTTCTGTTAAACCTTTCGATTTCCCCATTGGCTTGAGGGTAATACAGGGATGATCTATGTAAAATGTTTCTCTCTGCTAGAAAAGTTTCAAATTCCACGGAAGTAAATTGACTACCATTATCTGAAACCAGTTCTTTGGGGTTACCTTCCTTGCTAAAAACTGTAGAGAGGAACTTAATTACTGTAGCAGAAGAAATTTGCAATGTAAACACCACTTCAGGCCATTTACTGAAATAGTCTATTAAAATTATGGCATAATTACCAGTCATTTGGAATCACTGACAAAAAAGCTTGACCAATACTTTCCTTCTTTGTCATCAGAAATGTATGAGTGTTTTAGGAACCCTTTTGTTGAGTTCTCACAAAATTTACACAGTCTGCAAGAACAACAGCAACTGACTGAACTACAGTGCAATTGAATTTTGAAGATAAAATTCAATGAAGTGCCACTTGATGTGTTTTGGATTTCAATAAGAAGAGTATTCTGTGATCGCAGTAAAAGCAGTGAACATCTTACTCCAGTTATCAACTTCTTACCTCTGTGAACAAGCTTTCTCATGTCTTACAAACATTAAAAGCAAAGAAAGCAATCGTTTGCTGTCTGTCGAGGAAGCACTGCGAGTGTGTTTGTCAAAAATTTGGCCAAGAATTCAACATTTGTGCAAAAAGAAACAATCCCATCCTCGTCACCAAAATGTTGTATCAAGCAAGCAAGGTAGTAACAAACTTCAACAGGACTTTATTTAACAAAGGTGAAACCTCTTAACAAAGTTGCTGCTGCTCCCCTCTGTAGCTCTCACTCAGGCCTGGCCCATCTCCTTCCCCCTCCTTCCTGTTTCCTGTACTTCCAGATTCCCAACAGCCAGTGCTCCCAATTCTAATAATTACAAGCAGCATCTAAAACACTACAATCAGCAAAAGAGACGAGGAATCCTGTGGCACCTTATAAACTAACAGATTTACTGGAACATAAGCTTTCGTGAGCAAAGAGGAGGAGGCAGACTGAATTGACCTCATTATCTCCAGCAGCCTTACTCTTGATTGGTACTCTTTTCGTATGCCTGGATATTTATATCTGCCCCTGGAATTTCCACTACATGCATCTGATGAAGTGGGTCTTTGCCCACGAAAGCTTATGTTCCAGTAAATCTGTTAGTCTATAAGGTGTCACAGGACTCCTCGTCAATAGTGTATCCAATTAACGATTAACCAATAAGCAGATGCTTATCAGTTAACACTACTGGCTACACCAGGGTTGGGCAATAATTTTGGAACGAGGGCCACTTCAAAAACTTTTGAAGTGGTCGTGGGCCGCCCCAGAAGGAGCAGGGCCTCAGACAGAAGGGCAGAGCCTTGGGTGGAAGGGGCGGGCCTTTAGATAGCAGGATTTCAAAGGGCTCGCACCTCCCATGCGGCTCTTAGGCATCACGTTAGCAGGAGATGAGAGCTGCGAGCCCTTTCAATTGCTTCTATTTAAAGGATTTGCCAGGTGGCTGCCAGGCAACGCAGCTGCCCAGCAGATGCAAGCCCTCTAAATAGAAGCAGTTGAAAAGGCTCGCTCGTCCTGGCTCCCAGGCAACTCGCCAGCAGTGAGGTTGGGAGCTGTGGGCTGCTTCTAATGAAAGGGCTCGTAGCTCTGGCACCACTAGCGCATTGCCAGGGAGCCAGGACGTGCGAGCCCTTTCAACTGCTTCAACAGGCACAGGGAATGCGGGAGCTCTTTAAACAGAAGCAGTTAAAAGGGTTGATGCATCTCCAGTTCCCAGGCAATGCGTTAGGGGAAAGGGCCTGGAACTGCCGCGTGGGCCGGATCAAAGCCCTAGGCGGGCCGGATTTGACATGCTGAGAGGTTCCCTCCCCCCACAGCTCTGTGAGTAACCAGTTCCATCTGCAACTCTGCCATAACAGGGGCTTGGGAGCTAGTGGGCAGGCAGGCAGGCTCAGTCCTGGCTCATGCCAGGTCTCGGCAGCTACCCCCACTGCAGCTTTGCAATAAAAGTGGTCTGGAAACCAGTGAACAGGCAGCCTGTCTTAGACCCAGCTCATGCTGGATTAGGATTAGGGTTAGCTGTCCGAATCCAGCACGAGCCAGGACTTCAGCCAGCCTGCCTGCCCGTTGGCTCCCAACTTCCTTTTAAAGCAGAACTGCAGTGGAGGTAGCTGCCAGGGTCTGGTATGAGCGGGCACTGAGCCAGACTGCTTGCCCAATGGTTCCTAAGTTTGTTATTGCAAAACTGCAGCAAGGGTAGCTGCTGGGACTCAGCGCATGCTGGTAGTGAGCCTGCTTATGCGCCGGCTCCCAAGCTCCTTTCAATGCAGAGCCACAATAGTTAATCGACAAAAATGTTGTCAAGTATACGGTTCCTGAATTACACACTTCTTAACATCCCTACCTATGTGGAAAGGTTTAAAAAACTAGGCATGACAAAAAAAAAAAAAAACTGGGGGAAGGGGATTGAATAAGAGCCTTCAAATGTGTTAAAGGCTGTTATCAACAGGATGCTGATTAATTTTTCTTCCTGTCCACTGAAGGTCGGACAAGAAGTAATGGGCTGAATCTGCAGCAAGGGAGATTTAGATTAGATATTAGGAAAACCTTTCTAATTATAATGGTAGTGAAGTTATGGACTAAAGGAGGTTGTGGAATCCCCATCCTTGGAGCATTTTATGAATAAGTTGGACAAACGCCCCTCAGGGATGGTCTAGATTTACTTGGTTCTGCCCCTGTGGACGGGGTTGGTCTTGATGACCTGTGGCGCTCTGTTCCTGCCCTACATGTCTATGATGCTATGATTCTTACCCTCATACAGAATTATAATGCTTTGAGTCCTGGACTGATTTATCTGTGCAGGAAAATCAGTCCAGAACTCAGCTGGCGTTGCTAAAATGACTCCACTATTTGATAAGGATGAATTGAAGACAATGCAATTTCAATATATCTCAAAGATCCCTTTTACCAATGCTTATAATTACACCACTTTGCACATAATATAAAATATAAAGCTCATTGAGCAGCCTTCCTTTAGGCTTATTATAGAAAATATTACTCCCAGAAGGCTCAAGTAAGTGGCTTATCTTCCATATTTACAAAACCTTGAGAAAGCTTTGCCTGGTAAAGAGCCTACACTATTACATGCAATCAAGTAAAGGATGTGTTGGGTACAGATAAAGGAGTGCATGAAAAGGGCACTATATGCATGTGTTTTAAATTGTTTATGGTCAAATAAGCTTAGTTCAAATTGTCACTAGCAATATATGCAATACCTGAATATTTTTAGCTTATCTCATGCATTTCCTGTGTGCACGTATGTGGTTGAACTCTTTGCTCATATAAACACTCTCGTCAATGGTTCAGAGCAAACTTCAAGGGGACTCCGATTGAAACAAAAGTATTGGCTTTATAGTCAAATATTCTAGGTATGGCTCATGATAAGGCTCTCATAGCAACAAAAGTCTCAGCAAAACACCACTGTAATAAATGGAGCTATATCAAGGATGAATTTAGTCCTAAGTAAACATGTCATATTTGCAAAGGGAAATGTAAAGGCTCACTAGGGGGGAGAGAGGCTTCCATTACTTCCAAGGTACTGTGAATTGAATGAATCTAGTACAATATGTAGAGCTGGGCAAAATTGTTTGGTCAAATACTAATTTGCCAAAATATGTTGTTTCTGGGCAACTGAAACTATTTTCAAATTCAGGTTAAATTCAACCAATAGTTTTGGCCAAATTTAAAAAAAATGAAAAAAAACCCCAGTTCATTATGACATTTTCAGAATGGAAATATTTCAATATTTAATTTATAAATAAGCCATGTCTTTTCAAATTGACATTGCTAAAACAAAACATGGACTTGAAACAAATTTTAAAAATTTTAGTTCAACCCAAATGAAATATTTTCACTTTTTCATACTGTCATTCATTCAGTCTGAAACTAAGGGTATGTCTATATCGCATGGCTATTTCAGGATACCAGAGGTATCCCAAAATTACTACTCTGCGTCTACACAAGCCACTATTATTTTTCAAAATAACGGGCACACTATTTTGCCATCCCAGTAAACCTTGAAGGATAAGCAATGGCATGAAGGATAAGCAATGGCTCGAAATAGTGCATTGTATTGTAATTTGGCATGGTGTAGACCCACCAAATTTCAAAATAAGATACTTTGAAAAAGATTCGAAATAAGATATGTATTTGTGTAGCACTAAATTGCGTATCTTATTTTAAGTTTTGGGTGCTGCGTAGACGCACCCTAAGAAATTTTTTCCCCAGATTTTTTGGTTCAGATAATTAATCAAAAACATCATTTATTTACTCAGCTCTAATATTTTGATGCTTACCTGTTCATTAACAGGCAAGTACCAGAATTATGCTACACTTAGATTCTGTGTCATACCCCATTACAGAAACTGTGGCTCATTATATCTAATCTCCCACATGGGATGGAGCCGGCCCTGGAGGCACCGCTACCGCAGCCAGATGTCCTGGGGCCAGCCTCAGAGGTGCCACTATCGTGGCCACATGGCTTGGGGCTGGTCGCAGCATTCCAGCCTCTGGGGCAGCTTGGGGACGCGTGGCAGTGGTGCTTCCGGGGCCAGCCCCAGGCTGCGTGGCCATGGCAATGACACCTCTGGTGCTGGAACCTTGATCACATGGCTGAGGTGCCATTGAGGAGCCTCAGCCCCACTGCTGCCTCCTCTCCAGCAGCTGGGCGGAGGGAGGCGGGGGGAGGCTGAACTCCTTCCCCCCGGCACTCATGCCACAGGTCAGGCACACCTGTTAGGGAGTAAGGTAACGAACTGCCTCACAGGCCAAATCAAAACCCTAGGCAGACCGGATCCAGCCCGCTGAGAGTGTTTTGCCCACCTCTGTGTTAAGGGGATGAGAGAGCACTCTGGATATGTCCACCCTGCAGGCTTAACTCGAAATAAGTTATGCAAACTGAGCTATGTCAATTGCGTATCTTATTTCAGAATAGCTTATTTTGAAATAGGGAGCGTCTACACAGCACTTATTTCGAAATACAGGCAGTCCCCGGGTAACGTGGATCCGACTTATGTCGGATCCCTACTTAAGAAAGGGGTGAGGGAACCCCGAACTAGCTGCGTCCCCCCCCAGCAGACCGCCGAGATGCGCCGCGGCGGTCCCGCCGCCCGCATCCTCCACGGCAAGAAAAGCTGCTCTGCATCTCCCTAGTCTCCAGGGAGACGCAGAGCAAAGCCGCGGAGGATGCAGGCGGCGGGACCGCCAAGACGCGCTACGGTCCCGCCGCCCCCGTCCTCCGCGGCGAGAAAAGCCTGGTCTGCTGGGGGGGGGGGGGTGTGCAGCTACTGCGCCCCCACACCCTCCCCCAGCAGACCAGGCTTTTCTCGCCGCTGGTCAGTTTCAGCAGCGGCTGAATCAGGACACCTGGGGTAGAGCAGCTGGGGGGCTGCCGGGTTGGTCCCACAGTGCCAAGGTGCAGCGCTGCGGGGACCTACCCGGCAGTGCCCCAGCTGCTCTGTCCCAGGTGTCCAGATTCAGCCGCTGTTGAAACTGATCAGCGGCTGATTCCAGGAAGCCCAGGGCAGAGCAGCTCTGACTCAGGCTTCCTGTAGTTAGCCGCTAGTCAGTTTCAGCAGCGGTTGACTTGGGGACACCTGGGGCAGAGCAGCTGGGGTGCTGCCGGGTTGGTCCAGTAGCGCCGAGGAGCAGCGCTGCGGGACCAACCCAGCAGCACCCAAGCAGCTCTGCCCCAGGAGTCCCAAGAGCAGCTGGGGTGCTGCCGGGTTGGTCCTGCCGCGCCAAGGGTCGGCGCTATCAGACCAACCCAGCAGCACTCCAGCTGCTCTGCCCCAGGCGTGTCCGATTCAGCCGCTGCTGGTCAGTTTCAACAGCGGCTGAATCTGGACGCCTGGGACAGAGCAGCTGGGGTGCTGCCGGGTTGGTCCCCGCAGAGGAGCGCCGCACTTGGCGCTGCGGGGACCAACCTGGCAGCACCCCAGCTGCTCTACCCCAGGCGTCCCCAAGTCAGCTGCTGCTGAAACTGATCAGCGGCTGATTCCAGGAAGCCCGGGGCAAAGCAGCTGTGCCTCGGGCTTCCTATAGTCAGCCGCTGGTCAGTTTCAGCAGCGGCTGAATCGGGGACACCTGGGTTCAATATGTTCCAGTTCCGACTTACATACAAATTCAATTTAAGAACAAACCTACAGTCCCTATCTTGTACATAACCCGGGGACTGCCTGTAGAGCACTCTTCCTTCAACTTCCCTTATTCCTCATACAAAGAGGGTTACAGAAGTCGGAGTAAGAAGTCCTCCAGCTTGACAGTATTTTGACACTATTTCAAAATACCTGCCTGCTGTGTAGACACAGACTGTTATTTCGGAATAGCACTAGTTATTTCAAAATAGTGTTGCAGTGTAGACGTACCCTCTGTTGCAGGGGGATGGACGGGCAAGGCTGATGGCAGCGCAGCAGGGCTAGGGGCAACCCCATCCCCTACGAGCAGCATGGGCCTGGCTCTGCTGGCCAGAAGCCCTGCCCGCGCTCATGTTGTGCTGGTAGAGCAGCAGCAGGCAGAAGTGGCTAAGGAAGCAGTGGGCCATGGTGGCAGCGCTGCCCACCTTGATCCCAGAAGGTTATTTCTACAAAACCTTTATCACTCTATAAATGTTAGTATGTTATAACAAAATCATTTTACCCATCACTGTTTCCACTCAAATTTTTCATTAACCTTTTTTTATGCACACTCATGGCATGACTATTTTGAACTCCTTTATATTTAAAAAAATTGCAGCCCTTGTTTACAAAAAAGCACATCCACCCCCAGAAACTCCTGCATATGGGCCTGTACACCCCTGAGCGATATAAGTTACACCATCCTAAAGCATCAGGGTGGACTGCGCTATGTCAGTGGAGAGCTTTTCGCACCAACATAGCTACCTTAGCTTGCAGGGGCTGGAATAGTTGGCTTAGAGCAGCTACATTAGAGATCTTACAGAGGTCTTGCATCGGTGCAGCTGGACCCCTGTAAATACACTAGTGCACTTGGACAGGAATATGGACAGAATATTGCAGCTTGGAGAACAAGAAGGAATGATCAGATATCTTGCGAAAGGAGTAGATCTAAACAAACTAACCATTTTTGTAGTGTACATCCTCACATATATCTAGACATGTCTGCTTAGAATAATCAAGGATATAGGACATAGAAGATATGTTTATGCAGGTAAAAACAAGATGAGGCTACAAAAGACACTGATAAATGTTTAGTTTTTACTGAAGTGAGCAGCTAATAAAAACGAAACTTTAGTTTCATATGGATAAAGGCCTCCAGGAGAATGGCTGAGGTGAACTGCCAGACAGAAACACATTGGGAAGTGCAATGAAAGCCAGAAACAATTACTGAGATAGGGTCAACAGATAAAGGGAAGGTGGTAACAACTTTTAAATGTCACAGTCACACAAATCTCAATGTGCAGGTCAATATAAAAGACAAAGAGAATTGGAACACAGAGAAGAAAAACAGTCACGAACCAATAGACTATTTCAAGAAGGATCAGCTAATAAAATATTCATCTGCTCTGCGCTCACCCTTTGTATTCAGACCTGCTCGATATCTTCGACTAACTGTATTGTTATTGTATATTATGTATACCATAGTAATGCCTGCAGGCCTCTGCTGAGACTGCAAACCCATTATGCTAAGGTGCTCGACCAGGGGAGCCAACAGCCACACTGGGCCCCTGGGAAAGGTGAGGGAGCCAGCTCCGTGCTCATGGAAGGGTCAGAGCCTTGGGTAGAAAGGACAGGGACAGGGACAGTACCATATGGTGCTCCAGCAGCGATTTAAAGGGCCCAGGACTCTGGGTGCTGCTCCTGCCACAGTAGTAATGACCCAGAACCTCAGGCCCTTTAGCATTGCCGGGCCCTGGCATAGTTGTCCCCTTTCCCCCACCTTCGGTCGGCAGGCCTGTGCTGGACATAGTCCCTGTCCAAAAATCATATAGCCTAAATAAATGAGGCACACAAAAGGGTTATTATTTCCATTTTACAGATAGGAACTGTGGTCCAAGATCACACAGGAAGTTGTGATAGTGCCAGGAACCAACCTATATCTCCTGAGCTTTGGTCTAATACCCTAATCACAACACTCTCCTTGTGTGTCTTCTGCTTCACTGCTGATACCGGCCTTAATGCCCCCTCTGTTGCCTTCTCCTGCCTCAGTATCTGTATTTTCTCCTATGCAGCTTCATATATATGTAGCCCAAGGTCCAGTGTGTTTCAGCAGCAGCCCTGGGAACTACAAGTTGTGGACTACAAACTGCGGCATGTTGGGAGAACTTCCTGGTTCCTGCCAGGATGTGCCCTCTGCCCCCACAGGCTGCATGCTGAGAGAAGGGGCTGCTGAACTGTTTTCCTCTTCTATATTTTTTACAGAATAAAGCCTGTTCCTGGTGATTTGTCGGAGTGGGTCTGGTCTGAGGTGCACTCACACATACACAACGCAGAGCACACCAAGCAGCCTCAGGCCTAGCCCTCCCCCCACAGTGGTGTAAGAAGTCACAAGCTTCCCCTATGCTGAATAACCTCACACTGGGCTAGCCAACAGGATGGGTTACATTTTTTAGCTACTGGTGCCGTGACTCGGATAGGGGAAGCTTGATTAGTTTGCAGAGAGTTAGGAATCTGCCACACCAGGACAGCATGAACTCACAGTTTGGAGCCCAGGGGGATTGGTATGACCCGGGGTTGGTGTCAGTGAAAGTAGAGACCCCTAATGGGTGTCGTGGCCTAGAGATCCCTGTGGCTAAGGATATAGCTGTTGGAGGGGAAACCTTAGGGAAGAGCATAGCAGTGCCATATCTCCCTGCACAGCACCAAATCCGTGGGGTGCCTGTTTTCAGTGGTGGTACAGATTGCAGAGTAAACATTGAGGACTGGATAAAAGCTATAGAATATCTGCTGGCAGCCACTGGCATTCCTGAGCCTCTGAAGTTCCGCACCCTTGTCAGATACCTAAGTGGGGGGGCCTGTAAATTAGTCCTTAATCTGCCACCTCAGGAGCAGTTTCCAGCCCGAGCTGTTGAAGAGCTTAGAGCAGAATACAGTGACTGTCATTTATCGTTGGACCCCTTGGCAGACTTTTATGAGCGATGCCAACGCCCTAGAGAAACAGCCTCAGCCTATGCCATTGAGTTAGAAGCCTTACTACAGGTAGTAGAGGAGAAGCTCCAACAAGGCCGATCCTTCCCTGATCGGGACTATAAACTGACACAACAGTTCATGTGGGGCATCCGGGACCGAGAAGTGCGGAACAGGTTGGCACCTATGCAGCCTCGCTACATGACATTCCGACAGTTGCAAGAAGAACTGCGTCAGTTGGCCCGGGAGAGGAATGTAGAGGGTAGAATGCATGGGCCAGCCCAGAGGATAAATAGCCTACAACAAGCTGCCCAGTCAGATGATGCTGTGCAGGCTGCCCCTGAGGTACCTCCACCCAGCAGTACCCCGCATCAGGCAATGCTGGAGACAGTGAAGGGCCTAACTGGACTAGTCTAGGAACTGACTGCCCTCCAGAAACAGAGCCATGTGAGAATGGGACAGCTGGAGGCACAGGTATTGCAGCAAGGTGTAGCAATGAGGGCAGCACCTCAAAATTCTAGATGGGAAAGTGGGGGAAGTACCCCTGACAACAGTGCCCGTGTCACCAGAAGCCATTTTGTATGCCACCGTTGTGGACAAGAAGGCCACATAGCCCGTGGCTGCCGTCAAGTCTCTCAGGCTCCCTCCTCTTTAAACTGCTAAAGCCTGACACTGAGGGGCAAGTGAAGGGCACACAGTTGGTGAGAAGTTCCCCAATAGCATCAGTGTGCACAACGTTCCAGTGTACCCGACCATTTGCCAGCTGGCCTCCCAGCCTGATGGGGCCCTTGACTGAGGAAATTGTGGAAGTGAATGGTATTCTGTGCAAGGCTCTAATTGATTCAGGGTCGCAGGTCACAACTATCACAGAGGATTTCTGGAGAAATCACCCTACCCTGGGCAAGTCACATCCCACGCCTGTAGATCTCTTGATAGAGGGTGCTGGTGGCCAAGCAGTCTCTCATCTAGGAGCTATCAAATTAGATTTATCTTTCCTTGGGCAAACCTACAAGGGAGTCCCTGCCCTTCTGGTGCCTGGAACGAAGTACCGACAGGGAGTCCCTGTGTTGTTGGGGACAAATGTCATACGTTCCAGCTGGCAGGATTTAGCCAACCAATTGGGCAACCAATTCCCAGATTGTCTGAAAGAGAAGTCACCAGTCTGGCATGCAGCCTATAAGAAAGTAATCTTTGGCCAAGAGAGACCATCCTTGAGATACACTGGCAAGCAACCCATCTTGTTGAGAGCTGGAGAAGGAAAAACTGTACCTGTGAAGGCCCCTTGGGGTGCAGGATGGGAGCCCTACACTGTTCTGGTTGAACCTGATGCTAAGAGTCACCTGCCAGGGAATTTGAGGGTGGAGGAAGGTATAGTAGATGTTGAACATGGGAAGGCTTGTGTTTATCTGCAGAATGTAGGACAAAAAACAGCAATAATAGGGAGGAACCAGCATCTAGCTACAGCATCAGTAGTCTACAGCATGGCTAGCATGAGCAGCAGCTTAAAATACTCTCCAGGGCGAGCACCGAGAGAAGAGGCACAAGCCAATGCCGAGGTGCCAGAAGTAGACCTGACTCAGGTAGATGTGCAGGACCCAGCTCAACTGAAGATGTTGGAAGAACTGTTGAAGCGGAACGCAGATGTATTCTCTAAAAGTGATCTTGACTTGGGGTGTACTTCCACAGTCAAGCATGGGATACCCCTGATCGACACTACTCCTGTTAGACAACCCTACCGGAGGATACCTCCAGCACAGTACCAGGAGGTCCGCAAGCACTTGCAGGGTATGGCAGAGGTGGGCGCAATAAGACCAAGTCAAAGCCCATATGCTTCACCAATGGTGGTGGCAAGGAAGAAAGATGGCTCTATGAGAGTGTGCATTGACTACAGACAGCTGAATGCTAAAACCACTCGGGATGCATTTCCTCTGCCCCGTATGGAAGAAGCTCTGGATGCCTTAGGAGGAGCCAGATATTATTCTACACTAGATCTTACTTCAGGAGATTGGCAGGTAGAAATGGCAGAAGAAGATAAACCCAAAACTGCATTTATCACCCCCATGGGACTGTTTGAATGTAATCACATGCCCTTCGGTCTACAGAACACACCAGTCACCTTCCAGAGGTTGATGACACATGTTTTGGGGGATCTAAACTTCTCAGCAGTATTGATTTATCTCGATGATGTCATAGTGTTCTCCAGTACTTTTGAGGAGCATCTGCAGCGCTTGGAGATGGTTTTTGACAGACTCCGCCAACACAAGCTCAAGCTACAGCCCAGAAAATGTCATCTGCTACGAGAAAAGGTACGATATCTTGGGCACATAGTATCTGCCCAAGGCATTGCAACAGATCCAGATAAAGTTCAGCAGGTGAGAGACTGGAGGATCCCTGCTAACAGGAAGGAAGTGTTACAGTTTCTTGGGTTCACTGGCTACTACAGAAGATACATCAAAGGCTACTCCAAATTGGCAGCCCCATTATTCAGACTAACTGGAGGGGGCACCCAGACTAGCAGGAGGAATAAGAGGGGTCCTATTAAGATACCAAGTTTTGTTTGGACAAAGGAATGTGACCAGGCTTTTACAGAGCTGAAAACAAAGCTGACAACTGCACCAATATTAGGTTATGCTGACTACAGTTCACCATTCATTCTCCAGACAGATGCATCTACGGAGGGTCTAGGAGCAGTACTGGCACAGGTTCAGTTAGGAAAGGAGAGAGTCATAGCTTATGCCAGCAGGCGCTTAACTGCCTCAGAAAAAAATTATCCTGCCCATAAACTGGAGTTTTTGGCATTAAAATGGGCAGCTGCAGATAAATTTAGAGACTATCTTCTAGGACACCAATTCACAGTGCTAACTGACAACAATCCACTGACCTATGTCACTACTTCCGCTAGGTTGGATGCAACTAGTCAAAGGTGGATGGCAAAGCTGGCAGAGTTTAACTTTGACAAAAAGTACCGGCCTGGGAGAAGCAATGCCAATGCTGATGGCCTGTCTCGACTACCCTGGGAGGAGGTGGCTACTGTTCTGAATGCCGGATGCAATGTGTCTTCCATAGCAACCCAGGGTGATGGCCAAGGGAGAGCAACAGGTGGAGCTGAGCCACTCCATTGGCCAGGCATATAGTTAATCCCAGGCCTGCCTAAGGAAGAACTGAGGAGGCTGCAGGAAAAGGATGCAGTAATCTCTCGAGTAAGATCCTACCTGCCCAGACAGCGGACACCCAGTGCCCGGGAGAGGCGGAAGGAAGTAACACCAGTGAAGATATTACTGAACCAATGGAAACGATTGCAGCTGGTAGAAGGGATCCTTTACAGGAGAACAACAATCCCAGGAGAGGGACAGATCCAACAAGTTGTGCCACCAGAGAAACTCCAGAGAGAAGTGTTTGAAGCTCTGCACACAGACATGGGACACATGGGCTTTGACCGTACAGTGGACCTCATCCGCACTCGCTGTTATTGGCCAGGCATGCAGTCCACCATCCAGAAGTGGTGCCTTTCCTGCAAAAGGTGCTGCCTAAGGAAGAGAGGCATCTCTGGAAACAGAGTTCCACTTATCTCCATCCATACCAGTAAGCCCCTGGAGCTAGTATGTATTGACTTTCTGTAGCCAGACACAAACCCCATCTTGTTTTTCCACGAACCCCATCTTGTCCGTCCCCCCCCAGAGAGCAAGAGAAAGGCAGTCAGCCTTTGATGCCCTGGGAACGCAGGTGTGCTGCCTGTCCCTGACTCTACCATAAACAGAAACCAGACAGTAAATGGGCTAGCTGACGACCCGGGGCCTCCCGTCACCCTGATGGCTAGTACCAGTAATTGACATGCCTGCACTGTCCCAGGAGAGGAATCTTCGCCCATCACATACCAGAGGTGCCCATTGTCTGCATTTTCCCAGGTGTAAATTATGCTTTGCATCCTTTGTGGGAAACTTGGTGTTCAAAGCCATTTTTCCTAATTGGCCACTTGAGACCAGGAAGAAGCCTACATGACCCAAGGGGTATAAAAAGAGGTTCAGCAGCCCACCCCATTTGAGCTCCAATCATCTATACCTGCTGGCAGGTATTGATTTTCTCCCGAGGTCTGTGGGACGCCCAACATCGCCCTACTTCTTCCCGAGGGATTGAGAGAAAGACGCTGGCCACGCCAAGTCTGGAATGCAGGGGTGAGAATATATACCTGCTATGTGTCTATTTTGCATGCATTTAATAAGAGCTCAGAGAACCAAAAGGGTTTCATGGTACCTGTAAGTGACTTCTTAGTGTAATTTCTGTCCTGTCCTTTGTAGTGTCTGTGTTATCTGTAAGACAGCAGTAGCATTTAACAACTAAGTTTACCCTGTAACAATAAAATAGTAACTGTTTAAGCTTTAACCTGACTCCTTCAGTTGCTGTAACAGAACCAAGCACAATTTAAAGAACTTCAGCCGGTCCTTAGGGACAGATATAGGGAGAGCTTGGGCATTTGGATTTGTGTCACACCCAGGTGGCAAAATCCACTGGGGCACCTTTCAGTCTTTCCCCAAGGCTGCCCGCTGCGAAGGAATTACGAATTCTAGCAGCTGAAATCTAAGGTGTAATAAGCTCTTCCTATAAACTCGGGGCGTCTGAGAGCCTGTTGGCTGCCCTCTGCGACGGGACCCCGGTCCTAGCAGTAAAGTCACAGATGTTAAACTATTTTTCGGGGCACCCTCCAGCCTCCTAGGCTGCCCACTGCAACGAGACTTTGTGTCTCAGCAGTTGAAGACTTGGGTGTAACACACACGCACACACTGCCCTGACCGTCGGCTGACACTTTCTCACCCTGGAACCATCCCGAGGGGGCATCGAGAATATCCTTGTGGTTACTGACCACTTTAGTCACTATGCTCCGGCATACCGTACTCGTGACCAACGGGCATCTACTGTGGCCAAGGTGATGTGGAAACACTTCATCTGCAACTATGGCATTCCTGAAAGGATACATACAGACCAGGGGAGGAATTTTGAAAGTAATCTCCTTGTCCAGCTTTGGAAACTGTTGGGGATCTCAAAAAGCAGAACCACGCCCTATCACCCCCAGGGGAACGGGACTACTGAGCGGTTCAACCGGACACTCATGAATATGCTGGGAACCCTGTGTCCAGAGCAAAAAGCAAATTGGAAGGACTATGTTGAGTCCATGACTCATGCCTACAACTGCACTTGTCATGAGTCCACTCGGTTTTCCCCATTCTTCTTAATGTTTGGCCGGCACCCAAAGCTAAAGATAGATCTAGCTTTGGGTCTCCCCCACCGAGGAAATGAGGGGTTAGAGGTGGAGGAGTACGTCTCCCACCTCAGAGAATGCCTGGAGACAGCATACCATCAGGCTGCACAGGCATCTGAAGCTGCCAAACATCACCAGAAAAAGTATTATGACCGCCAGACACGAGAAGCCCCATTAATTCCTGGAGACAGGGTGCTAGTAGCCAAGGTAAAGAAAGGGAGACAGAAACTGGGAGACAGATGGGAATCAACTCCCTATTTTGTAATTAGAAGACAAGGGGATTTGCCTGTCTATGTAGTGCAGCCAGAAACAGGAGGGGGGGAACTGGTGATACATCGTAACCGAATTACCCCATGCATGTTTCTACCTATTGGTGGAGTCAGTCAACAAGTTGCCAGGGAAATAGACATGCAGGAAGCCATGCCAGAAAATGAGGGAAGCCTCCCGTTGGAGGCAGGGGCAGGAATAGAACTTACTAGAGGCCCTATAGATAGTCCAGGGGGCTATAGAGGAAAGAAAACCTGTAGGGGGATGACATACACAGGGGATACCCGGGACATGGGGGAGCCAGGATTACGCTGCAATGAGACCCCAGAGCCAGACAATTTTGACTCAGACTCTCAGTTCTCTGACCTGGAGGAGCCTGACCAGACCATGGGGGTAACAGAAGAGGCCGACCAAACTGAGGAGAGTCTGAATGAACTGAATTGGATTGGAGAAGGGCAGACTGACTGGGACCAGACTGAAGAGATGCCTAGAGGGAACCCACCAGCTCCACGGTGCTCAACAAGACAGCGCAGGGCACCTGTCCGGCTCGATTTGGAACAGAGGGCTGCCTGATGAAAGAAGAGTAGAGACTGGGGGGTTAGCCAGAGCTGCTGTGGGACGTGCAGCAGGACACTGAGAGGTTTTTGATTAAGGAAAGGGATGAGGTTGCCCTTTCAATAAGTGGGGGAAGGGTGTAGCCCAAGGTCCAGTGTGTTTCAGCAGCAGCCCTGGGAACTACAAGTTGTGGACTACAAACTGCGGCATGTTGGGAGAACTTCCTGGTTCCTGCCAGGATGTGCCCTCTGCCCCCAGCAGGGTCTTAGCAAGGACCGTGCTAGAAGCAGCACACAGGCTGCATGCTGAGAGAAGGGGCTGCTGAACTGTTTTCCTCTTCTATGTTTTTTACAGAATAAAGCCTGTTCCTGGTGATTTGTCGGAGTGGGTCTGGTCTGAGGTGCACTCACACATACACAACGCAGAGCACACCAAGCAGCCTCAGGCCTAGCCCTCCCCCCACAGTGGTGTAAGAAGTCACAAGCTTCCTCTATGCTGAATAACCTCACACTGGGCTAGCCAACAGGCGGGGTTACACATAGAAAGCTCTTTTTGAGCTATTTTCAGGCATCCACTTTCACCACATTCAAATCCCCCCTAAACCTTGTGAGAAAGGAGGGGGAGGAAAGGTAAAGATAAAAATATACTTTTAAAGTCCCCCCAAATTAAAAATACCACCAAGATGTGTACATACCTTACCACATCAAGTCAGTAATGACTTAACCAACCAAACAATGTACTTATAGAAGTGCAAATTGTTCTTATCAGCCTCTTGTAACTTGAATAATCTAATTCACTATTTTTTTCTCTTTTTTCCTCTCCCCCTCTTCCCTTCCCTTCCCTTATTTATTCTTGGATCTGGACATCCAACACTCCAGTCATCTGAAGAAGTGGGCTTTGCCCACGAAAGCTCATGATACCATCTACACGTTTTATTAGTTTTTAAGGTGCTGCTAAACTATTAGTTGTTTTTTAAGTTTTTCCAGTTACGGACTAACTTGGCTACCCCTCTGAAACTCTTGTCTTGTCTCTTCCTTTCTGCCTTATCTATTTGTAACCCCCACCTTGGCAGGCCCAGCCAAAGAGTTTGGGGTCCCAAGGTGGCATGTTGTGGTTGGCTGCACCATGTGGCCAGGCAGCTCCCAGACAGGGCAGCAAGTGAGCAGCCAGGTGGGCAGGACTCCGGGCAGCACGGGGACCTGAAGGTGCGGGGCCCAAGGCAACCGTCTTACCCGCCTTGCCTTAGGGCCAGGCCTGCACCTTAGACCTGATCCCAAGTCAAATGTAGCTAATGAAAAGTCTCTTTGGAGGTCTCCTTGGGCTTTGGATCAGGCCCTTGTTTTATGTCCCATTTGGAATGTGCATTCTTTAAAGCAGGGACTGCATCTTTGCTCAGTTTTTTAAGACACATTGTTGGGTGTTTGGAAAAAATATTAATAATGGTGTCATAAAACTGAATGGTCAAAGCAAGTGGAGTGTTGGCCCTGGGTGAGGAAGATTATTGAGTGACCTCAGTACTGCCAGTGTTAACCAGTTACAGCAGGAAAGCACAGGCTGGCTGGTTACCAGCAGTACAAAGGAGAATAGTCATGTCAATAATTTCACTAGCCCTAGGACTTCTTTCAAAGATGAATTGAACATCATTTTTCTGACACCAAAAATGGAAGAGGACAGAACAGACATTGATAATGAGCTGGAAGAAAATAAAGTCAGTGTAGCAGTGCAAAGAAATGGAAAAGCACCCAATTACAAAACAAAGCAAAGAGCCAGACAATTAATCAGAAGAGCTGCCGTTGCAAATAGTTTGTCAGGCCCAGAAAGCAGCTGGAATTCAATAAATATTCAAGAGAAGCACTGCAGCCTTTAAATATAGATACAGTTAGAAAAGTGACCTTCATATTTGATACATCCCTGTGTCTTTACATAATCTCCCCTGCCACAGTGCACTGTAGCATGGGAATGCCTTGTGTATCACCAACAAAACTGTCAGCAACATTCAAGTAGCAAAATCATTAACAACAAAAATGATATGCGAGAGAAAGAAAACTATGTAATGTAGAGATCTCATTTTGGGTTTGCAATTATGGCCATTAGAAAAAAATACGCTGCACCTCACAAGTTTAGGCCCTGTTCTTACAATATGCTGGAAAGTGGTTCAAGACCGATAACTGAAGATATGTCAGAGTAGACCTTGTGGTGATGATGGATTTTAAAGTCAGGCTGATGTTCATCAGGATGTTTTTATCTGACTAACCTACAAAATCTGAGACTTACACAAACTAGCAAATGTCAAAGAACAAAATATGGGAACAGTAAAGCATCAGCATTGTTGCTTCAACAAATTAAATGTACTGGGTGAATACTTTTCTATGAGCAATTTAATTTAAGAGCAAGTATATCTTCTAGGTTTGTCTTGTTGGTGTTACATACCTATGAGCATTTTGGAAGTCACTCATATCACACCCAAAGCATTCATCGTATATATGATGCTATAATTGCACACTCTGTTGCATATCACTGCTTGCAAAAATTATCCATCTTACAGAAAATAATGTAACACAAAATATAGGTACAATAATGTGTCTGGATGTTATTAAAGAGGGAATGCAATTCTGGCCGTACAATATGTTAGATTAGAAAAAAGTCATTCTGTGAAGTTCAGACTCATTCCCCACACTGCACTTAACCCAATTTCTCAGAATCTGCAAAACACAAATATCTTGTAGAACCTTTTTGGTTTTGAAAGTCTACTCTTAGTGTAAGGAAATACCAGGTTATGCCATATTTGATTTGGATGGAATCCAAGAAATTATACTGCGGGACTTGGGTTTTTACCAGCTGCCAGTGCAGTCTAACGGGAGTCTTTCCATTGACTTAATTGGGAGTTGGATTGGACACTGAAGCTATAGCCATTACACTTGCCCTGGGCTTTATCTACAATATCTTGACTATATTTAGGTCCCTGTTGAGCAACCTATTTGTATGGTGCTGAGCACATGCTCACAATTTGGCCCTTTGAGGTTGACGTGGGTACTCATAACAGTAAGTATTTCCCAGGGTGGGCAGAAGTTGTGTTTTATTTCAATGTCACAGTTCAGTGGGACAAAGCACAGTCTCCTTAAGAAGGTCTGGGGAAGGTGGAAAAGTTCCCAATGTGAACATGGATACTGATTCTTAATTAATGTGTAATGCAGTGGCCACACCAGGCCCCATTGTGCTGGGATAACCAGTTGGTAAGTTTTTCTGGGCTACTGTAAAATATTTTAATTACTATTTCCAGGTCTTCATTTTATTTAGAATTTTTTATGCCCTGGTCACTGTGAAGAAGCAAGAAAGGAAGAGACATGTTTTCAAACACCATTACTTGCACCATTATAATCCTTTGAAAGATAGCAGCAAATAAAATCTCTTTGTGACACTCCCAGGAATGTAATCACTTTGGACCCCCCTGCTGTTAGGAAGCCCTGTCTGTGCCTGCCAGGGTAAGCTCCACAACACCCTGTAGCAGGCCCCTCAATGTGGCACAAGAGGAAAAGAGGACAATTGCCCCAGGACCTGTAAATTCAAAGGGCCCCATGGCTCCCGAATGCCGCTGCTACTACTACAGCAGCAGCAGCTATCGGAGCCCTTTAACTCACCATGGGAGCACCACACCATGCGCGCCATACGGCTCTGAAGACTGGGGTGGGGCACACTCCCGAGTAGCACTCAAGGATGGCTGCATACATTACATTATCCTCTTCCCCTTCCGTCTACGGCTCTGCCACCTTCTGGGAGCATGGAACCAGGCACCCCCACCTTGTCCAGCTGCCCATGGAGGCTGTCAGTTCCCTGCCCCTCACCACAATCAGCCCAAGCACTCCCTTCCCATCTCAGAAAGCTCACCTGTCCCTTGTGTAGGCTAGTGACAGGCACATTTCAACCCCGAGTCCTCCAAGCATCCCCATTTGGTGACCAGGTCCTTATCCACAGGAAAGACACAGAATTACCAGACCTACTGGCGCCAGAGGACTGGTAAACCACGGCATCCCGGTTACATCTTGGGGTATGTTTACGCAGCGAAGGAAAAACCACAGCTGGTTATGCCAGATGATTCAGACTCCCAGGACTCATGCTGAGGTGACTGTTTCATTGCTGTGTAGACTTCTGGGCTCAGGCTGAAGCCTGGCTCGAAGACTCTGCAAGATATGAGGGTTCCACAACTGCTCCACAGCCTCAGCCCCAAGAGCCTGAGTTGGCTGGGCATGGGCCAGCTGAAGGTGTCTTGTTGCATAGAAGGTGTGAGCATACCCTTGGACCCCAGCTTTGCTTGACACACAGCACGTGGTTTGACACTGGTAAACCAGGTGCCATCTCATGCCACGATCCCCATGTCTCCAGTGAATACTGACAGACACAGAGCTGGAACCAATCTGGCTCATTCATGTGACAATATTGTTATAATAGATATTAGCGAAGGGGCTGACTTTCTAATGTGCTGGAAGGGTGCGCTCTCCTGCTTTGCCCCAGGTCCTGCCCCCGCTTTACCCCTTCCCCCAAGATCTCCACTCCTGCCCCGACTCTTCCCACCACCTTCCCAGAGTGCACCCCGCTCTCACTCCTCCCCTGGGGAGTCAGCATCTATGGACATTAGAGGTATAAAATATGCTTAGGGTTTAAACTTTAGTGAATGCTTGTGAGGTGCTGAAGGGGTTAATCTCACTCATAACATCTGTATCTGTGACTGTAAATCGCCATACAGGAGAGACACCACAACTCCTGTGAAATGCTGGTCTGCCACAGGTGGCGTTATATTTAACAAGGAAGGCCTATCACTACCAAGGACAGAGGGAATAGAGTGGAACATTAAAAGGGACCAAAGATTTTGGTGTTTACTCTTCTGCCCAGGAAGAGGAGACTTGCACGTGAAGACTTCGTTGCCTACTAGAGTGAAACATTAAAAGGGACAAAAGACTTCATTGCTTACTCTCCAGAATCTGCCCCATCAGCTGAGTTTGCAATTCAAAGCAGAAGGGAGGAAGCAAATTAAAACCCTTAACAAGGAAGAATTGGATCTTTACACTGGTTGGACTCTGCAAAGCAAGGATTACTAGGCATAAGTAGAAGATCCCCAGTGCTTTGTCTGAGTAAGCCCCAAATGCCAATATAGAACTTGCTTATTATAGACGCTTCTACAGCTTTTTTGAAACTTAAGACCAGAACTCATTTGTGTGCTGTGTTCCTAGTAAGCTGTGTAGTTGTGCAGCCATGCAGCAGATTTACATGCTGCCCAGCCGATTAGCAGAATGTGCACAGCCAGCAGCATATGTTCAGGTACCTCTCCCCCTATCTTGCTCCCTCCTGCAAATGCTCCTAGGAGGGACCCTCCTGCTAGGGTTGCCAGGTAGACCCCGCCAAAAAAATGGACACACTTGGTTGTGGGAGGGGGGCAGAACCGGCCTGGAGGAGGGCGGGACAGGAAGAAGAGCTGGCAGGGGGGAGGCGGTTTCCCGGGGCTGCGGGCCTGGCCGGGAGGAGAGGGGGGCCCGGAGGAAGGGGAGGCGGGAAGTAGAGCTGGCGGGGGGGGGGAGGAGAGGTGTGCAGCCACTGGCCACAGCCAGAGTCCTTCAGGCTGTGCCCCCAGCAGGAACTCCCTTTAGTTGCGAGCAGAAGCCGGGCGGGGTCAGGGATGGGGGAGGGGCTGGGAGTCACTCCCCGCCTCCCCCCCGTCCGGCTTCTGCACACAACCAGAGGCTCCCAGCTGGGAGGTAGGGCCGCGATTGGCGCTGGGAGCCTCTGGTCATGTGCAAAAGCCGGGCGGGGGGATTGGCTGGAAGTCCAGGCCCCCGCCTCGCCCGGCCCCACCTGGCTTTTTCACGCGACCACAAGGCTTCCAGCTCCAATTTCGGCCCTGCCTCCCAGTCGCTCCCCCGCTCCTGCCAGGCTTCTGTCCAGTGCCCAGCTGGGAATTCAGAAAATACCGGACATTGCACATGTCCAGTATTTTCCGAATGTTTCTACTGGACAGACGGTGCAAATACTGGACTGTCCGGTAGAAAACCAGACATCTGGCAACCCTCCTGCTAGTTGTGCAGAGTGGAGGAAACAGGGGTGCTGATATGTCATGATGTCACCCCCCCCGCCCCTGTTCCCCATTTCTGTGGAGCAGGGGAGAGGGGACACACAGCCTGGCTTTGGAGGCCTAGGAGTTGCTGGGGTCTGAACAACTCCAGCCTCCGGGCAGTGAGTGGTGGGTGCCTTTCTTAAAGAGGCAGTTCAGTTTCTGAGATTTACACAGTGGCCAGCTCACACAGTCTCCTCCACTCTCTAACCCGCCCCCTTCTCCCCCCATGTATTCCATCTCCACAGAGTAGGGGAGGGGAGACAACAGGACTCATGAACAGAAGAGCTTTCAATGTCTTAAAGAGACCGTGCATGTCTTTTCTCAGAAGCCTGCCCAGCAGCAGCCAGCACGCACACTGTCTCTGTGTCACACGCAGACACACACACACACACACCCATCCACCCACCCAGTGCCACAAGCCTTCACACATTCTGTGTTCCATTCAGTCTGTGACACACACTATGTGGCACACCCACACCCATGTCTGTGTGTCACACACACTGTCTCACACACACCATCTCTGTGTCACACACACACAGCGTCACACTCACCGTCTCTGTTATCCACCTATGCACCCACCCTGTGTCACTCACTCCTGCTGTCTCTTTTATATTCGCCGCCAACACATACTTGTATTATTGTTGTTTTTACTCCTTGGTACATTCTGCAAGGCATATATATTCTCTATAATTTTATTCTTTCAAAATGTATTATTTTAGTATTTTGACTGGCATATGCATTTCATAATTTTTATTTCTTATACTTCAATTTAATTCTTTGAGAAGTAAGTTCTAAAGTGAGTAACCTATTCTGGCTGGAGTCATTATCCATAAGGTAATTTAGACAGAGACAGTGTGTGTGGATGACACAAATACTCTATATAAGAGATGTCTACACTACATGAAAGAGCGATGCTTCAGAGGTCGATCTTCTGGTGTTCAATTTAGTGGATCAGTTATGGACCCATCCATTGAATGCTGAGGGCAGCTCCAGCCGGCGTTCATTACACCTCCTTTGGTTAGGAGCAAGGGAAAATGATGGGAGCGTTTACTCCCATTGTAAGCACAGCACGGAAACACGATTTAAGATACGTCGACTCCAGCTACATAATTAACGTCGCTGGAGTTGTGTATCTTATTTTGACCTTCAACTGTAGTGTAGACCAGGCCTATGTGTGTATGTGATACAGTGTGTGTGTATGACACAGAGGTGGGTGTGGGAGTGCCACACAGTATGTGATATACATTAGATCTATGGTTTTTGTTTCTACTGGTGGTGCACATCTGCACACGCATTGGTACACATCTATTCCTAACATGAATGAAAAAAAATTAGAGGGAACATTGTATGTATATATGTTTTTCTGCTTTAACCTTGTGAAATAACTCTCTTGTTTCCTTTTCTTACATAATCAATCTTTATATAGCCAAACCTACAATAAACGATGAGTGTTGTCTTTGGTATGAGATTGTTGCCTGGGTGGAATACAAAATGGAGTCTGAGGGGTTCTTTTTCCCTCAGAGCAGTTTTCCCGCCAAAACAGGTAAAGGAAGGCTGTGCACCCAGCACTAAACCTGTGCACTCAGCACCAAAGGCTGCGCACACCGCCCAATTGCCTGCGTGCGCACCCATTCTTTGCACACGGCACCCAAGTTTTATGCACCCAGCTCTAGTTCTCTGCACCCCGCTCTCTTCATGGTTTTCCCGCCATGAGGTGTTTATATACCCTTGTCAAGGAGCATTCGTGTTCTTTGGCCCCCTTCATGTCATGTGTGTGCGTCTGTAATCATCATTGCCCTGTGTCATCGTCTACCCGGAGGAGGCCAAGGTTCCAGCCTGCAGTCTGACAAGACTACCCACTGCTAGTGACTTTAACTGGAATAAGGGCAGCCTTTTCCGCTCCCACTAAGACTTTGGGACTTATAACACTGTCTCGCTTACGGATACTCGGACAGGATCCGGTGCCCACCAAGCGTCAGCTCGCAGGAGGCGAGAAGCATCCATCGAGGGATCGCTCCGTTTGTCCTCCCTTAAGGCTTTTCACTAGCCGCGAGGTTGAAGGTCACGGACATCGAACATCAATCGCCGCGTTGAATGTAATGTATACCCTTGTGTGTGTGGGACTCTTCTATCTTCTTCTTTTCCAGGGTTAGGGTGGGACTGTTGCTGAGTTATATGCTGTTTGCTAATGTTTAGTCTTACATTTAAAATACATGGTTTGGCCCTAAATTCTTGTTGTTTGGTGATTTCTAAGCTGTTTCCCTGGTGATTAGATACAGGATACCAGGCCGAATCTGGCTTCTGTGGAAGAGCACCTTAGGCTTTAATTAAATTGCATAGCCCATAGCACAGCAATTGTTTACCCCAGCTCTCCGGGTAACAAGATCTAAAGTGAAATCGTCGTTCTTAAGAGCCCCTGCACTGCAGCCACTGCAGAGCAGCTTGACATTTAGATGTTTACAAAGAAAGCAAATATAAGTTTATCTAAAAAAAGAAGAGATTTAAATAATAGCAACCAGAAACATTAGAAAGAAAGGGTTACATATAAAACAAAATACTCACACACTTTCTAAGGCCTACACTCAATTAACAGGATGTTCTCTTGTCTATTAAGATACTCCTCACTCCTTATCCCAGAATCCTACTCATGGCGCTTTCTAACAAGGGAATGTGAGATGCTCTTTCATGACACCAAACCCACTGGCAACTTCTCTCCTGAAATCGAGGACAGCCAGACATCTTTCTGCATCCCAGATATATCAGACCAGTCCTTGAGTTTTCACCTGCAAAACAGAATTCATCTTCCCCGCCACTGTTGCCTCTCCCCTCCCCACTGTTCACCTCTTCCTGTTAGTTTTCCTTTGGAAGTCACTGCAATCACTTCATGAGCATTTTACTCACGTTGCTAATAGACTTCTGTTGTAAGACAAACAATGCACAGTGGTCAATTAAGCAGATAAGTGCCTAGTGGAATCTACCTCAAAGCATGCAAACTCTGGGTGACTTGTCTTTAACTACAAGGCCTAAGAACATAATTTCCAGCATATATACCTGCCTCCTTACATATTATCCTCATACACATTTCACAATAGTTATGATGACCTGTGTGATGCAGGCTTTCTTTAGAAACCTTACATCACACTCTGTGACTTAGTATATAAATATCAGACCCAAGGGATCCTTTTAACCCTTATGTAGTCTTGCACCCTCTGCCATCTGCTGTCTGGTGATCCTTGGGTCACAATCTTGTTAGCCAAGCTGTCGTAATTAGCAAAGGCAAGCAGTGACTAAGCCCACTTCTCTGTTGGTCTGGAATCTGGAGAACAAAGTTTATATTCTTTGACATGAAATCACAGTCATCTGGAGCACATGAGCAGCATTATTTAATGGGGAAGACATATTTGAGTGCTCTAGAGATGTAGATGTTGGATCAGTGGTCAGAGATTGCTTTCCATTACAAGGGCATATATTTTGAAACCAGAGGGATGGTGTCTAGTACCTGACAGACTAAGGATATGTCTCTACTGCAATTACAGGGTGTGATAACTGCAACTCATATAGAAATCTCCAAGCTTAGCTCAGCTTTCAGAGCAGTGACACCGCAGCAGTGCATAGCTCAGCGTGGGCTGGACAAGCCCACCTGGAATCCTGGGTAATTATTCCAGGGACTAGCCTCAGCTGAAGCCCATCCTGCCACAGCTCTGCTTTCCCTAGACTTAAGCTAGCCCAGGTGTGTCTACTTAGCTGCAATCACACCCACTGACTGCAATGTAGACATAACTGAAGAGTGAATCCTGCTTCAACTGAACTCAGCAAAGGCCTGAACAGGCCTCGCTGGGCAAAACCCTCATAAAGCCTCACCACAGGCCTGATTTTCTGCCACTCTTACTCTCTTTGAATAGTACCCTATTCCATGAGTAATCACGAAGAAATCATTGTGTCTACTTGTGGTGGAAGGCACTAATCAATGTGTCAGTCAGGCCCTGTTAGGGCCAAGGATTTTTAGTCCAGAATCAACAAAAGCAATTTGAAGCCAGCAGTCTGCCTTGCTTGATGCAAAAGATGATTGACAGTTACTATAGCCAGATTTTTGTGTGTCAGATTTCCATGGCAACTCGACACAGTAAAATAAGGACTTTTGTAAATATGCATTCCACAAGCCCTCACATCAACTCTGAGTTCAAACTAACAGCCTACAAGAATGGTGCACATTGTAAGCATTGTTCTGCAGCTAACAGATGTTCAAGAACACAGAGAGCGAGAAGCCTGAATTTACCTTTCTTCTTTTTGTTGCAGGCTCATGAGGAGGCCAAGGCACAAAACGCCCATGTTACATTATTTTACTCCAGGCCAATCAGGAGTGAGTCATGGTATGGATTGCACACTGTGTTGCCGTAAAAGAGTTATATCCTCCAATTAAATAAATTAGCATACGTTGTCAAAAGGCTTTAAAGGTGATTAGCAAATAGCACTGCGAAATATGCACCAGCTTCAGAATTCAGTGCTGAATCTTCTAAACAGCCAGGATGAGAAGTGGTTTTCATGAATCTGCAAAGTCTGAAATAATGTTTTCAAAGAAACTGCAAAACCAAGCAGTTACTAAATCACAGCATTTACCTAACCTTCCCTGCTCCCTCCTCAGCCTGCTTTCCTGCTCCTCATGAGTCCTTTTCCCCTTCAACCACCAGCTGATTGCCTTCTGGACTGTCATATGGAAGTGGGCCTGAATCATCTGCGACTTCCGAGGATCTAAGGGTATGTCTTCACTAAAGCCTGGACCATCGAGCAGCAATTAATCCAGTGGGAGTCAATTTATCATGTCTAGTATAGACCCAATAAATCGACTGGAGCCATTGACTCCAGTACTCCACCAAAACAAGAAGAGTAAGCAAAGTAGATGGAAGAGCATCAGCTATCAACTTACTGTATTGAAGACACCGCAATAAGCCAACCTAATCATGTCGACTTCAGCTATGTTATTCATGTACTTGAAGCTGCATAACTTAGGTTGATGGCTTAGGATAATGTAGACAAGGACTGAGAGACAAAAGAAGTATGTTCACTAACTCTGATATGCTTAATAACTCCTTTAGTCTTAATATTTGGTACATCCAACATATAAATCTAAAGACCAGGGGGCTGATTTCCTTTTCCTTATACCAGCATAAATCGGGCACAATTCCCAGCACAGTCAGTGGATTTACATCGGTAATGCACTGATGTCAGTGAACAGAGAATCAGGGCCTTTTCCTGAGCTGATCACAGGACCACCTTTAATTCTACAGGCTGTACATAGAATTGAAGCATATTTTGTAAACCGTGTTTAATTTTCTTGCTGAGAGTAAATAAATAAAAAACAAAATGAAAATGCAGCAGAGAGCAATTTCCTTCACTTTGTTAATTCAGGAAGCTCGATTCTGGCTGAGATGTTCTAACACAGGAATGTTTATATTGGAACTAAGGGCAAGTGTGGCTAGTGAAGCTGGAGATTTCATGAACATTCTGCATTATTTTGTGGGTTTGAACTGCTGCGAAAATAGCAGCTGCTCCTGCCTCATGTAAGTACTGCTGTGTATGTTTTGCAAACTGTGTATTCCAGATGCTGGGAGCTGTCTAGTATTTCAGGGGCAATTATCATAAGAATGCTAAAAGATTTCAAGACAATAGTTGAGTGGCAATAGCCAAACAACTCTTCCTCTGAAAACAACACGGAAGCCTGGATAAAGCAATGCACTTGAGCCAATGTCTTCAGTAAGACTTTTCTTATGCATAAAGTTAAGCATGTGGTTACATGCAGCTCTGGAGTGGGGCCTGAATGAGCTCATGAGTCCTTCTCCCCAGTGCAGAGAACCCTGGTTATACAGTTACTAGCCCAAAATCACTAGCTGAAAGTTAGGCAAAATCAGGAGCTGTTTGGGACCTTCCACTGTCAGCTGAATTCCCTGGGATTCATAGAGGGACCCATTAGTTCTGCTCAAGATAAAGCATACTTGGTGTCTGGTCAACATTATACGCAACAGACACTACCCAAGGTAGAAAAAAGTAGGAGGCTGAGTGCTTGGTGTTGGCCTGGTTTTCCTTACTTAAGTAGGGAAAAACAGGCCTTCAACTTCAATAGAGGTTGAATGAATTCAATAGGACATACTATACAACTCATAGCTAGGGTTACCAGATGGTTTCAACAAAAATACTGGACACACCTGACATTACATCACAATCTACATTACATCTGATTGAGAAAATACTGGACAGTTCTATTTACTCAGTTATAGTTTCTCAATTTTTTTCCCGAACAGAAAGCTCAAATATTGGACTGTTTGGTTAAAAACTGGACACCTGGCAACCCTACACATAGCATTGGACCCTTAAGGATTTAAATAATTACGGAGGTACCGGCCATAGCTCCATGGTTAAGGTATGTCCAGTATTTGCTTACATTTTTCAGAACATGCCTCATCCAATGACTTTTACTCATGTTATTTTCCACAGCTTATTTACTTCTTGATTAATCCTTTTAAGTTTCTGCCTTGCAATGCCACCATTTTAGGGGCTTCCCAGATTTGCTCAGGTGAAAAGTCAAATACTTCAAGCAGTGAGAATATTATTTCCCCCCTGAATATCCATAACTGAAATGTTTCTTTAGAGCCTTTAATATTATTCACACAACAGTCAAATAAAGAGTAAATATGTTGGTTCTATTTAATTCTGATGGCAGTTTTTAAAAAAGAGAGTAGCAGCTCTGAGTACTTTGCTGAAATGGCTCACAGATGGCCAAATCCTGTAGTCCACTGAGAGTTTGGCTTTGAAATGATGTTTCCCAGTTTAATTCTTGTCTCACATGACATCTCCAATTTTAGTGTACAAGAGATGAAAGGCATATTTAATTGGTTTGGGATGATAATTCCTGTTTCATTATGACAGGAAGGCCATTTTATTTGTTATTGCCATAGGATTTAAAATAACTGCTCTGATTTGACTTTCATGCTCTAACTTAGACATCTAACTTAGTGTCTTGATAGAGATTTTTTTCCTCGTGCTACTTTTGCAATCCAGGCCAACGCACTTCCATAAAAAGCAGGGGGTGGGGGGTGTTCTTAATGACTATTTTGAAATCTTAACCATTGCCAAAAGTCACATACAGTCACACACTTTTTTCCACATCAGTGAATCACATTAAAAGATGTGTTCTGTCTCGCAAAGCAATGGGAATAGTGAGTGTGATAAAACAACACACAACCAACGTAACAACTAGCAGGGCCATCTTTACCCATATGCAGAATATGCAGCTGCGTAGGGCACCAGAAAATTTGGGGCACCACTGAGTCTTAATGTCCACCCATCCACTTCTTCCTATCCCTCTTCTGTGTGTCTACTTCCTGCAGAGAGGATCTAGTTAACTTAAAAGTGAAAAAAACCTATCATACCTATTAACAGAACATTGAACCTGAGAAAAATAGTTTCATTACTATTTGAATGGCTCTAACAGGCATTTGCCAATCCCAGGCAGGGGCGGACTAGCCTGGCGGGATACCAGGAATTTCCTGGTGGGCCATCATCTGAATGGACCGTAATATCCACTGTAAAGCTTCTAATACCATGGTCACCAACCTGTCGATCGCAATCAACTGGTCGATTGCGAGGGCTCGATCAGTTGATCGCGAGATGTTCGGGGACCCTCCCTCCAATTTCCCCCCACCCCCAAGAAGCCCCACTACCTTCCTCCAGTGACAATGGAGGTAGTGGCGGCTTCCTGCGGGGTGGATGGAAGTCCAACAGCTGCACGCCACTTCTGGGGGTTCTGGAAGTGCAGTGGCTACTCCCCTCCCCCAGGTCTATGGCGTGCTGGGAACTGGCGGGGCGGGGAGGGGAGGGAGAGGTCCCCAGAGGAGGCGCGCTCTGGGGCTTTCCCTCCTCTGCGGGGGGGAGGGGTCATCCACAGAGGAGGCGCGCACCAGGGCTTCCCTCTTCTGTCGGGGGAGGGGGCGGGGGAAAGGGAGGGGTGAAGAGTCCTGGGAGGAGGCGGGTACAGGGGACCCCCTGCCCCCACTGGCACCCTGTCCCCTGCTGCAGAACCCTGCCCCTAACCCCCCGGCACCGTGTCCCCTGCCCCCCACCCCGTCTCCCTCTGGCACCTTGTCCACCACCGGCACCCTGTCCCCACCCCAGCACCCACTAGCACCTTTCCCTAGTACCATGTCCCCTGCTCCCACCAGCACAAATCCCTCATTCCCACCCCTGAGCCCACATATCCTGTCTCAAGCCAGTGAGGGTACGGCTAGACTGTACAAGTTTTTCCAGGATTCCAGAGATATCCCAGAAAAAACTCTTCCGCGTCCATGGATGCGTTTGTTCTTCCACTTTTTTTAGTGGAAGAGCAAACATGCTCTTTCAGCAAGCCCTGTATTCCTCATTCCATGAAGAATAAGGGGGCTTCTGAAAGAAGGTTTTTTTCTGACATTTGGTCCAGTCCAGACAGGCCAAATGTTGGAAAAACCTTTTCCTACAGAAGAATTGAAAAAAAAGCAGCAGTGTAGAGTGTAAGAGCGCTGGGTATAGCAAGTGATGGAGAGGAGGAGAATCAAGGTGGCGGGGCTTCAAGGAATAGGTGGGGTCTTGGGGGAAGGATGGGGCAGTAGATCTTGGCTTGTTCTGACATTTGAAAAGTGACCTTGGGTGTAAAAAGGTTGGAGACCACTGTTCTAATACCAAAGAATCTATAATACCAAAATTCAAAATGTTTCCGAATAAATCCGAGGCGGCCGAGGCCGCGTGTGTATGTGTGTGTGGTTGGGCATGGGCCGCTGCACTGACTCGGCCTTGGTTTCTTTGGTGCCAAAGTGAATGATGTCGCATTACGGTTAAAATCAATGGAACGGACATGTGATACGCAATGCGCGATGGTGCAGGACAGCAATGCATAGGCCTGCTTTGTGCAATGGTGGAATTGGTGATGGAGTCGCTCGAGTCTTGACCAGCGAGTAGAGAGTATGCAGTGGTTGGATGAGTTCTGTTATTGTCTGTCGTTGTGGTGTATTGTTTTCCGTAACTGACAATAAATAACAGTGCGAGTATGGTGTAAATGAGCAAAGATAGTGTGCTTGAAAGTTGGCTGTTTTCAACCCACTTCCCGGGCCTATCTTGATTGCTAGTCTGCCTCGATCCCAGGTGTATACTGCCAGTTTGTGAATGTACTGTGTTAGTCTACAAGTTCTCAGTTTAAAATTTGCTTTAAAATTATGTGGGTTACTTTAACCAAAGACCTCGTTACACTTGACACAACAGGCTTCCAGAAACTTTAGCAATAACAAAGTCAACAGAAAGACTGGAAGTCTATTAAAAATAATGACTCCTGAGAGTCCACAGGATGTGAAACAGCTGGTCAAAAGACAAGTGTGGTCAAGCCCATCAATAGTAGGGGTAAAGGGGGCAATTGCCCCAGGGCCCAGAGATTCAAAGGGGCCCGAAGCGCATGTCTGCCACTGCTGCCACAGCCCAGGGCACCTTAGAATTACCATGGGAGTGTCTGAGTGCCACTCCGTGTGGCATTGAGGACTGGGCAACAGGTTTGCGCTGAGGTCTGGGCAGCGCTAAGGGCTGACTACCCTTGGCTCTGCACCCTTCCAGGGGTGCAGAGTTGGGCCCCAAACACACTTGGCCTTGCTGAATAAACTCAATGCACTAGATCAGGACGTGGAAGGTGGATAACCCAGAACTATAATGATGAATCTGCCATGGATATTTTAAAACTAATCTTCTGGGTACTGAATATATGCAATAATGATGCCTACCACTACCTGTTTCTGATGATGGGTACAGCCTCTTAGTACTAACGTAATACAAATAAAATATGAATAACAACAAGTTTGTTTGGACTAGTCAGAATATGACTTTAAATGCTAAAGAGTGATTTCTAGATATAGGCTAGCATTTTCAAAAGTGTCTAAACCCCACTGGGATTCCCAGATACATACACATGTCTCCCTACTCTCATGGGCTGGCCACACCTGCTCATAAAGTGGTTAAAGATAATAATAGTCAATGATCAACTTTAAGAAAGGAAACTTACTGCAATACCAAAGGAAATACCTTCTCTGTGTTTCCCATGGATTCTTGGGAGCTCCTTAAAACTAACACCCCAAAAATGGAGGAAAGGAAACCACATGTACGGGTGGTTGCCAGAAAAACACGTGCCTGGAAAAACAAGTAAGACAACTTAGAGTGCTGAAATATTTGTAACAGGAAGGCGCTGCTCAGAGGCTTTCTCGCATGCCCATGGCATTCAACAGCACGAGGGAACAGAATGAATCACAGCATAACCTGGCAGGCTTTAAAATAAAATGCGATTCCCACTTGCACCGCAATCCCTTTTTCTCATCTCTGCCAGTGTAAAGGGGCGACAAAGCGGGTGTAATTAGAAGTAATGGTGTTAGAAGTGGAGCTGGTCAATATTTTTTAAGCTAAAATCATTTTCATTAAAAAGAAGGATTTTTCAAAAATGAAAAAATGTTGTGAAAAGCAGTTGCCTTTTAGAAATGATGTGACATCTTTCGCATTTCTCAGTAAAAATGTTATCAAATCTTTACTGAAACTGGGGACAAAAGAAACAAGATGGGTTCTTTCTGTCTGGGTTAAACATGCCATTTCCTTCTGTACAGCTGGAACGACTCTGAGGCTGTGTCTAGACTACATGCCTCTGTCGGCAGAGGCATGTAGATTAGACAGATCAGCAAAGGCAAATGAAGCCGCGATTTAAATGATCGCGACTTCATTTACATTTACATGGCTGCCCAGCTGTTTGTCGGCTCAGCGCATCAGCTGTTTGTCGGCTCGCTGCTAGTCTGGACGTTCCCCCTGTCGACATCAAAGCCCTTTGTCGGCAGCCCCGTTATTCCTCGTGGAATTAGGTTTACCGGGGCTGCGGACAAAGGGCTTTGATGTCGACAGGGGGAACGTCCAGACTAGCGGCGAGCCGACAAACAGCTGATCAGCTGTTTGTCGGCTCAGCGCGGCAGCCATGTAAATGTAAATGAAGCCGCGATCATTTAAATCGCGGCTTCATTTACCTTTGCTGAACAAACAAATCTACATGCCTCTGCCGACAGAGGCATGTAGTTTAGACGTACCCTGAGTGTGGATGCCAGAGGGCATTTAGAATCCTCTCTTATGCTTCTCAGCCACTCTAAATCCAAGAAGGCAGAGAGATCACTTGTGGCTCTGAAGAGAATCTGTCCGGGGTCACTGCTTGTAACAGGATCTTAGAGACCGTGGGACAGGAAGCCCCTCCTTTGTAATTAAGGGGGCCATAAGGTATAGTCTGTACAGTATGTTCATAGGATCCCACAATGGTGAATTTATTGGGGCACAATAGACAGGAAAGCAGAAGTTGATCTTCCCTGAAAATAATCCTGAATTATTTACCACCCCACACTTTTAAAAAACAACATGTACTGAAAAGACAGCTCTCTCCTCACAGACAGTCTCTCCTAGTGAAGATGAACCAAAGCACATGAATAGAACAGCTGCAGTGCTATACTAGAAAGGGTCCTGGGCTACATTCTCAGCTGGGGTAAACTGATATCGCTACATTGACTTCCTATTCAGCTCAGAAAAATAGCCTTTCAGAAATGGACTTTGAAGGAGTTGTACAATTTTTTACCGGCTGAGGAATTTGGCCCATTATTTTTAAAACATTGTTCTCCACAAGGTTTGTTTTCTTCTAGTTGGGCAGGATGTTGAGGATCTTCCCATGAATATGGGGAAGGGGGGAATAAAGTTTTGGGGGAAACTGCTGGTGGCATTTTAAGGAGACTTTTCTCCAGCCTTTGGTGTTCATCAGCATTGCTGAGGGATACTCAGGCCATTTACAGCACTTAAGAATTTGCTAGACACAACAAGAGGAAAAGTGGCTCTGTGTAAGTCCCAGCTGCGTCTCATTACAAGGTTCAATATTTAATGCACGTGGGCTTTGTGCCAGCATCCCACAAAAACCTGTTGTGATCTCACTGTTTAATTTCCAAACATGAATGTGAAATCATGAGGTTATTAAAAACTTCTTGAGCTGGATCCTCAGTTGGTACAAATCAGCCTAGCTCCTTATGGGCTGTCCCAATGAACACTGGCTAAGGATCTGACCTATGTATTGCCAAGGAAACACCCATGTCATGGAAGCCTTTGTGAGCTGATTCTGCTCCTATGGTGGAGTCTAAGGAGCAAGATTAGGCCCATGATAAGTTTCATTGTGCATGGAGCTCTCATGGTTAAGAGACTGGGGTTGCAACACAGTTCTGTGGGGTTGGCAGTTCTGTTGTTCATGCCTGTAGCCCACTCTACTCCCTTTCCGTCACTAGCATGGTGTCAGGAGAACAAAAACTCTGGTAACTCTTCAATGGAGGACACCCCCACACTAGGAATCCCCTAACAGCTGGAGAGCTGACAGACAGCTCTCTCCCAGTGCAGGAGATGTGACAGGGCAGAGGAGGGACTGCAGGCCTCGTGATGGGGGAGGGGGAGAAAAATGGGTAAGGAAAGGGGCAATGCTTAGAGGCCTAAGCAATTTAACAGGGCCCAGCCATTGCCATAGTAGCTCTGCCTGTTCTGATAAAAGTGTCTCTTGATTCAAAGATGCTTTTGAGATGCCCCAGGCAGGTTCAGGGGATGGGGGTAAGGGGAGTTACTGGGCCCCTGAACCAGCCCAGGGCATATCAAAAACATCTTTAAATCAAGAGATACTTCTGTGGCTTTTCCCCAGCAGGCAGGTTGGGTCCAGGGAAGAGAGGGGAGGAGCAGTGTGGCTGCCCTCGGGCTAATCTGAGCAGGTGGGGGATGGGGTTGGAGCAGCTCAGGGCATCTCTATCAGAGGACTGCACTTGGGGCTTCTCTGGACGGGGGAGGCTTGTGGCCCCAGCTGAGGATGGGGACAAGAGGCCTATTGATTTCTGTCCTGGGGCTCAGAGCAGGGCCGGCTTTAGGCCGATTCCCCTGAATCGGACCCCGCGCCTAAGGGGGCCCCGCTCCCGGGCGTGGCGTGCATGCATGGCACCCCGCTCCAGGTGTGCGGTGCATGCATGATGCCCCGGGTCCTGAGTGCGCAGCACATGCACGGTGCCCTAGGCCCCGGGCACGTGGCGCACGCGCTGCCCCAGCCCCACGAGTCAGGCCCCCCACTTCCTAAAGCCAGCCCTGGCCCAGAGTTACTGTAGGTGGCCCTGAGAGACAGGCAGGGAAAGTAGTTGCCATGTGTAGCCAGCAATCTACAGGTTATTTGTGATCACTAGGGGATCATAACTAGCCTGTCCAGTCCAGGCATGTGAAAAGCTGATAAATTGTGCAGGGCTGCAACAAAGAATCAGGCAACTATAACCAGCTGTTATAGCCTTGTTCTCTGACATGCCTCTTTCTTTAATAATCTCATCACAGAGGGAGGCAGGGGTAAGAGTTTTCTTCAACTTTAAAATGAACAGGAGGCAAGCCATGTCGATTTCATTTTCTCTTGGGAATAACTGCCTGCTTCCCAAGGAGCTGCCTCAGTGGAGCCATGCCTACAATAGTGAATTGTCATCACAGTAAAATTTTCCACTTTTCAAATGAAAAAAAAAAAACCAAGCCTGGTACCTCTTGTACTTAGAGGAAGATGGGCTTTTTATAAAAAAAAAAAGAAAAAAAAAGACAGTTCCACTCATTCTCTTTTTGCTTTTTTTATCTCTGTCAACTTAAGGGAAAAGAAACCTGAACAAAAGGAACACAGCCCACAGCCATCTGAAGTGATCTGTCAGGGGAAGAGTTGGAAGGGTCTATACACAATACAGAGTATATATAACCCAGGGGATTTTCATGTGCAATATCAAAACTGCCTCACCAAAGCACAAGAATATTCTAGAAGCACCAGGGTATAGGGCTGCAGAGGTGTCATTGAGGGGCAATGGGACAGCCATAGGAAGTTTTGCTTCACAAGGAGAATGATGACTGAACACCAAGGACCCATATAAGAGATAAGCAGCTCTTGGGTTTCACATCCCCACTCCATGGGGCTCCTCCCACAGTGAAAGGAGAACAGGTGGCTGGCTAGCAGTGTTTCTCTCACTAAGCTGCCCTATTGTATTGTTTTTCTTGTGAACAGCTGCTATGACATGAAAGCATAGGAGTAGTTATATAGCTGCTTTGCTGTACCTCCCCAACCCAGAGGAATGTTCTTTCCGTTCAACCTCTGTGGAGTTGCCCCTACTACACTCCGGTACCTGAGTTTGGCACAAGGGATAGGATTTGCCCTATTGAGCAGAATTAATTCCTGTTATCAACCACCTTGGGTTTGTTCCCTAATTAAATCTGCCCCCTGTAAGGGCCTGATCCAAAGCCTGTTGAGGTCAATGGATAGAACTCCGTGGACTACGGATCAGGCTGTATGTTCTCAGAAAGTGACTAAGCTCAGGTGTTGACAACCCAGAGTTGGAGGTGTGGCCCTTCAGATCCTTCTGTTCTCCTGGCAGTTTTCTGGAGACAGAAACCTGCACACCTGGTCCTATGGCAAGGGACTCTAAATTACAGAGCAGAGCTGGGATGACATCATCCCAGATGCTCACTGCAGCCCTGGCATGGACCAGTAAGAGCATGGTCATTGCATGGAATCTTCCCTGCCATGCCCCAACCATGGCTTGGTAAGAGAGAGCACAAAGAAATGGATGATGAGAAGAAAGTGCCTGCAATAAGATCCCAGATTATGCAGGTGTGGGGCTTCCTGGAAACTAAGCTCCGGCACAGACACAGAGCATAGACACCAGACTCAACAAGCTACCTAACAAATGACCCTCATACTCTGGGATGGTGATGGGAGACTAATTTTCCTCCGTGCAGTTAGTACATTTGGCACAGCCCAGTGGTTAGCTTTGTACAGTCCATACAGTGACGTGAATGTCTCACACTGTTGTATCCTCGCTCCAGTATAGATACACACGCTGAGGCACAAAGAGTGCAATTCGAGGAAGTGTCTCAGTGTGTGTATCTATACTGGAGCTAGGGGGAAATGTCTAGCTGAAGGAGGCACACAAGTGATAGCTCTGATGGAGCCAATCTACTAAAGGTAGACAGGGAGCCATCGTAGTACAAGCATCAGGACAGGCTAGCTACTGTGTCCAGTATCCTAGGTCCATATTCAAACAGCTAGCCCCTCCCTCTCCTTGCACAGCCACATTTTCTTCTTACCATGCTCACTGGATCAGAGCTAGTCTAGGGAGGTCTCGCTGAGCTGGAATTACAGCTCCCATACACACATACCCTATGAATGCAGCACATAACTCATAAGAACATCCATACTGGGTCAGACCAAAAGACCATGTAGCCCAGTATCCTGTACTCTGAGAGTAGCCAATACCAGATGCCACAGAGGGAATGAACTGAAACAGGTAATCATCAAGTGATCCCTCTCCTGTCATCCATTTCCAGTCCCTGACAAACAGAGGCTAGGAATACCATTCCTATTCATTCTGGCTAGTAAGTATTGAAGGACCTAACCTCAATGAATTTTTCTAGTTCTTTTTTGAACCCTGTTAAAGTCCTGGTCTTCACAACATCCTCTGGCAAGGAGTTCCACAGGTTGACTGTGTGCTGCATGAATAAAAACCTCCTTTTATTTGTTTTAAACCTGCTACCTATTAATTTCACTTGGTGACCCCTAGTTCTTACACTATGGGAACAAGTAAATAACCTTTAATTATTCACTTTCTCCATACCAGTCATGATTTTATAGACCTCTATCATATCCTCCCTTAGTCTCCTGTTTTCTAAGCTGAAAAGTCCCAGTCTTTAATTTCTCTTCACAAGCACCTGTTCCAAACCCCTAATCATTTTTGTTGCCCTTTTCTCAGCCTTTTCCAAAGCCAATATATCTTTTTTGGGATGAGGTGACCACATCTGTAGGCAGTATTCAAGATGTGGGTGTACCATGGATTTATATAGAGGCAATAAGATCTTGTCTTTGTCTTATTCTCTATCTCTTTTTAAATGATTCCTAACATTCTATTTGCTTTTGTGACTGCTGCTGCACACTGAGTGGATGTTTTCAGAGAACTATCCACAATGACTCCAAGAACTCTCTCTTGAGTGGTTATAGCCCAAAGGGAGAGGAGCCAAGGATGCTGTAAGCCACCTTGGCACCCTCCTGAATATGGGCTGCTCTATAGGCTGAGGAGGCTCCCAGTGTAATTTACAGAGCTCTGGGAGGCTAGTAAAATTACAGCAACATCCTCTGGTTGCCCTGTGGGTAGAAGCACTGCCTGGAGTCCCCCCAGTGCTGCATGCCGTGGCCCTGCCTCCAACATGGCTCTCCTACCTCCATTCTCATCTTGTGCACACTCCCTATTGCTGGGGCTGGCAAGAAGGTCCTTGGATGTCAGGTTATCTTCTCTGCCAGGGAAACCTTGCCCTAAGGAAGAGTGGACTTTTAGGGACCTTTTGCCAGTGTAAACAGGCCAGTGCATGGAAGGGTCTCTCCCAGGGCTAGGGCCATATCAAATTCATGGTCATGAAAAACATGTCACTGACCATGAAATCTGGTCTCCCAGATTTCCTCCCCATTGAAATCTGGTCTTTTATGTGCTTTTACCCTACACTACACAGATTTCTTAAGGTAGACCAGTGTTTCTCAAATTGGGAATCCTGATCCAAGAGAGCTGAAAGGGGGTTTACAATGTTGTTTTAGAGAGGTTACAATATTGCAATATTGCTGCTTTTAGACAGAATCTAATATTGCCACCCTTACTTCTGTGCTGGGCAATCTTTACTTCTTCAGAGCTGGGCAGCTGGAGGACAGTGGCTGCTGACTGAGAGCCCAGCCCTGCAGGCAGCAGCACAGATATAATAGTAGCAATATCATACCATGCCATCCTTATTTCTGCACTGCTGCTGGCAGTGGTGCTGCCTTCAGAGCTGGGCTCCTGGCCAGCAGCCATCACTCTCCGGGTGCCCACCTCAGAAGGCAGCATTGCAATGCAGAAGTAAGGGAAGCAATACCACAACTCCCCTACCAGCACCATGTGACCTACCCCCAACCCCTGCATTTACACCACCATGAAATTTCAGCTTTAAATAGCTGAAATCATTGACTTTATTATTTTCAAAACTTATGACTGTGAAATTGACCAAAATTGGCTGTGAATTTGTTAGGTCCCTACCCAATCATGGGATCTCTAGAAAGCTACTATGTGGCTCACTCATGAAAAATCTCCAGTGTAGAATCATCTGTTTGGTAAATACATTTTAACATTTCCTAGACACTTCTGGTTGTTAGGCAGTTTAATGAGGAGTGAAACTACCTTCATTATCTCCCCTCCCATCTCCCTCAGCCTTTTTTACAATGTACACTTATTGTACTATGCTCAGAGATGCCAACATATTTCCACTGTCTACCCACTTACTAGGTTAGGGCGTAGTCCTGGGAGTAATTATTTCATGTAAGAGAACAACATCAGTAAAACAACTTGGCATCTCTGTAGAAAACAGGGCAAAGGAAGCCCACAATCTGTTTTTAAACTCAACGTTTCTTTAAAGCTGGGATATTAAAAGATATTACTCAGGAATCTATTTTAAAATGTAAAGAAAATGGAATAACTGGAATGATTCATCTCTCAGCTCAATGGAAAACAGAAGCATTTCAATCTCCTAGGCCAGGCATTCCCAAACATTTTTTTCTGATGCCCATTTGAAGGCCCACTATTAACATGCAGCCATTAGGGAGAGGGGCCTGTGGAGAATGCACAGCCTTCCACCTCAGCAGGGACCAGGGCCAGTGAGAAGGGGCCACACAGGCCACAAACAACCTCAGTTGACATCCTTTGCCTCACCAACCCATTGAGTGCCTTGAGCAGACCACCTGGCAGTCCTGCCCCAGTCACGCACCCAGCCCCTGGCATGCCTCACAGTCACTCCCTGTCCAGGAATGAGGGTAGGGTTTGGGGCCCACCAATGCTGGGCAGAGGCAGGGAGCACAGGCTGGGCTGGGCCATTATTCTGATGGTCCCAATTACTCACCACTGAACCCCCAACCCCTGGGGAGACCAGGGGACCAATACATTAGGGAGCCCAACAGTCACAGATCGAGCGGTGCAGTGGCTGAGAGTAGGAATGGCTGCAACCCACCCAACCTCCTCCAGCTGTTCTCTCAGGACCAGCCCCTTCTCTGTGCGCAACACCCACCTCCTGGCAACTCTACTTTACCTCTGCCACCTACTGGGGGCACTGGGCTTCTCCGGCCCAGGGAGGAGGCCATTGCCCACAGCCACTCCACCAACATATACAGTTTGTAGGGCAACACTTCTCATTTCTTTCCCTTCTCTGCCCATGGCAACCCACTTTGGACTGTGTCAGAGTCCACCTTTCAGCCAATGCCCAGTTTGGGAATCCCTGCCCTGGACAATACTTCTGAAGATGTGCTAGCCCTTGCTAGATTCTAATGGGCTCCTCTTCAAAGAGTTATGACAAATTTTAGGTTGAAATAGGCACTATTTATTGGTATGTGAGAGGACTCTCATTAACCCATGGCTGGTGGAACATCTATGCTAGGGGACAGGCCAGTCCTCACCTACAGACAACCCCTGAACCTCAAATAAATTCTTTCCAGTAACCACACAGCATACCATTATGCTCATCCAGAAACCCACCCCTATAATCAACCTTGGTGCCAACTCTGTCCACACATCTATACCAGCAATATCATCACAGAACCTAATCACATCAGTCACCACAGGAGAGGCTCATTTAACTGTACATCCATTTATGTGATCTATGCCATCAAATACCAGCAATGCCCCTCTACCTTGTATATGGGCCTAACTGGACAGTCTCTACGGGAAAGAATGGATGGACACAAATCAGGGTATGTCTACACTACCCTCCTAGTTCGAACTAGGAGGGTAATGTATGCATACCGCACTTGCTAATGAAGCCCGGGATTTGAATTTCCCGGGCTTCATTAGCATAAGCGGGGAGCCGCCATTTTTAAATCCCCGCTGCTTCGAACCCCGTGTAGCGCGGCTACACGGGGCTCGAACTAGGTAGTTCGGACTAGGGTCCTACTCCGAACTACCGTTACTCCTCGTGAAACGAGGAGTACCGGTAGTTCGGAATAGGCACCCTAGTCCGAACTACCTAGTTCGAGCCCCGTGTAGCCGCGCTACACGGGGTTCGAAGCAGCGGGGATTTAAAAATGGCGGCTCCCCGCTTATGCTAATGAAGCCCGGGAAATTCAAATCCCGGGCTTCATTAGCAAGTGCGGTATGCATACATTACCCCGCTAGTTCGAACTAGCGGGGTAGTGTAGACATACCCTCAGATATCTGAAAAGGCAACACACAGAAACTGGTTGGGGAACATTTTAACTTGCCTGGGCACTCATTAATGGATCCCCAAATCATCATATTGTTTCAGGCCAATTTCACAAGCCAACTCCATAGGGAGGCCTCAAAGCTCAACTTAATTTGCCTCTGATTAAGTTTGATTCCTTCAACAGAGGTATGAACAAAGACATTGGGGGGATGGCTCCTACATTCTATATCCTAATGACATAAAAAACCAAACAATGGGTACCTAAGAACACTTAGTACCTTCGCTATGAGCTTCATGTAGCATGGACACTAACTGACTATTCTTTTCCCCTTTTTTCCCTTCTCTCTCCCCCGCTATCCACTATTTATTTAGAAACTGGACCTTTAATAACTCCATTCTTCTGAAAAAGTGGGTTGGGCCCACAAAAGCTCATGATACCATCTACACGTTTTGTTAGTCTCCAAGGCAGGGCTACTCAACTGTGGAAGCCCAAGGGCCACAGTGATACTCACAGCACATGCCGAGGGCTGCAACTTAAGTGTGGTTGCATATAAGTGCAAATGTATATGCAAATATATGCAAATAGCTTCTTTACTCTGACAGGCATGAATACAAAGCACTTCCCATAATGCCCTGGTGCTCCGGGCACTTCCTCCCTGAGGACTAGAAATGCCAGCACCCTGTACCTGTCTGTTCCTGCCAGCCTGTCCACTTGCATCTTTTAATGCTCACCCCTCCTGGGAGATACTGCACCATTGTGGAGCATGTTTCCAATGGAGGCCATGTTCAAATGATCCCACCTGGGGGCCATGTGTTGAGCCCCGTGTAAACCCAAACCGCACCATGGGCCGTAAACAAATGGGTCGCGGGCCACATGCGGCCCATCGGCCATGTATTGAGTAGCCCTGCTCTACGGTGCTGCTAGACTATTCCTTGTCTATACTGAAGGTAGCTTTGTGGTGTGTGAGTGCCCGTCTGTGGTATTTATCTGAATCATGGGTGTCAAGAGATGATCAACTGCTTTTCTAACATCCCCTGCTAACTGATTCATAGAATGTCACAGGCTTCACCTTAACGAGCCATCTTGTGCTTTCAGACAACATGTTGGCAGACAGCTAAGAAAGCGGATTTGTCACAAGTCCTCATGGGAAATGTGTAGCTCAAAGGAACAGGGTGCAATTCTGATCTCCCTTTCACCAATATGCCTCAGAGGTAAGTCAGTGGGGTGAATCCGTGTGGGAGCAGAAGCTGCACATGAAGTCTAAACGTTTTGATGCAAACACAAAAGGAAGTTCTTATTCACAATAAAATCCACAGGAAATCATCAGTGCTCAAGAAAAAAACAAAGATAGCAAAAATAAAATTATGTCTACATACACAATCAATGTAAGGACAGGACTGCTTAAACAGGCCAAAGAATCTTATCACCACAGTCAGTTGGATTCTCCCCAGCACTTCCTCTAGGCAGCTAATGTTACAAGCCAAGGGTTGCAATTGTGGTTAACATATACACACACATTAGTGATATTAGTGCTCACATGCATATAGTATCTGTGTACATGTCCAAGTAGATACTTAGATAAACAGCTAAACATTTGAACATGCAAAGACTTGCACATGCAAACCACGATAACTGTATGCACAGATCAGGAGCACAATTCTGCATGGCTTTTTTTAATGTGATCCTAAGCCATCTAACTTTGAAAATCTGGCCTTGAGGACCTAATAAAAGACTGTGAAATAAAGAAAACATATTTATAGAGCCCTATATCCCTTTCCCTATTGTTATAATACTGCAGGACCTGCCTGAGATACATTGTGCCGGACACTGTACAAACACAATAAATATACGCCTGCATTTTAAGCTGGAGATGTAAATTCCAGCCTGAGGAGATGTATCTGTGCTAGCTCTAATCAAGCTACCGTGCTAAAGATAGAGGGGAGTCACAACAGCACAAGTGGCTAGCCCCCCCCCCCCTCAAATAGGTACACATGCAAGACAGTAGGTGGCTACGTCTAGACTGGCCCCTTCTTTGGAAGAGACATGCTAATTTCTAACTTTGGAATAGGGAAATCCGCGGGGGATTTAAATATCCCCCGCGGGATTTAAATAAACATGGCCGCCGCTTTTTTTCCGGCTTGGGGAAAAGCCGGAAAAGAGCATCCAGACTGGCGCGATCCTCCGGAATAAAGCCCTTTTCCGGAGGATCTCTTATTCCTACCTGAAGTTAGCACAATCCAGAAGACAGTCTTCTCCCTAAGGTAGTTTTTACAGCACAACATCCCTCTCAATCACAGGGCTAAAGGAAATACAAGGAACAAATGATAGCATCAATTGAGAGAAGAGGAAAGAAAAAAACATTGTCTGGAACAGCCTTCAGGTCAAGTGTGTATATGACTGGGCAAAGTCCACATTCAAATACCCATAGGGCTTCAGTCAAACTATATTTCATTTTCTGGATGCAAATAAAACCTGGATATCTTTAAATATCCTTTCACCACCAGATGACAAGCATTCAAGTCTATTTACATTTGCTTCCCTTTAATTCTACATGAGTGGTTTAAATTTCCTATCTGGAGAGGCGCTACAGTGGAGTGGAGCCCGCTTATCACCACCTGTCTTTCATGGCATGTTTCCTTAGGGTGCATTGTGGTGCTGGAGCAGTGTTCTAATAGCTTGGCATTCTGCAGTTACCTATAGCAACTAAGCTGTACTGGAGAGTTTGTGTTTTGTAAATATGCGTGGGCCTGAAATTATTATTAATTCCATTGAGAAGGGCACAAACTGATTTGTACAAAGCCCGGGTGAGGTTCTCTGTAAACTTCCACAGCCATCTACAACCAGTGGTTTTATCCTCAGCCCCTCCCCCGCAGACAAAAAGGAGTAAATATTACCCCAACACAACAGGGGTTCGCAAGACAGAGGGTGTGTCTACCCTATAGTCACTGCAGCAGTGCCCAGCATAGTGCTATGGTGTACACTAGAGGCTTCTCTTACATTGATAAATTGTAATAAATCTCTCTCCAAGAGGCAGGACTAGGCTTCCAGAATTCTTTCATTGGCCTAGCTGCGTCTACACCAGGGGTTAGGTAGATCTAAATACTACATTCAGAGTGAGACATTTTTCACAGTGTAGACCAGGCCCACATAGGCTCTGGCACCCAGGTAACTAGGTCAGCAGCCAGGGAGTTACTGAGTAGCTGAGGTGATAAAGAAAGGGAGTTAGAAACAGCTTAGTTAGTTAGAACTACTGCTTATCTCTGAAAGGTTTATTACCATGATATGCTCTCACCAGAACGATCACTCTCAGCATTCAAAATAATGGAGCCACTTCGTTCTTTCTGGCCATTCAGAGAGAATCTAGGCTGCTGTCAGATCCGTTGGCCGAAATACTTTTTAATCACCCCAGTCAATTGTACAGGCAAAGACCTAGCTGCAAAGTATATAAGCAAATCTTCACCTGGTTTATTTACTGGCCCTGTGTCAGGGTTTCTACTACCTTGTGCCCCGGCTGAGTCAAGCAGTGTCTCATCTGTATAAAATATACCCAGGAGATTTCACTTACAGGACTGTATTTTTTCCCTTGTTGCCTAGCTGTAGAAACAAAGTCCTGGTATGTTTTCATCCACAGCCTGTGGGGAAGGGTGAGGTCACAGTTTAGACTGGTCATTTACTCTCTATTTAAAGGTAGCCTCCCATAAAGCCAAGATGCTGCAGAAAGCCAATGCAAAGCAAATGCAATAATTAAACCCCTCTTAGGCCAGACTTAAAGAGGTACGTGGCCCTTGAACTCTGGCTCTCTATAAACTGAGAAGACCTCAGTTGCTTGCATGTCTAGGGGAGGGTAAACACCAAAGGGGTGTGAAGATGGATGAGCCATGAAGGCTGCTCATTTTTAAATCTAACCCTACCTATTTGCAAGGATTGCCCTTTTTTACTTCTGTACCTTTCAGATTTAATCTAGTCTTTTATTTCATTGGCTTTCTGCAGCTACCGACTCCTATTATCAACAGATTTTTCAGTATATTGGTCAAGATATGAGGGGACACGGGACTTTTGGATCTTGCTAAGTTTTAGGGAGGCGAAACAAAACTGGTTTCTAATTAGAAAATATCTAATTAGAAATTATCAGTAAATGATTTGGTTGAATTTTTTTTTTGCCAATAATTGCAGATTTGGTAACACCAAAATGTTTCACAAATTTGTATCCGTTTCATTGAATTGCTTCTGTCAAAAAAGGGGGAGGGGAGTGGGAATTCTGAAAAAGTCAAATGTCTTTTCACAAAATCAAAACAAACTATTTCATTTGGCCCTAAGCCTTTTTTTCTAGAACTGCCAGGAAACTGAAACATCAACTACTCACACAGCTCTCATTACAAACTGAGTTCTAGCCCACTCAGAGAGAATTAATACAGTCTGGCTACGTCTACATTGGCATGATCTTGCACAAATACTATTTAACGCTATTAAAAGCTTTGCGCAAAAGGGACTTTTGCCCAAATGGGAGCAGTATAGTATTTCCGCAAGAAGCACTGATTTCAGACAGTAGGAAGTCAGTGTTCTTGTGGAAATTCAAGCGGCCAGTGTAGACAGCCGGCAAGTTTTTCCGCAAAAGCAAGTGCTTTTGCAGAAAAACTTGCCAGTCTAGACACAGCCAGCCAGCCAGTGTCTACCCAGCACTCTAAACTTGAAATAAGATACGCAATTTGTGCTATGCAAATTGCATATCTTATTTCAAATCTATTTTGAAATAGCTTATTTTGAAATTTGACACATCTACATAGTGCCAAATTTTGAAATAACGTGCTATTTCAAGCCATCCCTTAATCCTCGTGCAGCAAGATTTACCAGGATGATGAAATAGAGCACCCTTTAGTTCGAAAAATATTTCTAAATAACAGGCGGCTAATTATTTCGGGATACCTCTAGTATCCTGAAATAGCCATGCAGTGTAGACGTACCCTGAAAAGCAAAAAAACCACACCCCAGATGCTCACCGATGTGGCCTGCGGGAGGACAGCGAGGGGCTGGAGTGCCAGCGCAGCCCCCCCAATGCTGAGAGGGATCCCCAAGCCTCGGGGGCTGGCTTCAGGCAAGCTGTGGGGAGTTGCATCTGGCCCCCAGGCCTTAGGTTCCCCACCTCTGTTTTAGGGTATGTCTAGCTCCGGTGTATTGTCTAGCAGGAAGTTATTCTTATATTAAACATATAATTAAGACATTCCGGTAAAATATTGCCAAAGGTACCAAGGGAACACAAACATGTTAAATGCACAATATCCTTAGACCTTTACATTGCCCAGGTAGCACAAAGGAGATTATTTGAAAGTCCCCTGTTAAAAGATTCTACTGCTTCTAGCAGATGAAACATCACAGATATTTTTTTTCTACACATACATCCTCTTGAACCTGCATAAGGGGTGATTAGAACTGGGGCCTGTTTGCCATTTACCATTCTTCACTGCTCTTTTTGAAAAGGGGTAGGCATTCAGTCAGGAAGCAGAAACAAATACCCTGTTGTAAGTGACCACTCACCTGTTACAAATAAGGAGTTTGCAAACAACCTGTGGAGTGAAAAATGCTCATGCATGCAAACTATTCAGTGAATGCATGTGAATGGAAAAATACACTGATGGGGAAAAAAAGATTTACATTCTTCTGATTATCTTTTCATAATTAATCTCTCCAATTGCTGTGCTCACAGCCCATTTTAGGGCAAAAAATCAGTCAGTTTTGAAGACAAATCCATGATGCTTCAAGGGAATCTGTCAGTGGAGTAAATGATTTAACAAAACAATAACATCCTAAAGGAAGTCAGATTTGGGCTTTACTGGTTTGGCTGCTCTCACCAGCATGCCAGACTCCCTCGTTTTAGATAACTAGGACAAATGGAAGCCAGTGCAGAGCCATATGTCTTAATAGTGGCAGCAGATTCACCATCTGCCACCTTGTGTATGTAGAAGTTATCTGGGATTCGGAGGCTTATCTCCAGAAAATGTATTTCCCATCTTTAGATTTCTGGTGAGATTAGCCCTCCATTCAGATGCAGTCAAACCTTAAAATCTCACTGTAAAGAACAGCCAATAACTCCTATCTTTTCATTTTACCTGTTAATAAGGCTCTAGTCAATTTGTTATCTAGACATAACCCAAAGACTGACAAAATAATGGGTCATGTAGCACCGAGCCCAGCATGGTGTGCTTAATTAGTTATTAAAGGGGGGATTTTTTTTCTCTCTTTCCTCTCCCTCATCATTCTGGAATAGTTTGATTTATAGTAGACATGACTCAGGTGAGCAGGCAACTATCATACCACCTTTCATGCACCAGATGTCTTAAGAAGTCAACCTTTCTTCTATGAGTTTTCTAAAAATCCATCTAGCACTAGATGTTGCTTATGAAAAGTTATTGCTGCTGAATACTGAATGATTGGACAGCTCTATTAACACCTAAGGCTCTATACAAGGATCTCAGTGAAACAGAAAGGACAATCCTGTATCTTCCACGGCTCTGAGATGGCAGCTGATTGGAGAGGCAGCCTTAGTAATACTTGCTGCTCAGAGAACAGATTGCAACTGAACTCAACCAAATTAAAGATTGTAATTTCCTTTCCAATCAATATGGGGAGGAGGAAATGATAGATAGCCCTGTGAATATTGACTAAGTACTGTGGGGTTTAATAGGGAAGTATTCCTTGTCTATGGATTGCAGCATAAATCATTAATACAACATCCTGTACAAATGTATGGGACTAAATCTCTTTTAAAGAGAGGAATATGAGAGCAGGAAGTTATTCTTATATTAAATATATAATTAAGACATTCTGGTAAAATATTGCTGAAGGTGCCATGGGAACACAAATATGTTACATGTTTAATGCACAATATGAGGCAATGAAAGATGGAGTGAAGGGCTTAAAATCACTGATATATGGGACTTCGTCCACACCCCATCTTACATTTAAGAAATGCACATGCTTTATACTGGATAGTAGTGTTCCCTGTTGGCTGAGCTCAGGAAAGATTCCAGTCCCAGCAGAGTGCTCACAACTAGGTTTTGTTTCTATTGGTAACACACATTCACACATACCTCATTGGACATAAAAAAATCATTCTGCTCATGGATGGAAAAAAACCTCTGCACATGGATGAAGAAGATTAGAGGAAACATTGCTGGTAATGGATAGGTGGGTGTTTAGTAGCAGCTTGTTAAATAAATAGAGCATTGGCCTCAGTTGTGTATTAATTACAGTATCATAGAGTACATCTAGACTAAAGTATTTTGTCGACAGAGGCTTTGTCAACAGATACTGTCGACAAAGCTTCTGTCAACAAAGAGCATCTAGACTACATCCAGTTCTGTCGACAAAGCAGCTTGCTTTGTCGACATGAGTGTAGACGCAAAGGACAGTGTAGATGCAATAATGCTCGACAAAAGGCATTATTCCTTGTAGAATGAGGTTTACCGCCGTCGACAAAACTGCCGAGTTCTGTCGACGTTATGTCAACAGAACTTGGCAGTAGTGTAGACGCAGGTATAGTTTTGTCGACAAAAGGCCACTTTTGTCGACAAAACCCTGTAGTCTAGACACACCCATAGTGCCTAGGAAACCTACCTCTGGCCCAGGCACTGCACAAACCCAAAACAAACCCAGATCACATTTGTCAAAGCCAGAGAGAAGTTTGTTGTGATTACTGAGATGCAAGTTGAACCCAGTCTGGATGAGAGTTTTAGCTGAGTGGATGGATAAGAAAGGCTGCATCTTATAGAAGTTATGCAGAAAGAATAGGAGAGATTTAGGGCTTGTCTTCATGTACAGTACTACAGCCATGCAACTGCACCAATGCTGCTGTGCACCTATTGAGCTTTAGTGAAGACTCTACTACAATGATGGGAAAGCTTCTTCTGTCGGCATAGTTAATCCACCTGCCCAGTAGCTACATTGACAAGAGATGCTCTCCTGTAGACATAGCATTGTCTACACAGGGAGTTAAGTCTGTATAACTACATTGCTCAGAAGTGTGGGTTTTCACAGTCCAAGTGGCATAGCCATACTGATTTAGGTCTGTAATATAAACCTAGCCTTAGATACAACAAGGACACAGAGAGAGGTCTAAGCTGAAGGTGATGCCCAGGTAGGATGATGATGCTGTCCTCAGTGATTGAGAAAGGCAGTAGCAAAGATAATTATTTGGGGAGGAGAAAGTTTAGGAACTGTTTTAGCCATGTTGTGCTTGAGCTGACAGTCAAAAACCCATGAAGAGATGTCCAAAAGACAGGCTGAGATTTTAGCTCTGGGAGAAGACGACAAGTGGAGAGGTAAATATGCGAGTGCTCCGCACAGAGCTAGTACTTAAAGTTGTGTCTGTGGTTGAGGGGTGTAGAAGGAGAAGAGAAGGACACCAAAGACCCCCACAGAAGGCTGGAGGGGGTGAGGATTCTATAGAGGATGCATTGAAGGATTGCATAGAGAGGTAGGAGGAGAACCAAGAGAAGACAGTGACAGGAACCAAGAGAGGACAAGTAGATACACAAGGTTGAATAATCTGAAATGCCCCTTTTTAAAAACTTACAACATATTTCTGTTGCTTGGTATTTCTAAAAATACAATGTACAAAAATACAATACAATGCATCAGATAATCTGCCTTTGCATTGTTGTGCTGTATTCATGTGGACAGTATGTTGTCTGACCCCTAGTGGCCATATACATGAATTTTAATGCTATTTCTGATATATTCAACATGTTTTTAAAGCATCTCAGATATAATTTAATAGCAAGTTACAAGTTGATGTGCCATGAACAGGATGAAGCCTAAGGCACTTGCCAAAATTTTACTTACTTTGATGTAATATGATCTGGCTTCGTCTACACTGCCGGCTTTTGGGGACAAAGAGTATGCAAATGAAGCACTGATTAGCATTTTGTTGTGCTTCAATTGCATAATCTATTTGAGCCGTTTTTGCACAAAGGGGTTTTGTGCAAAAACAAGCAGTGTGGACGTTTCCTTTTTGTACAAAACCCCCTTTTTGCGCAAGATCCTTATGCCTCCCTGCGGTTTTTGCACAAAAAGGAAATGTCCACACTGCTTGTTTTTGTGCAGAAACCCTGGGGAGGCATAAGGATATTGTACAAAAAGGGGTTTTGCAAGTATGGCAATAGCGCTGCAGCTGGATATGGGAGGCTAAAGGGGACAGCTGGAGGAGAATTTTGATTTGTTGAATTTATCACAAAGAAAGTTCTGAGTTTGACTGAGTCAGAAGTCTCTCCTGTAGACTTGAAACATGTTCCCCAAGTGGAGTAGACTGCCTGATATCTGAAACATGCTTTAACATCCGCTACAGGTGTTCCTTCAAGCCCATGACATGAACTAAGCTGAGTGGATGTTTGTGTACCTAAAGAAATTAAGAATTACTGATTTATGCCATTAATGAGCATCGCATAGTGCAATGGCCTGGGATGTGGATGGCTCTTCATCACTCAGTCTTTAAGTCAAGACTGGATATGTTTCTGCAGGTATTTCTAAACTAGAGCTGGAAGATGTAATTTTCCAATTGCTCCTACAGAACAGAATAAGTGCTTCTGCTTTTCTACCCCCAGACTTCTTGCCTAGGAAACCTTGCCCCCTAAAGATACAGTTCCCAACATAGGCACTGATTCTGTGGTTGCTCCAGGGCTGTAACACTCACAGGGCACATCAGCAGCCCCCTCACCATCAGCACCCCCCATGACTCCTGCCTGCCACGATCAGCTGTTTCGTGGGGTTCCAGAAGCCTTGGGAGAGCAGGGGGAAGACTTGAGGATGTGATACTCTCTGAGGAAGGCTGGAACTGCTCAGAAGGAGGCAGGGTGGGAGTGGAGTGGGGATAGAAAGAGGCAGGGCAGAGACAGGTGGGACTTTGGGGAAAAGGGTGGAGTGGGGGCAGGGCCTAGGGCAGAGCCAGGGGTCAAGCATCCCCCAGCACTTTTGAAAGTCAGTACCTGTGGTTCCCAATATCACAGTAGAGCAAAACAGCCCTGCATTCCACAGAGCACGTGGGCTAAAATGCCACTTGTCTCTTATGTAACCCTGCCTCACCCTCTTTGCTCCCCAAACCACACCTTGTGCACCCATGTAAGGGCCAGGAAGAATCTCTCCTTTTGCTTGTATGCTGTACTGCTTTCCTACATCCAGCAGCTGTTGTTTTGTCATTTTAGATTGTAAATTCTCCAGGGCAGGGAGGGACTGTTTTCCTGTGTGCCTGCACAGTGACTGCATAATGAGGCGCCAATCCTGAACGGGGCCTCTGTGGGCTTCTGCAATGCAAATAATAAATGTATCAGAATTATTAACAGTTGATTTTTGCCCATTTTTGTGGGCGTGCTTTTAAATATTGACACATTTGGGGCCAATAAGAGGGATTTTTAGAACTAGTTCTACTTTTAGAACAATGCTGTCACATTACTGTGGAAGTCAAACTTGCAGTTCATACACTATGAACTAAACTGGACTCCCAGGAGAATCAAAGAAATTGCTGTAGCCACTCTGATATGTGCATCTAAAATGACCTGCTTTGTATCAGCCATTGCTTAGGCTGTAAAATATATACTACTAGCAGACTTACTTGGCATTGCCCAGGTCCTTCAGGGCAGGATCTCAGGGATGTGTGTGCATAGAGTCGGGGGCCAGGAATGTATCCTCACTCCCCCTGCCCAGGGCCTGTTCTTTCCCCCCTTCCTTCTGCCCACCTGGGACATGTTCTTCCCCCCCAGCCCACCCCACAGCCTGCCCAGGGCCTGTTCTTCCCCTGCCCTGGCCAGCTCCCCAGCCCACCCAGGTCCTGTTCCCTCCCCCCAGACCACACTCCCAGCTGCCTGGGGCATATTTTCCCTCCTCCCACCACAACACTGAGGCTTTGGGGTAGGAGGGCTACTTACCCCGTGTGCTGGCAGGCAAGATGGTGGAGCCCCAGTCCTGCTGGTCTTCCTCTGGTGGTATGGCTGCCCCCAGTGGCCACTCTGCATATAGCTCTCCCCTATGGGCTCGCTGCTCACTCCGGGTTTGTCTACACTATCCCGCTAGTTCGAACTAGCGGGGGTAATGTAGTCATCCGCATTTGCAAATGAAGCCCGGGATTTGAATTTCCGGGCTTCATTTGCATGAAGCCAGCCGGCGCCATTTTTAAATGCCGGCAGTTCGAACCCCGTGCCGCGCGGCTACACGCGGCACTGAGTAGCTAGTTCGGATTAGACTTCTAATCCGAACTAGCTGTACGCCTCGTACCAAGGACAACGCTGGCACAAACTAGTGTGTTAAACTTAAGCTTTGAGTGACAGGGCTTTGCGCTTGCAAACATTCACAATATAAATAGAAATGGGCTAGGTGGTATATCTTTGTGGCACACCTTTCGTGTAAGGTGACCATAAAATCAGAGCATTACAGAAATGTGGGCCTGGTGGAGACCTCCAGAGGTCACTGAGTCCAACCTCCTGTGCTGAAGCAGACCACCTAGACCACCACTGAAAAGTTGCTTTTCTAATCAGTTCTTAAAAACCTCCAATGATCAGGATTCCACAACCTCCCTGAGAACCCTATTCCGGAGCTTAACTACCCTCAGAGTTACAAAAATTTCCCTAATATCTTACCTAATTCTCTCTTGCTGCAGATTAAGCCAATTATTTCTAGTCCTACCTTCAGAGGACAGGAAGAACAACTGATCACTGTCCTCTTTAAAAACAGCCCTTAACATATTTGACAACTAATCAGGTTCTCCTCTCCTGTCTTTTTTTCTCAAGACTAAAAATTCCTCGTTTTTTTAACCTTTCCTCTTAGGTCAGGTTTTCTAAACCTTTGTTGCTCTTCTCTGGACCTTCTCCAATGTGTTCACAACTTCCTCTAGTGTGGTGTCCAGAACTGTACACAGTACTTTAGCTGGGACATCACCTGTGCCAAGAAGAGCAGGACAGTTACCTCCCATGTCTTACGTCTGACACTCCTGTTAATATACCCCGAATGATATTAGCCATTTTTGCAGCGGCATCACAGTGTTGACTCATTCATTTTCTTTTTCACTCTAACTCCCAGATCATTTTGGGCAATACCCCAGCCTATACAGTTATTGCCCACTTTGTAGCTGTGAGTTCATTTGATTTTTCCTTCTTATGGGTAGTACTTTGCACTCGTCTTTATTGAATTTCCTCAGTGAGATAAAGCTTGCCTCCTGGAAGGAGGGCATGCACGTCTCCTTTTCATATGGTATTGCTTTGTCTTTTGGCAACTACATTTTGGCTAAATTTGGTTAGTGGGTCCCTTGAACATTCTTAATTACCTGGGCTGCCGTCCCTAGGGGGGGCAGTGCCCAGCTCAACCTCCCCGCCACAGGCCAGAACCCCCCTCTGCATTGCCCCTGCTCCACCCTCTCCACCCCTTCCCCCAAGCCTTGCCCCTGTTCCATCTTTACCTGCCCCCGCTGCACCCCTACCCCCAAGTCCCTTCCACACACAATGCAATCCAGGCAATTAGCTGGGGGCCTGGTGCGGGCCAGCAGCAAGGGTCAGCCCACCCCACACTCATCACAGCAGCAGGAGCGGGAGCGAGCCGGCAGCCTGCTCCACTCCATTGCCTTCTCCCAGCCTGCTGTGCTCCACTTCTCTGCAGCCGGAGCCCTGCATTGCTCAGGGAGTGGGCCGGATCTAGGGCTTTCCACTTGCTGCCACTGTGGTGAAGGGGAGAGGGTGGTGGAGCAGGCTGCCAGGTCGCTCCAGCTCCTGCAGCCGTGGTGAGTGCAAGGCAGGCCGGCCCTTGATGCCACCTGCCCCCAGTAATCTCTCAGGCTGCCCTTGGCCCAACTAACATGGGGACCATTGTCCATAGGATGGTTGAGGTGGCCACCGTAGGGCCTTCCAAAGCACAGTGTCTGGGGCAGCTGCCCAGAACCATCCTATGGACAGGATTAATAACAAACCAAAAATGTAGTCAGCAATTGGCTGCACATTTTAAAAAATGTTTTTGGGGAAGAGCAGTTCCTTATGCAAACTGGTTAACTGTTAAGTAGGTCGTGGAAAGAGCAAGGCCAGGAAGCAGCCCCCCTTTGTTCTGTTAGGAGCCATCTGCCATCTAAAATAATACCTATTTAAATTGCAATTATACAGCAAGCTCAGTTCAAAGGAATGTCTCTGTAAAAAGTTGCTCACATTTATCATCTGTTCGGGAGGTGGTGACATCCTGGGTGAAATGGGAGGGGCTGGGGGCCACTGGGATTCTTAGGGTTTGATTGCCAGTACTGCTACTGCCTCTCTGTTTGTTCTTGGTAAATCACAGAACTTCCATCTGTGCACTTGAGAAAGACACCAGGGAGGAAGTGACTCATCAGTGCACAGGAGCCAGGAGAGTCCCTCTGGGCTGCACAGGAAGGGATTAAAACAGAGCCTCCCCAACAGCAACAATCACAACAATGGCCACTGCTGCATGCTGGTTCTTAGAGCCGTGGTGATCACCAGTCTAATCCCACACCCTGTGAATTGCCCCAGAGTAACTCCACTGACTTCAGCTGAGGAGCTATGGATTTACATCAGCCTCTGACAAGACAACAGAATCCAAGGCACAGACTTGCCGCGAGCGCAGAATTTCATCTTGTTGCCACTGTGCCTCCTGCTGCAGTGAGCTATCTACAATGTTTGAAACAGAGATAGGATTGCCAGGTGTCCGGTTTTCACCCGGACAGTTTGGTAATTATTTCTTCTGTCCAGAAGGCCAGCAGGGACACCGTGTCTGGTGTGGATGGGGGAAGCAGGGAGTGCGGGAATTTAAAGGCGCCCCGATTTTTTTTTTCTCGACCAATTTTTTCCCCCGCCATGTTCGGGATTTTTTGTGAAGGTATCTGGCACCCCTAAACAGAGAGGTGACTTGGGACTTAAGTAAGGCTCTGATTAAGAACAGTCCTTCCTGGCCCAGAGTGTATCATTTGGAAAGTGCTCAGACTGTAGTCCCAGGCAAGCAGAAGCAGTAACAGCTGTAGCTTCCATCACCATATCAGCTACAAGCCACAGAGAAGGGAAGAGATCCTGAGCCTAGTTTTAGTGGCCCTGAGTTATTTGTCACTAGGCTTGCTGCTCTGCTGAGATACGCAAAGTTTTTAGAAAATACATAAATTTCTTCACCTGTAGCTCAACCTGGCAGCAGGGAGCCAATCAGAACTGGACTCTGCGTCTGCCACCAGTCTGGATGATGCAGAAACCTTGCTGTTGTTTGCCAGTTGTCCCTGTCAGCCACAAGCTACTGTGCAACAGCAGGGAGATTATTTTTACACTACTGCTGTTCCAACACGCTCTCAGACACATAACGAATATCATCACAGTCCCACATTGATGGGAGAGTCCGTCCGCTGTCCAGGCCCTGCAGCATTAATTCCAAAGTAAGTCATCCGCAGCAGCTAACACAGTGCAGCCACAAGCAGCTTTGCTTGGAGCTTGAAGCTGCCAGCAAACACCACATGACTGCAGTGCAGAGTACACCAGAGAATAGAGCCCTACTGGGTCCTGTGGTTTGCAGTTTGTGTTCCTTCCTAATTCCTGCTAATATTACACTATTGCCATAACACAGCACTGCAGAAAGCTGCAGAGCCAGGGAACTGCTGGCTCCCTCTTCCTGATGCTTTTCTCCCCTCCCTTCCCCTTCCTGCTGTAGACATGATTACTAAATCAGGCAGTTTCAGGTTATTAAATTTAAAGTTGGGGGGGGAAGGGGTTAGAAGCATTTGACTGTGAATTATCATAGCTACTTCTAATGAATACAAGAGCAGCAGCAAATTGCTTCCACTCTCAACCAGTACTCAGATGGGCAAGAGAAAATCCCCCCAACGTGTCATTTTTTTGTCTAAATTCAGTTTGCGTTGAAATTTTTGAGTCTTCTCTGCTCAGAATGGAATTAGCAGAAGTGACAAGGGAGTGATTCTATACATCACATGACTTGGAGTCTACATCTCTGGGCCCTGATTGGCTGGAACACTCTCATGTGATGTGGCGAGACCCCCCCCCCCTCCAGCCATGTATGTGAAGGTGTAACCCACACACCTTCTGGGTGTGGTTCACTGTCCCATGGAGTGGCACTGAAACCACTTACAGAGAGAGGATGAGTTTGCACCACAGCCTTAGCTGAGAGCCAGCTGGCTTTTAGTTCAAGCCGTGGAGGCTCAAGCATTAAGCTCCAGAGGCCTCAGGTTTGGTTCTGTCTGTCGGGGTTACACAGGCTCCCAAATGAGACTCAGAGTTTTCCATTTAACATTCATGTTTATGAGTCAGCGCTGATATTCAGCCCAGATAGCTCTCCATAATGGGTCTCCCATCCACACCCCACACACATGCAGACCTTAGAAAGCTTTGCTTACACACAACCTAACAAGTAGTTAAAACCAAGTTTTAAGGAGGCAAAAGTATAAATTGCTTTATCATGAGAGTAATGGACAGTACATTCAGGTCTCCCACAAGTTGTTACACCTCAGTCTTATGAACATTTATGGGTGATTCCCAAATCTTCCTCACTCCTAGTGGAAGTTTTGCCTGAGTAAGGATGTCAGTATTTGGCCCTTACAAAGAAACTGAATGTCCTACCTTCCCGCCTCTTGTAGCTGTGATATCTCCATGACTAAGTTGTTGTGCATGGGGATTCCTGCCACTAACGCAGAAGGTATTATTATGCAGTATTGAATTCTCTGACTAATTAGTTTAATTACCAAGGTGTGGCATGAAATAACAGCTCTGGAAGAGCTGAAGATACAAGCTGGTCTGAGATGAGGGTGGTAGTTCCTCACATCAGCTTATTCACCCCTGCTTTGGACTGGCTGTTGAACTCAGTGTCCCAGGTCATATGCTGCTGATTCATCTGGATTCTATTTACCATACTAGCTAAGACATCCTACTTCAGAGAGTGTTGGGCTCCCATACAAAAGGGCCCAGCTGTGACATAAGATTGCATGTTAAACAGGATTTAGATGATGCTATATAAAAATAATAACTAAAAATAAGCACAGCACTAAATGAAGATGCTGTTCAGCGTAGTAAACTGCTAATTTCATCTTTCAGGTTGTTTTTCTAGAGTGTTGCAAGATGTAGTCTCTCTCCATATGTAATCATAACATCTAGCCTATGTATATGCTCACAGTACTAATTCAGATCCTTTGTGCATAAGTATTGAGGTACACTCTTTAATTACAGGCCTCATGTGTCTCACATTGGGCACCCTAAATTAATGGCCACTTACTGCCTTAAGATCAATGTGTGTCTATTTCCCATCCATAAGAGAGGGATAATAATGTCACCTATTCTTACAAGAGGGCGGTGAAGATAAATTCATTAATATTTGTGAAGCACCATAGAAATGCCCATAAGCAAATTAAGAATTATGTATAGAGCTTAGGGGCTGGCTGCTGTGCATTTCAAAAGGCTGAGGGGCCCGGCACACACTGAAAGCGGAGGATAAAATGAAATATTGAATAACTGCTCATCCACTGGCTAAGACAGGGATCCTGTGGATGCAATGGGATCACAGTTAAAAACTGTATTATAACTATTAATCGTACTGTTCAACAATAGCAGAATACCATTTATTTAAATATGTATGGATGTTTTCTATATTTTGAAATAGTGATTTCAGTTACAGCATAGAATACACTGTGTATAGTGCTCACTTGAAATTATTATTTTATTACAAATATTTGCACTGTAAAAATGATAAATAAAAGGCAATCTTAATCCTGGAATTTCCTAAATTTTGAGTGTTTGACTTTGGCACTTTCTCTTGGTGCTGGGTTTGGGGGAGGGATTGGTTTGGCATTTTGAGGATTTTTTTAAATTTGTTGGACCATTAAATAGTCACTGTGAACAAAAAATAATAAACAAACACGATTTTTTCATAGTACTTCCCCTAGGCCAGACAAAAGAGAGCAGGATTCTGAAACCTTCACCACAGCATAGCTGATAAATGACAGATGATGTGGGAAAAGCTGAAGTACTCAATGCTTTTTTTGCCTCTGTCTTCACAGACAAGGTCAGCTCCCAGACTACTGCACTAGGCAACATAGAATGGGAAGGAGGTGGGTAGCCTTCAGTGGAGAAGGAACAGGTTAAGAACTATTTAGAAAAGCTAGACATACACAAATCCATGACTCTGGATTTAATGAATCCGAGGGTACTGAGGGAGTTGGCAAATGTCATTGAGGAGCCTTTGGCCATTATCTTTGAAAACTAATGGAGATCGGGAGAGATCCTGGATGATTGGCAATGGGCAAATGTACTGCTCATCTTTAAAAAAAGGAAAGAAGGACAATCCAGGGAACTACAGACCAGTCAGCCTTACCTCAGTCCCTGGAAAAATCATGGAGGGGATCCTCAGGTAATCCATTCTGAAGCACTTGGAAGAGGGGAAAGTGATCAGGAATAGTCAACATAGATTCACAAAGGGCAAGTCATGCCTGACCAATCTGATTAGTTTCTAGGATGAGGTAACTGGCTCTGTTGACATGGGGAATTAAGGGGATGTGATATATTTTGACTTTAGCAAAGCTTTTGATATGGTCTCCCACAATATTCTTGCCTGCAAGTTAAGGAAGTATGAATTGGATACACGGACGGTAAGGTGGATAGAAAGCTGGCTAGAATGTCACGCCCAACTGACATTCTAGCCAGGTAGAATGGTAGTGATCAATGGCTCGATGTCAGGTTGAGGGTCAGTTTCAAGTGGAGTGCCCCAAGGATCGGTTCTAGGGACAGTTGTGTTCAACATCTTTATTAACGACCTGGATGAGGGGATGGATTGCACCCTCAGCAAGTTTGCGGATGGCGCTAAGCCAGGTGGAGAGGTAGATACATTGGAGGACAGGGACAGGGTCCAAAATGACCTAGACAAATTGGAGGAGTGGGCCAAAAGAAATCTGATGAGGTTCAACAAAGGACAGAAGAATCCCAAGCATTGTTACAGGCTGGGGACCAACCAACTAAGTAGCAGTTCTGCAGAAAAGGACCTGGGGATTTCAGTGGATGAGAAGCTGAATATGAGTCAACAATGTTCCCTTGTAGCCAAGAAAGCTAATGGCACATTAGGGTGCCTTAGGAGCAGCATTTCCAGCAGATCTAGAGAAGTGATTATTCCCCTTTATTCAGCACTGGTGAGGCACATCTGGAGTATTGCGTCTAGTTCTTGGGCCCCCACTACGGAAAGGATATGGACACATTGGAGAGCATCCAGCAGAGGGCAACCAAAATGATTAGGGGGCTGGAGCAATTGACCTACAAGGATCAGCTGAGGGATTTGTGCTGTCTGCAGAAGAGAAGAATGAGGGGGGATTTGATAGCAGCCTTCAGCTTCCTGAAGGGAGGTTCCAAAGAGGATGGAGAGAGGCTATTCGCAGCAGTGACAGATGGCAGAACAAGGAGCAATGGTATCAAGTTACAGTGTGGGAGGTCTAGGTTGGATATTAGGAAAAGCTATTTCACTGGGAGGGGGGGTGAAGCACTGGAATGGGTTACCTAGGGAGGTAGTGGAATCTCCATCCCTAGAGGTTTTTAAGTCTCAGCTTGACAAAGCCCTGGCTGCAATGATTTAGTTGGGACTGGTCCTGCTTTGGGCAGGGGGCTGGACTTGATGACCTCTTGGGATCTCTTCCAGCTCTATGATTCTATAAAATTTTGACACAGAAAGTTCTATGGTTTTGGGTCAAGCATTGCTAAAATTGCATCTATCTGTACTTACTTAGCTTCCTGGGGCTACTGAAGTATGACTTGGCTCTTATCTTGTGCTAATCCTCTCTCCCTCGCTTGTCTCTTTATTCACCCATTGCATATTGCCTAATTCATAGACTCTAGCCATAGGCACAGGTAAAATAGGCCAGAGAAGGTACTGATACCAAGCCACTGCTGGACAACTGGGCTGCGACACTCTCCCTTCCCCAAGAACACCATTGCTTCCTGACTCCCTGAAAATCCCTGCAACTTCCTGTGTCCATGTTCCTGTAGGCAGGGGACAGAGGAGTGATGCGGAGAGCTGGCGGACTGCGCTGGAGGGACAGGGCAGGGGCCTTAAGGGTGGGAGGAGTTGGTACTTGAGGAGACTGTCGAATTGGCCCTGCTCTGGAGTCAGCCCGACTCTGGCGGGCTTGGGAGCCCTGCCAGCTTGTCCTGTCCTGACTGGTGGCACTAGGGCCAGCCAAGTATTCAGGGAGGCAGCAAGCTCAACCAGGCACTGGGGCTAGCTAGGTACACAGGGGCCAGGGGAACACCTTGGTCTGGTGCTGGAATGGAGTGAGGGGGGCGGCAGCAGCTTGGCCCAATGCAACTGGGATAGGCAGGGCAGGGCTCTTCCCATCTGGGTGGCCCCTCGTGGCTTTTCCTTTTATGGAGGGGGAGGTTTTGGGGCTCTGGTATGTGGGGGCAGGGCCTTGAGAAGAAGGAGTGGGGTCAGCATACTTGCCTCCCCAAAGTGGGGGTTCGCCTATTACACAGGACTGCGGCTCTGGGGGACAGAAGTACTCTGTGCTCACTATTTGCACAATACCTAGTTTAACAGGCTCCTAATCCCTCTTTGGGGTCCTTAGGCACAGAAATAGTAACTGAAGCAGAGACCTGCAACTTTCTCTCTGCTTTCAAAAGAAAGGTTAGTTGTTTAGATTTTTCTTTCCAGTCACTGAAAATTTCCTGTCATGGATACTGGATCCAGAACGTTGAACTCTGCAAAATGGTTGAAGCATGGAAAGGAGAGGAATATGTAAGGGGAGGGAAGTGGAGAAGACTCATTCTCCAACTTATCAACAGCTTGGAGGCATAGCTGAGAAGGCTTAGTGCAGGCCCAATGCTAGGCCACAGAAAGCCAGCAAGGCCATGTGTGATCACTGAAGACCAACAGGAATTACACAGCAGGAAACAGGTTGTGAAAGCTAATGGCACTGAGAGTTGGTGCCATTGATCACTATTATTACTATTGTTTAATGTGTATTTTTAGACCCATCTGTCTACATAGTGCTTTCCACAGTCACTGGAGACAGAGTCACTGCCCTAAGAATCTCACAATTGAGGTTAATAATATATATGATGCGATGCATGGACTGATAAGGCAGGAGAGAGGAGGAAGGGAACAATTAACAACAACAAAGAATGAGGTGGTTCATTTTGAATGGTGCATGGGATAGGCCAGTTCTGTGGAGCCATTCACAGATGAGTAATTTTACTTGCATGAGTCATATCATAGTCTTTGCAGGATCAGGCCCTATTCTAACTCTTTTCCTTGCTTGCTGGGTTTTTGTCTCTTTTAGTTGTGAAATTGGCATAAAAGAGAAGGATCACTGACAAAGCAAGAGGGTTTGGAGGGAAGACTGGATGGGTAGGGCTCATCCTCCAAAGAATCTCTTGAGCTATTTCATTCAAAACCTATCCTGTCCGTTTTGTGTCTCAGAACCACAGTGCTTGAGGGCCTGATCCAGCAGAGGTAAGCACATGCTTGACACTCAGCATATGAGTAGTCCTATTAAGTGCCACATGTGGCCCATTGGGGTTCTGTGTGTGGCCCACCAGACATTTTGGTTACCTTTGCCCACTTACAGGGTTGCCATGTCATTTTATTGGTTTCTGTCCATGTCATTTTTTCCCTACTGGTATTACTAAAGTGACACGTACATAAAGCCAAAGGCAAGTGAAGTGAGGTGCTTGCTGACTGCACACACCATTAACGGTGGGAGCCGTGTGCCCCGCCTGTATCCAATCAAAGTGCTATTATGGTTCAGTTGGCACGCCCTGAAAATTCTAGTGCCTAAAATTCTAGTGCCTAAACTATGGTAGGTGCTGTACAAAACAAAATGAAAACCCTCTGCCTCAAGGAGCTTATAGTCCAAGTATGACTTGCTGATTTACCCAACAAGTGGTTCCTGAGAGCTGCCAAGGTGGTAAAAAATGAGTCTCGCAATGCTGTAAGACGTGATTGGGTCTATAGCCAGAAGTTTGTCACATGTAAGAAGATTGCTCTGAGTCTAGCAGATCCTAGGAGATGGTGAAAGAAAATGAACTAACCTCATCTGCTCCAGCCCCTGGCTTAGTTTACAGATTTACATGCTAGCCAAGACTGCAAACCTCTTAATCAACCAAAATGAGGAAATGGAGAGAGACAGATTTGTTTCAGCATGTACTATAAGCAGCCCAGGACCTTATCAGAACAGCAACATATTTGCAATAGGAATGTGTTTAGTGTTAAGGCAGTTAAGATCCAGATCCTACAATTAAAGAGCCTATTCTGCTGCTGCTATGCTATTTCTCTCTCTCTCTGGTAACCAGGTCTCATCTACAGCAGTCTATTGTAGGATTTTTAATAACTATGGTGCTATTGTGATTTTATGAATCTTACCTAGCTGAAGTCACTGTGGATTTTTCCATAAGACAGCCCACTATCCTGGGCAGCCTCTTCTAGACATCACAGAGAGAGAGTAAATAGCACCAGCGGAGAAGGTATGAAATGAAAACAGAGTAATGGCAAAAATTAGCTCCAAAGATAGAAACCAAAGTGATAAAATAAGTATTGTAAGAAAAAGAGCAAAATCTGAGTGAAATAAGAGCAAGAACAAAGACCCCAGATTATCAAATGTTACAGAAAGTGAGACAATCATGAAAGAATTAGTGATGGAGAAATTCTGAGCTGGGAAAGGCCCGCTTGTAATTTTCAGTTTCCCTAGGACACAAAAAGCCCTCAAGCTAGCTCCAGGTAAGACAGCCCGATGCATATGGAGCTAATTGCTCCTGATTCAACAAAACTAAAAATAAAACTCAGGGAAATACCTCAGTGAGCGATATGTCTCAGAAGGATGCTGACTCGGCCAGAAGTGGTACAAGACAGCCAACTAAGAAGACAAAACCATCCAGAGCAGAAATCTCATTACTGCCACTTCACTATTCCTACCAACTTGGCTTCTGTTTATTGCCCTGAGGGTTTTGGTGAAGAACATTAAGAATGGAATTAAGAAAATAAAAATTTAGGCAGAATGACAGAGCTTCTGACAGAGAGAGATGTTGTCTCCCAAAAGCAGTGGAATTACAGTGAGTTAGAACATTTAGAACTAGACCTGGCAAATAACTGGGGGGAACAATCCTACATTGCCCCCTGCAGGATGCACTAGAGGGCAAAATAATTTTAATCTTTAATTTGTGCAGAGTCCTGCATTGGCAAGTGCTACCAGGGGGAACAAAAATGCTTCTTGCCACATCCTCTGCAATAGAATCCCTGTTGGCCAGGCTAGGACCAGGCTGAGTCTCCATGCACAGGATGCACTGCTTCTGCTCAGAGGAGCAGGGGAAAACACGTCTAGCTGTGAATTGCTGCTAAATGGTGAAGACATCTGTGCAGGCAGACAGTATGAGCAGTCATGCCTGTTGGGCAGCATATCACACTGTTAGACATGGAGATCCCAGTCTGGCACATTATTAGGCTAGGTCTTTGCTGCCAAAAGGGGACATTTTACAGCAGTTAGTGAATGAATGTTAGTTATCCCTTGCCAAACACATACCATTTTTGGCAGTGAAGCCAAATCCTTTGTCTCTCTCATTGCTCTCCAGGGCTCCCAAGTGATATGACAGAGGTCATCTGCCTTGCTGGTTGTATGGGCAGAAGAGGCACCCTATCCTCCCCACATATTCATGCAGCAGTGGGTGGGTTTAGCTGCCAAAGTCTATTGGACAATGGCACAATCTGAGGTGCTTAACAATAGTTGAACAAAAGTATTTGATAACTGCTTTGAATTGCCCAAATTCTGGTCCCACAGACCTGGAAACCAAGGTGTGGCCCTGGGTATCTGCACAGGGGCTAAGGCGCGGGGAGGGAGAATCTGAATCCCAGGTTGCAGAGTGACACCAGCATGTCCATATGCACTGCTGTGGCCTCAAGGCCCTGTACCCAGCTGAGTAGCCTCTTTCTCTTCCATCCCCCCTCTGGATAGACAGTCCTGGATCTTCATAGTTGCAGGTCCATTGGCTCCCCTCTGTCAAGCCTCTGCACAGAGAGCTTCCTGCAAAACAGGGCTCTGCATTGTGCACTCGGCACAGGCATCCAGCATGCGGTCTCCTGCATCCTGTCTCCCTGCATTACAAAACTGCTCCAGGGCCCACCAGGTCCAAGGACTTTGGGCTCAGAGACATCGGGAGCAGACACCAATTGCCATACTGTGGCTGTGTAGGGTTATCACACTAACTTGTATTTCCAATCTTCTGCTAGCCCTTGCAGTGAAAAAAAAGAAAAGTCAGGGAGAGGAGAGGAAATGCAAACCCGACTACGTATCACTCTCTGCCCAGAGAAGCACTGAGTACTAGCACTCAGACTAGCAATGCAATTAAATGCTTTCATGCACTATCCAGCCTATAATTTACGATGTTGGCATAGATACCAGTGCGGGTAATTATGCCCACAGTGGGCTCTGCAGTATTACACATAGTGTCTAGTGTGCCAAGGAGCAGGGAGAGTTCAATCTTCTCATAGCACAGCTGGGTGAAACATTAGGCATGGCCAGAGAGTCTGACAGTGCATGGTTGGGCTACCCGGAGAGGGCTGCAATTACTGAAAATATCAACTAGAATGCATAATAACAATCAGCTGCAAGATATCACTGTGATACTTTTGTTCGGCTTTGCGACAACCCAAGCGCTGACCAGAGAGAAATGGAGCGTGAGGCACAGGATTATAAAACAAATATGTTTTGATGGGGGCAGAGGGAGAACATGAATACTGGGTATTGTAGGCTGGGGGAGGTCTCCCCATAGAGGCCAGCATAGGCCTGCCTATGCCCTGCCCGCAGGCCAGGACCCCTCCTGCAGTTCCCAGCCCAGAACTCTGCCCTGCCCTTGGCCCAGGCTGGCAGGACTCAGGCCAGCTGGCACTGGGGCCATGTTGCCCACCTGGTGCTCAGATTAGGGATGTAAAGGGTTAACCAATTAGCTGCAGTGATCCGTGGTCAATAGGAGCTGCAATCGCCTGTACCTACAGAGGCACAGATACATATAGAAGTGGCCTGCCAGAGGCAAACCCTGGCGAACAGCCACCATTTTCTTGACCACCCCTGTGCTAAATTCTCAGCCTTATTGACATCCTGTAGGAATGAGCTCCACAGTCCAATTGTGCATTGCATGGAGAAGTATTTCTTCATACCAATTTTGAATTTACTACCTTTTCATTTCATTGACAATCCCCTTGCCTTTGTTAGATCAGGAGCTTCTGTTCTCCCTGTCTTATGTCTGTTCAAGCCCATTCGTTATTTTAGCTGCTTTATATAGAATAATGAATGGTGTAGAAAAAACAGAATGCATGTGTGTACATATTTTGCTGAATCAGGGCCTTATGGGTTTACCCAAACCTTTGAAGTTTTCTGAAAGATTCTTATTGACATCAGTGGGCTTTGTACTAGGACCTTGTGGAATACCACTCACAGCAAGGTGTATGTATGTTGTGGTTTACAGGGATGAAGACAAGAAATAGGGGAAAGGGTGCACAATATGCAAGAAGCATCCTCACAAACAGGGAGGAACTAATAGGGGAAGTAGAGGTGGGTGACAATCTGGGAAGCAATGATCATGAGATGGTAGATTTCAGGATCCTGACCAAAGGAAGAAAAGAGAGTAGTAAAATACACACCTTGGACTTCAAAAAAGCAGATTTTGACTCCCTCAGAGACCTGATGGGCAGAATCCCCTGGGATGCTAACATGAAGGGGAAAGGAGTCCAGGACATCTGGCAGTATTTTAAAGAAGCCTTATTGAAGGCACAGAAAGAAACCATCCCGATGCGTAGCAAGAGAGGCAAACATGGTAGGAGGCCAGATTGGCTTACTGGGGAAATCCTTGGTGAACTTAAGCACAAAAAGGAAGCTTACAAAAAGTGGAAACTTGGACAAATGACCAGGGAGGAGTTTAAATGTATAGCTCGAGAATGCCGGGGGGTTATCGGGAAGGCGAAAGCGCAGATGGAATTGTGACTGGCTAAGGATGTGAAAGATAACAAGAAAGGTTTCTACAGGCATGTTAACAAGAAGAAGGTGATCAGAGAGGGTGTGCGACCCCTACTGGATGAAGGAGGTAACCTAGTGACAGATGATGTGGGGAAAGCTGAAGTACTCAATGCTTTCTTTGCCTCTGTATTCACGGACAAGGTGGGCTCCCGGACTAATGTGCTAAGTGATGCAAAATGGATGAAGATGGACAGCCCTTGGTGTGTAAAGAACAGGTTAGGAACTATTTATAAAAGCTAACCGTACACAAATCCATGAGTCCGGACTTAATGCATCTGAGGGTACTGAGGGAGTTGGCAAATGTCACTGAGGAGCCTTTGGCCATTATCTTTGAAAAGTCTTGGAGATCGGGAGAAATCCCGGATGACTGGAAAAAGGCAAATGTAGTGCCCATCTTCAAAAAAGGGTAGATGGACGATCCAGGGAACTGAGGCCGATCAGTCTTACCTCGGTTCCTGGAAAAATCATGGACGGGATCCTTAAGGAATCCATTTTGAGGAACTTGGAAGAGGGGAAAGTGATCAAGAATAGTCAGCATGGATTCACAAAGGGCAAGTCGTGCCTGACCAATCTGATTAGCTTCTATGATGAGGTAACTGGCTCTGTGGACGTGGGAAAGTCAGTGGATGTGATATACCTTGACTTTAGCAAGGCTTTTGATATGGTCTCCCACAATATTCTTGCCAGCAAGTTAAGGGAATGTGGATTGGATAAATGGACAGTAAGATGGATAGAAAGATGGATAGAAGGCCGGGCCCAGCGGGTAGCGATCAACGGCTCGATGTCAGGTTGGCGGTTGGTTTCTAGCGGAGTGCTCCAGGGTTTGGTTCTAGGACCGATTTTGGTCAATATCTTTATTAATGACCTGGATGAGGGGATGGATTGCACCCTCAGCAAGATTGTGGATGACACTAAGCTAGGGGGAGAGATAGATATGCTTGAGGGCAGAGATAGGGTCCAGAGTGACTTAGACAAATTGGAGGATTGGACCACAAGAAATCTGATGTCAAGTATCAGGGGGTAGCCGTGTTAGTCTGAAACTGCAAAAGCAGCGAGGAGTCCTGTGGCACCTTATAGACTAACTGAAGTGTTGGAGCATAAGCTTTCGTGGGCTAAGACCCGCTTCGTCAGAAATCTGATGAGGTTCAACAAGGACAAGTGCAGAGTCCTGCACTTGAGACGGAAGAATCCCAAGCATTGTCACGAGCTGGGGACCAACCACTTAAGTAGTAGTTCTGCAGAAAAGGACCTGGGGGTTACAGTGGATGAGAAACTGGATATGAGTTAACAGTGTGCCCTTGTAGCCAAGAAGGCTAATGGCATATTATGTTGTATTAAGAGGAGCATTGCCAACAGATCCAGAGATGTCATTATTCCCCTTTATTTGGCTCTGATGAGGCCACATCTGGAGTATTGTGTCCAGTTCTGGGCTCCCCACTACAAAAAGGATGTTGATGCACTGGAGAGGGTCCAGCGGAGGGCAACCAAAATGGTTAGAGGGCTGGAGCATATGACCTACAAGGAGAAGCTGAGGGAGTTGGGTCTATTTAGTCTGCAGAAGCAAAGATTGAGGGGGGATTTGATAGCAGCCTTCAACTTCCTGAAGGGAGGTTCCAAAGAGGATGGAAAAAGGCTGTTCTCAGTAGTGACAGATGGCAGAACAAGAAGCCATGGTCTCAAGTTGTGGTGGGAGAGGTCTAGGTTGGATATTAGGAAAAACTATTTCACTAGGAGAGTGGTGAAGCACTGGAATGGGTTACCTAGGGAAGTAATGGAGTCTCCATCCCTAGACGTGTTTAAGTCTCAGCTTGACAAAGCCCTGGCTGGGTTGATTTAGTTGGGATTGGTCCTGTCTAGAGCAGGGGGCTGGCGTTGATGACCTTCTGAGGTCTCTTCCAGCTCTATGGTTCTATGATTTTAAGCAAAGAAGGAACTAACTTGGCTGAGAGGAACAATGGAAAAGTTGGGTAGCAGAGGGAAGACATAGAATCCAGACATCAAAGAATCTGCATAAACTGGAATAATCTGCAGGGGTAATAATGATCTGATCACTAGCACCTGAAGACATCTGCCTATCATTCTGTGCTTCTCTCATTATTATTCTGTACCGTGACACATCTAAGAACTCAGGGGGCTTGATATTCCATTGCCTGGTATCTCAGATAGTCATTTACTCCTGTTCAAAGCAACAGAAAAATGGAGGTAAAGCACTATCACTGGTGTGTGAGTGAATGGAAATTGTTTGATTTTCTACTTAAAAAAAACACACTTACTTTTCATGGGAATAGATGACTCCACAAAGTTCAAGGCAGAGGAGAGCAGACCTAGCACTCTAGTGCTTAGAGCAGGAACTGAATTCGGTTGGCAGCTCTGACTGGATTTAGTGTCTGGTCTTGGAAAGGTCATTTAGGATAATATGACCCACCTGTGGCCTGAAGAAGGGTGTTATGCATGCACAAAATATTACTATCAATCTCATTGTTTCTCTTGTTTGAATGGGTGAAAACGAGCAGCTTGCTGTATTTTTAATTAACCACTCATAAGCTACTAGTTATATGTTAAATATTTCAGATTAATTTACTTCAGTTTACTTCACTCCCCCCCCCCCCCCTCAAAAACCCAACAGCTATTGCTGTCTTCACAGTTTTGATTATGAATTATCCTAGAAGGGTTTTTTTAGTTTGTGTGTTTTGGTGTCCACTAGTAATTCAGCAGATGGAGCCAATATAAAATTCCTAAAGTTCCTAGCAATTACACCAAGCTATATGTATCAATTGCTGTTGTCCAAAAACATTTGTCATCAATCACATTAAATTGAAAAGCCAAAACCAAAATAAAATCCCTGATGGTTACATATCTGTTTGAAACAATCACCTTCTGTTTCAAGCTGAGCAAGTGAAAATAGTTTGATCTTTCCACTTCTGCTTACACAGATCGTGTCCAGAGCTTTTTCAATTATGTTTTTGCTGTTTAACTAATGGCCCCAAAGCGTTGGGCCTTGCCTTGTCAATGATAATAACTTGTATGTATAATTGGGGCCTTTCATCAGAGGGGCGCCCAATGCATTTTGCAAACTATGGCCTCAGTTCTGCAACTGGATCTGTGCAGTTAGACCCTTGTGTCCTCACAGCGCTCAGCTGGCTCCAAACAGAGGATACAAAGATCTTCTGATATGAAGGCACCTGCCTCTAGAGATCTAATTGCAGAACTGGGAACTATGTCATAGAGCAACATTTTATCCATTACTGACGTGCTCCCGACTTTAGGGATGATCTGGGGCAACTGCCAATAGGCAGAGGAAGAAGACATAACACTGCTGGATTCAGTTTGGGTTGAGGCCAGGACATGGAACTGAAACTGCTTTAGTGGTGCTGGGGGAGGAACTCCTGCTGTCAGAGATAAGAGGAAGACCCATTCTCATCCTCCTGGACTTTGGTCCCAGATCCACAGTCCAGTGCCCACAAACAGCTCTGGGACAGGCCCTGGGAGGACCCTTCCCCTTCAGTGTGTTAACCCCCATAGAGTGTCTCTCCCTGAGGCTTCACTGCCTCCTGAGACCAAATCTCAGAGCCATCAGGACCCCTGCTTCACACCGTGAGCTCTCTGCACAGCGAGTCCACCTGCATTGGACATGTGGGGAAGACTTGTACACACTCAATGGGAGCAATGTACCCCCAACTTCCTGACTCTAGAGTGCCTCCCGCCTGGCCTTGTAAACACAGACAGGTCTATTAGCTCCCTGGGACACAGGGTAGAATGCCCTTGGTTATAACAGAAATTAGACAGAAGTCTCAGTGGGCCCAAGATTACTGTAACCAAGACAGTCTCCCAGGACAGGGTAGTTTTGCTAACTGCGCTTGCATACCTAGAATTTGCAGGGCATGCTGACTGAATGGTAGCAGCGCTTTGATTGGATGCAGAGGGAGCACACGGCTCTCACAGTCAATCTTGTATGCAATCAGCACTTCACATGCCCTTGTTTTACATGTGTGTCACTTTAGTAATACCAGTAGGGAAAAAATGACATGGATAGAAACCAATGTTATCTGACAGCCCTGAGCCTAGGCAATGGTAAACAAAATGTCTTGTGAGCCACATATAAAACCGCAATGATCCATGTGTGGTCCTCAGGCCTCAGACTGCCCATTGGACCCTGCTTAGCTAAAGAAGCACACAGGTAGAAGAAATATAGCGGCAGGCTCGCTGGAGAAGTAGCACCCTTGTCTTCTATGACTATATTGTATTTTCTGCTACTCTCATCCCTTCACTTTCCCATCTTTCTATTTTCAGAGACCTAGTCTGGTCTGGTCTGAACAGCTCTCACAGGGAATGCAAAGGGCCACTTTAATGCTTATTGAATGGTCGCCCTGGAACCTAACCCAATTCCCATTCCAACAAGGGCCAACTAAACAATAAAATTTGGCGTTGTTCCAGTGTTCTGGATCAGCAATGTTCCTATGACTCAGACAATTCTTCAACATTTTTCTAGGCCCAGAGAATTCCTCCATAGAGTGGGTCCCGCCACCACGAATATCATCTGCCTTGTCAATGCACTTTGGTGTTCTTGTCTGAGTCACCATTTTATTGTACTAAAAAAAGCTTCTACAGAGATCTCCCCACACAGTTATAAGCTCAGAATCGGACCAGCTAGAGCGGGAGCCATAAAGCCTGAGATTTCATTCTCAGCTGACATAACCTTCCCTCTCCCCCGCCCCCCCCCCCCCCCCCCCCCACACACACACCCAGATTTCCCTCCTACATCTGTGGCAGGATAGACTTTAAGAAATCAGGACAGTAATATACCTCTATGTTAGATGAATTCAAATACTATAAAAACTATCTGCTTTTATAGCTAACATGGACCCAAGGCCCCAGGGCCAGCTTTAGGTCGATTTGCCTGATTCTCCTGATTTGGGCCCCGCGCCTAAAAGGGCCCTGTGCCCTAAAGCCAGAAGTTTTCTGCGGGAGGGGGTGTCGGCCTGTGGGTTTGACTGGAAGGCGGGACTCTGCCATGTAGCTGGGGATTTAAAGGGGCTGTGAGTTGTTTCTTTGTGTGCTGGGTTGTTGGGTTTTTTTTTTGCTCAACCAAAATTTGGTTTGAATTGGGCCCTGCACTTCCTAAAGCCGGCCCTGCAAGGCCCATGTCTGCTTTCTCCCTTTATTCTACTGACGTTTGCTTTCACGATTGCAATATTTATAATGGCTGTAGCTTAGGAAGGTGGGGAAGGTCCTGAGGGTCAGAGAAATCCCGTGAAGGGTCTCAAGCCTACAGCCCAAATTATGGCAATTACCTCTTGAGCGATTTGTTCTCCCGCTGCTCAATTATAGGGAATAATCGTGGCTTTCTGAAGAGCGGTTCAAGAATATGTCAAACATCATTTCACCACCCAAGAAGGGACGAGCCACACTTATGACTTATTAGGTCCCTAAGCTTTCTGCACTCAAACTGTCAGTTTGAAATCAGAATATGAAAGCCAGTAACATGACGCAAAGACCATGATTCCCAGCTGGTGAGAATGGACGCAGCTCCGGTAACTGCAATGTTGTCGTGCTGATTCATGGCAGCTGACAATCTGCTTCAAGAAATGAAAAAATAAACTTAAGCTTCCGTGGGACTGGCATGACATTTTGCTTTTGTCCATCTGAGATGCTGTCACAGAATGGGAAAGTACCCCATAACAATGCCAGGACTATTTTGTGGCAGGATGGCTGAGAATTCTTTGTAAATCCGTTGGTAGTTACATAGCCTCTCTTCCTTTCATTCATTTCCCTAGAAATCAAATTTAGCTCCTCCTAATCTTAACACAGCTCAAAGCTTCTCTAAACACAGTAGAGATGCTGAGAAACTGGGTATAAATATCAGGCTATTACAGATTAGAAATAGAATCCTGAGGCATTAAAGCATCTCAAACTCAGAATGAGCCTCCACTCGTGCACCTTTTCAGACGCAATGCAAATTCCATAATGCTTCTTTTGGAGCCATCTAGGGGTATGTCTACACTGTGGCACTCTTTCGGGATACTTCCAGTATTCCAAAATAGCTTTTCTGGATCTTCACAGCACACCCGTTATTTTGAAATATCTTTTGAAATAACGGTCGTGCTATTCCAACATCCCTGTAAACTTCATTCCATGAGGATTAAGGGACATTTTCGAATAGCAGTTTATTTTGAAATTTGGCACTCTATATAAAATAAGCTATTTCAAAATACACTCCAAATAAGCTACACAATTTGCATAGCACAAATTGCTTAGTTTATTTCGAGCTAAGGGTATAATGCATGATGGACTCTGGGGAGTTGTTAGACAGTAGAGAGAAATACAATTTGTAAACACTTCCAGGAATATATTTGTAGTTTTATTATGTAGGGGTGGGGATTTTTTTTAAAACATAAGAGCACATTAAATACAGGTCCTTTATTTTCCAAACAATAAACACGTAGACAGTCATACATAATTGAAACAGCAGAGGGCAGCACCACCTTGCTTAACACAGAAAACATGGTTTGTGAGTACCAGCTGTTTACACATTACATAGTACTGCTAAGATAAACTAGATATTTTGCCTGAGGGGATCATGAAACATACCACTCTGTAGGCAACATTTTCTGACTTAGCTCCTTATTGTCAGCCTCTTTGTGGAAGCTGAGATCTGCAATGGGTCCTTATGCCCATTCTTTAACTGCTCACATAAGCTGGGTAACAGAAATGGCAGTGCTAGCCAAATTATTGAATAACTATAGATGCACACACTGCAAATTATTCTACGTAGTATCTTTTGGATATAGGCCCAGATCCTGAGTAGCTGTCAATCTTTTATAGAGTGATTCAATTACACTGGCTTAAGTTAATTTCACAGGTGAGTGCAAAGGCAGTTTGGAAGTTGACAGCATTATTATTTACCTGGTACTGTGAATTTTTTTAAGCACCTCAGAGGAGAGACAATTTCCATCCCCAAAAGATCACACCTTAGACACACTGGACACAGTGAGAAGCAGCAGCAAACCATGTGGTGTAAATAGGTGGACAGCAAGCAGAGAGTTGCAAAACTGAGATTCAGAAGTTCTAGGGGGTTATATGTATGCGCTGATGGTCACAATATATCTACATGAACATAACCAGGTGCATACTGTGTATATGTAAGTTTACATATAAATAAATGCAGATGCAGTTTTTGGTGGGATGAGTGTTCAACAAAGGTGTTAGAGTTAGGTAGGAGAGTTTGTGAGGGTAGAAGAAATCTGAGGAATCAAGATACAGGAAGGAACAGAAGCAGGAGAGGTATCAGTCTGAAAAGGTGGAGGCAGAGGGAAAAAGATGAACTTAAAGGTAAGGAAGATCAGAGTAGTATGTAAAGCAGACCCAGGCAAGGAAAGATGTCATAAAATAAGCACATGAAGTTCAAATCAATAGAAAACTAGCTGTGATTGAAAGACTGGTGTTCGAAGTTCACAAAACCTCATTTTCTTGTGTCTCTATCATTTATGTAATAGATTGGCTTCTGAGAGCTTGGCTCTACTACTCTGGGGATTGATGCTGCAGTGATTGATCCACTGGCTGTTGATTTATTGTGTCTACTTAGACACAATAAATCAATCTCCGAGCACTCTCCAGTCAACACCGGTATTCCACCGGGATGAGAAGAGTAGCCAGTGTTAATGAGAAAGCAGCCCTTCCCACCCTTTCTGAATGCAAGACACTGCAATAAGCACATCGACTTCAGTTATGCCATTTGTGTAGCTGCAGTCATGTAGACTAGATCAAAGGCAGGGGTTAGTATAGCCAAGGCCTCAGACTTCATGCCAGCCTTTGGTGAATAAGGACTAGAGAAATGCCCTTGAATCTGGATATAAGGACACATGGAGTTCCTCTCACCTCCCCCCCCCCCCCCCACACACACATATTTAACTATAACGCCTAATGGACCTACTAGAAAAGAGGAATTTTGTTAACGATTAGACACCTTAAGGCAGTGATGGGCAACCTAGGTTAGTGAATGGTCCACAGATGCAGCCCTCCTTCATCCCAGTGGACCACAAGATTGTATAACCAAGACAGTCTCCTGGGACAGGGTAGTTTTGCTGACTGCACTTGTGTACCTACAATTTGCAGGGTGTGCCAATTGAACTTTAGCAGTGCTTTGATTGGATGCAGGGGGAATGCACGGCTCTCACAGCCAATCTTGTGTGCAATCATTTCACATGCCCTTGCTTTATATGCACGTTGCTTTAGTGATACCTGTAGGAAAAAAAACTATGCGTGCAGAAACCAGTGGAATCTGGCAACCCCGTGCATGGGCAACAGCAAACAAAATGTCTTGTGGGCCACACATAGAACCCTGGTGGGCTACTTGCAGCCCATGGGCCTCAGATTGCCCACCACTGCCTCAAAGTGTGAGAGCTCACAATATAGAGCTCTGAAACCACCAAGAAGTCTGCAACAGAAACAAGGAAATGCCTAAATCAAAGTTCCTGATATTTCTAATCAGGCCCGGACAAAGAGTATGCGGGGCCCAAAGCAGCACACATAGCCGCACGGCCGTGTGGGTCCCAGCTGGGTGGGCGGGGCCAGGAGCTGGGCAGTGCAGGGCCCTGAATGCATGGAGCTGTGGGGCCCTGAATGCGCAGGGCCCAAGGCGACCGCCTCACTCACCTTGCTCAAAGGCCAGGCCTGATTCTAATGTAAAATGCCAGTGGCAAATAAAACATTGCTTACAAAATAAAGAGCAAGAGTTCTGTATACATCTTTAAGCAGCAAGACAGGGCACAACCCAAATTTAAAAAGAAAAAGTTATCTGCAAATCATTTTTAAATAACTGAACATCCTAAGTACTGTAGTAAAAGGAACTCTGTGATTTTGCCTCATAACTCTCAGCCTAGGAATAATTTCCTTTCTCGCCAGTGCCTGGAACCTGGATGTCTGGCAGCAGGATGTGGTGAGTAAACCTCTAACTCAGCCCCTAACTCAAGTTACTTCTGTTGAAATCAGTGTTAACCTGCACTCGCCAGAGTGCACAGAGGTGCCCGTGCTGCATGAGTCAGTTTTCTGACTACATGTGTTTTCCCTTAGCTCTAATCCAAATTAGAGATCCAAATGTAAACCCTGCATTCAGAAACATTATGTAGATTTGTGATACTCCCTGGAAGACTTTGGCTCCAGAAGAAAAGGAATGGCTGCTTTGAAGCATGAATGCTGTATTTTCAATTGTGACATACAATCCAACCCCTTTATTGCCCATGAAAACTAAAGGAAACTGTACCAATTTCCATTCACCAGCTCTCTGAATGTCATGAGGAGAGAGGGCCTTCTAAGCATGACTAAATGAAGACTAAATAATAGTGACTGTGACAATTAAACTGGCACCAACTTCTAGGCTTCCCTACAGCGGGGCTGGAAAAATGACTGCAGCTCTCTTTTTATTGCTTGCCACCAGTGTTTGTGCAGAACTGCAGTGGTATGGAGATTGCCTGTGCCAACAGTGAAAGGGGATCATGGTATCTTGTGGCAGATATGGGGAATGTTGAAATAAAGAGACATGTGACTTAAATGTTTAAATTTTGTGTTGTGGCACAATAGGCCACAAGCAAGCAGTCTGACAGCTCAGCTTAGGAGACTCACCATAACAGCAAAATGTGTTTGAGAATGTCTCTTGCTGCAGTGACATGATTGACACATATTACCACCAAGCTGGCTCCCTGTGTGTACCGGCTTCTGCCTGCCGCCCCATGCTGTTGCCGCTCTATCAGCGGCAGGCAGCTCCCCAGAAGCCAGTGTGTGCCAGAAGCTGGCTTTTAAGTTGGTTCCCCGTGATAATGGGAGCCTGCATGTAATGTTGAACATTAACTGATGAGATCAGGTTCATCGGTTAACCGTTTCCATAGTTACGTTTTCACATCCCCAGCTGTGAGGCTCTGTGGCTGTGGACACATTAAATAAACAATGCAGCAAGGGCCAACCAGCAGCTTACTGGGCCTGTACGCAGGAATTTCTGGGGGATTGTGTGCTTTTTTTGGAAATGTGGACTGCAATTTTTTTAAATATAAAGGAGTTCAAAATAGTCATGCAATGAGTGTGCATAAGAGAGGTTAATACAAAAATTGAGTGCAAACAGTGACTGTAAAATGAGTTTGTTATAACAAACTAGAAATGTATACAGTAATAAAGGTTTTATAGAAATTACCTTCGGGATCATGACGGGCAGCACGGCCACCATGGCCCCCTGCTCCCTCAACCACATCTGCCTGCTGCTGCTCTACCTGCTCGGCCAGGCCAGTGCTGGATGAGTGTGGGTGGCGCTTCCACCCAGCGGGGCTGGGGCTGGGCTCCTTCTCGTGGGTGATGGGTACCCACCCACCAATCCCACCACCACCAGCCCATCCCCCCACAACACAGCACTTGCCCATCCCCGTAACACAGCGGCTCTCAAACATTTAGGCCTGTGGCACACCTGTCTCAATGCAAACCTTACTGCGGACCCCCAGTTGCTAATGGAAACTTGCTGTTAATTACACAATTACGCTGGAGCCATTTTGCTAGTGCTGCAGCTGGGGAGAGCACTTTAATTTAACCAGTAAGAAAGGAAATATCAATTTAAATTATTAGACTAAGCACTCTAACTTTCTCATATTAGTTTATTAAACTTCATTTTAAATAAAGTAAAATATTAATTTATGTCCAACACTAAAGAGTCTCATGCTTTCTTTATTTACTAGCTAATTAGCCCATCATAAAACGGGATTTTCAGGTCTCTCCTCCATGTCCTATTCCCTTTCTATCTCGGTCTTCTCTCCTGAGCCTCCGGTCTCTCACTCCGTCTCTCTCTCTCTCCTCCTCCTCCTCCTGCCTTCCCCTCTCTCTCTCTTTCTCAGCTCTCCTCCGTCTCCTGCCTCTCTCTCCGTCTCTCTTTCTCTTCTCCCCCTCCTGCCTCTCACTCTCTCTTTCTCTTCTCCTCCTCCTCCTGCATGGGGAGCGAAGAGCCCAAACGGCTGTTTGTGCCGCTTGCTCCCGCCTGAGCGGGTGCCTATGAGCTCCAGCTGCTGCCCCCCTACACCATTTCCCTTCACCCCAGCACTGATCCTGCAGCCTCCCAGTTGTCCTCCACCTCTCCTTCCCCCTCATTCCCCTGCCCTCCCCCTGGTCAGGTTCTGTTCACGGCCAGGGAGCGGGGCCTGGAGCTGCTGTTATGCCGCATGTCACCGCCCCACCCCCCTTCACCTCCCGCCGTGGTGCTTGGCTGACTTCTGCACTGCTCAGCGGGGCCGCCGCGGGGGAGCAAGTAGAGCAAGCAGCCGTTTGGGCTCCCCCGTGGCGGCCCAGCTGAGCAGCGTAGAAGTGAGCCAAGCGCCATGGCGGGAGGCGAAGAGGGGCGGTGACATCCACGGCCAGGGGTAGGCGCTTGGAGCTGCTGTCACGCCGCATGTCACCTCCCTGCCCCCCTTCACCTCCCTCCATGGCACTTGGCTGACTTCTGCACCGCTCAGCCGGGCCACCGCGCGGGAGCAAGTGATGCAAGTGGCCGTTTGGGCCCCATGCTTCCCATGCAGCATGGGGGTGATGCATGAGGAGCATGGACCCCAAACGGCCGCTTGTGCCACTTGCTCCCGCATGGCAGCCCGAATGAGCAGTGCAGAAGTCAGCCGAGCGCCACAGTGGGAGGCAACAGCACCCCCCAGAGGAAACAGCCAGCGTTTCAGCATTACAGAGTCACAGACTACTACTATTTCTTTATTTATGGCAGGGATGGGGAACCTTTTTTGGGTTGGGGGCCACTGACCCACCAAAAAAAATCAATTGGAGAGCACACAAGTGAGAAGCAAAAAAGAAAAAATCCTCCAAAACCCCCCAACCATCACTGATGTGGACCCCAACTGAGACACTTCAGTCCTCTGATGCTCCAGCTCCACAGGGAGAGGGGAAGGGACAAGGAGGACAGAGGTTCAGGGCTTTGCATAGGCCAGATTTACTCTTCTGGGGTACCAGGGTTAGTGGATTTTGTGGTCCCCCTTGGCTCTGAGGTTGGGACAAAAATGGAAGGTTCAATGTGTGGGACAGGGCTGCCAGCAAGAGTAATGAGGGTGCAGGATTTGTGCGGGATGCGGGATGCAGGAGGGAGGGAGGAAAGGTGCAAGGTCTGGGCGGGAGGTGGAGTGCAGGAGGGAATAAAGATGCGAGGTCTGGATGGGAGGAAAGGTGCAGGAACAGGCTGGAAGTAGGATGTCTGGCTAAGGGAGGGTGCAGGAGCAAGGGAGGATGCAGAAGCAAGCTGGGGGTAGGGCGTCTGGTCAGGGGGGAGGGGAAAAAAGCAAGGGATGATGCAGGAGCAATGTGGGGGCAGGGTGTCTGGCCAGGAGGAAGGGTGCAGGAGCTGGCTGGAGGTGCGGGGTCTTGAGAGGCAGGTGGTGCATGAGAGGGCAGGGGGTGCAGGGTTCTGGGCATGAGGGGATGGGAGGGAACTTGCTTGCTTGGCTTCCCATCCAGCACTGGTCCCATGCCCATGTGCTGCTATTCCCCCAGCCTGGGAGGGGGAGGAGGAGCACTTCTTCCACAGCAGGGGTCTCCAAACTTTTTAAGCACAGGATCACTTTTTTAATTTAAGTGCAATCCAAGATCTACCTCAAACCCAAATACCTTTGCCCCGCCTCCTTTGTGACCCTTCTCCGAGACACCCTCCTCTGCTCACTCCATTCTCCCTCCCTCCCCATCCTCCCTCCTTTTCACCAGGCAGGGGCAGTGAGTTGAGGTGCTGGCTCTGGTCTTGGATTAAGGGATTTGAGGGGTGAGAGGGGCTCTGATCTGACCTTGGGGCAGACGGTTGGGATGTAGGAGGGGGTTCTAGGTGCAGGCAGTGGTGGAAGGGCCAGCTGAAGTGCCAGCACTTGGTAGCCTCTTGGCCAAACCAGTCAAGATCACCTGTCAGAGGCTCCAAGATCTACCAGTAGATCCCGATCTACTGCTTGGTGACCACTGTTCCACAGGAACCAGATGGCACTACAAGGCTTGGGGCTTTCTCTCTCTCCTGCCTCTGAGGATTTCACAATCCTTCATTAGCATTTGGCACAGACTTGTTTGTGGAGGCCCATTCTGACTTAGACAATACTTAATTTCCATGTAAACAGATTGGTCCTCGGTATTAAAGAGACAAGATAGGTGAGATAATACCTTTTATTGGGCCAGCTTCTGTTGAGGAGAGAAGCAAGCTTCCAAGCTTCAGAACATAACTTTCAGTGTAAACTCATAATTCTTTTCTCAACATCTGTACATGCCTTTCACAGTATTATTGATGATCAGTGCAACCTAGGCTTTTATTAGCCATCTCACATGACATTCCTTGTCTAACTAAACAAAATACAGGACTATGTAGCACTTTAAAGACTAACAAGATGGTTTATTAGATGATGAGCTTTCGTGGGCCAGACCCACTTCCTCAGACCAAATAGTGGAAGAAAATAGTCACAGCCATATATACCAAAGGATACAATTAAAAAAAAAGGACAAATCACATTTCAGAACAGAAGGGATGCAGGGGGGGGAGGGAGGAAGGAAGGTGAATGCCTGTGAGTTAATGATATTAGAGGTGGGAAAGGGTAGATGTCTGTGAGTTAATAGTATTAGAGGTGATAATTGGGGAAGCTATCTTTGTAATGGGTAAGATAGCTGGGGTCTTTGTTCAGCCCCCTACGGAGAGTGTCAAATTTTAGTTTCGAATTGTCCGCAGGGGGCTGAACAAAGACCCCAGCTATTTTACCCATTACAAAGATAGCTTCCCCAATTATCACCTCTAATACTATTAACTCACAGACATCTACCCTTCCCCACCTCTAATATCATTAACTCACAGGCATTCACCTTCGTTCCCCCCGTTTCCCCCCCCCCCCCCCATCCCTTCTGTTCTGAAATGTGATTTGTCCTTTTTTTTTAATTGTATCCTTTGGTATATATGGCTGTGACTATTTTCTTCCACTATTTGATCTGAGGGAGTGGGTCTGGCCCACGAAAGCTCATCATCTAATAAACCATCTTGTTAGTCTTTAAAGTGCTACATAGTCCTGCATTTTGTTTCAGCTACACCAGACTAACACGGCTACATTTCTATCACTTTGTCTAACTAGAATGTGAATGCCAGACCCAGAGGGATTCCTGTGATGCATATGTACTCCTTATGCCTTCTGCTATTTGGCATCAAGAGGTCAGTCACATGGATCCACAGACAAAACCCTCGACTATTGTACGTACATAAACAGTATAATAGCTTGTTTGAAACCGAACATACTTAGTGAATGTGACACAATTATTCCTTCTAATGTTTTATTTAAGCAATTATCCTTGAGGTTCAGTTCATGACTTTTTTCTAAAGCCTCAAATCAGAGACCTTTAAGTTTTCATAGGGGCCCTATTCATCAAACATCAGGCTGCTTCCTTATGAACGTCATGTTCTGTACATGAAAAGTAGCATTCAGCCCACAGTCTGAGGAAAGAATGAATTTCCATGAGTCATTAAACTCCTTTTCCCTAGAGAAAGGGCTAACTTGCAATTATATGCCTGAGGGGCGTACAACTCCCACAAAAGGTAGGAGAGGGAACTTCTTAGCTCTTAAGTATCAAGTATCAATATTCAATACATGTCATTCTTTTTCAGATAAGGGAATGTGGTGCTCAAGTCTCTTCTACCCTGCTCCTGCTTACTCAACTATCCCAATAGTGGTGTCTTTTGCATAGCGACTCCTGAACTTTGTTGCACACATGCAGTATGTTGGTTTGCACACTTCTGCTTAATTATTAAAAAATAAACACATGGCACAAAGGCAGCACAGACTGGTTTCATTTCTGGCAAGCCCAGGATATCTACCTATTGGTTTCACTATTGACGGATCTCAGGTGAACAAGGCTAGATAACAAAGTTGTCACAAGTGAATGAAAGCACCCAGAGTCTTTCCTGAGACACACTGCATTCCACTCCTCAAGAGCCACGACCTTTAATTCACCACTGCCACACATGCTGCTCACAGTCTGGAGTTCGGCAGCAAGCACCAACCCAAAACAGTCTGTAAAGGCCTGTGTTTTAAACTGTCATTCATGTTAAAATTCGACACTTTACAAAAAGGACTTAACAAACATTTGAACTATCTCACCCATTACCAAGACAGTTTCCCCAATTATCACCTCTAATACCATTAACTCACAAACATCCCACTCTCCCTACCTCTAATATCATCAATTCACAGACACTTACCTTCCTTCCTTCCCCCCCCCCCCCGCCCTGCATCCTCCTCCTGTTCTGCAATGTGATTTGTCCTTTTCATATTTGTTCATTTTTTTTAATTGTATCCTTTGGTATATATGGTTGTGACTACTTTCTTCCACTATTTGATCTGAGGAAGTGGGTCTGGCCCACGAAAGCTCATCATCTAATAAACCATCTTGTTAGTCTTTAAAGTGCTACATTGTCCTGCATTTTGCTCCTGTGTTTTAAACGTACTTAGATTCATAAGAGTAAGGCCTCAGTCCAGCAAAGCATTGTGGTACATGCATAACTTCAAGTCGGAGTAATTATTGAAGTCCATTGAAGATATGCCACCTGAGTTTGATCCTGCATTCATTGAAGTCAGTAGGAAAGCTTGGATTACCTTTTATGGATCAGGTTCTGTATTTCCCTACAGTGTCTCTGTGCTTCTTTTCCTTGCCCCCTGGGAAGGTCTTGTTTGCTTCAGTCCAGAAAACTACAACTCTTTCTTCACCTCTGCCACTTGCCCACAAGGAGGCATCATTTATCCTTTTCCAACTTTATGTTTATATTGAACAAACCCAAATAAAACGTAAAAATTAGAGCATCTTCCTTTAAATAGCCTGTGAACTCTCCAGTGGCTTTCACCTTGTTCGCTGTTTTAAAAGTCACCAGAAACCAGCAGCAGCAGGGTGCCTATGTAGCTAGGCAGTGCTTGGTGTTGTACACATTCAACAAACATGGGCACAGTGGGGTCCAACCAACAATGAAGTTCCTCCTTTGTGTGTGTTGTGGAAAGAGAAAAGACAACAATGGGAGTGGACAACAGGGGATATGAGTCACTTGATAAATTGCCCTGTTCTGTCCATTCCCTCTGAAACACCTGGCATTGGCCACTGTCGGCAGACAGGATGCTGGGCTAGACGGCCCTTTGGTCTGACCCCGTATGGCTGTTCTTATGCTCTGAACAATATTGTTGTTGGGTGTAAATATTCTTCACTGTGACAGCATCCATGCCCTTGAAAATACAGTTTGTCCTTGCGTGGGAGCAGGGCTGTCCTTCAAACAGAGCTTGGGAAGTGTGACTGATTTCAGCTAGAGGTGCTGTGACTCCCATATAGCCAGGAAGGGGGCAATCAGGATGGTTGCCTCTGTGCCAGTTTCAGGGGGCACCAAATGAGGTTTGCTTGGGGTTTTGTCTGGGCTATTATAAGGAGGGGGGCTTCCAAAAATGTTTTCTGCCTGGAGCAGCAAAACCCCTGGGGCCAGCCCTGCTCCATAACATTTGTTCCAGAGATCAGCTTTCCCTCCCTACAGCTGGTGCGAGATGAAAGCCTGGAGCTGTGGGGTGAAGTCACTAAGCAACGGTTAATGACACGTGTGTCCCAGGTATGAGCTGCAGTTTCACATGCTGGTCTATGAGAAGGATCTCCCTTCCTCCTTCCCTCCACGTACACATTAGAAGGGTTTTTAAGCATGCGATGGAAATGTGTCCTAAAGTCAAAACAAAAACTGAAATCTATTCATAACTCCATGCTAAATTACAACCCCTACAGAGTAACAGCGCTGAGCCGGGGAACTGTACCCACGGATTTGGAAGTGCTTCAGTGAGGGGGTGAGAAGAATTATAAAATGAAGCCCAAAGTGAGGACACGACTTGCTCACAGTCACAAGATGAGTCATTGCAGAGCTGGGAACCATAGGCACTGACTTTTATTTTCCCCCAGAGGGGCTCCCTCTCCCTTTCTGTCCCAAGATCCCACCTACTTTCCAAGCCCCCCACCACTTCCTACCCCTGCTGTGCAGCTCAAGGTTCCACCCTCACTCTGCCTCTTCCTGCCCTAACTCCTCCCTTGGGGTTCCCACCACTCGCTGCCCTCTGCCCTCCCCTAACTGTGGCATCTCCATACAGCAGCGTGGGGGTGCCTCCAGCAGGGGTGCTGAGCTGATGCCTATTCTAGGAACAGACCCCAAGCCTCCCATTGTCAAGGTCAGAGCTGTGTTCCCTGGGCCTCTGCTTCCATGTAATGAGGCTAATCTTGTGCAAACATACGGAGAACTTACAGTTGTGGCTATTAATCTATCCTCTCCCTCCTACTCCCCTCGAACATGTCACCCACCAATGCTATGGTAAAGGAACTGAAAATAAAGTGAGTGGACTCGTCCCCGCATGCCAGACATTGCAATGACATTTCCCCCCTTCCCTGTTATTAGCCTTTGGAGAATTTGCTGCTTGCATTTAAATCCCCCCATCATAACCCAGAGAGACGAGAATTAACTCCCCTTAACACATGTGCCATATATGTTCCTTAGCTGCAGAGTGAGAGTGCTACAGAAGATTACTTGGCAAGGGAAAATTTACTTACTTCCCATGTAATGAGGGTAAATTCATGTAACCGTTGGGAAGAGTCTGTATTTCCCCTCCCCACCACTGATTCATCCCCTATGCCTCCTCCTCCCCCCACTCCATAAATAGTGTCCTGCCTGGTTTGAAACCTTATTAGCTTAATTTAAGAGGTTATTTTACTAGAGACATGAGTCATGCCACTAACTACCTATGTTCTAGAAGCTGCGTGGCCTCAGCAAGGAGAGAGAGCAGGGAGAGACCCATCGTGACAGCGAGAGGCACCTCAGCCCTGGCCCTGGCCCCAACCCAGTCCCAGACTTGCCATGGCATGGAGAGGTGCCTCTCCCCTCATTCCATGTGCTACTGTTGGACAAGAGGGCTGGGAGGGAGTTCTCTTTCCCCACTGCTGCCGGGGGGGCAACCTCCATCCCAACCCCCCCATCCTTAGCCTCTGCCCAGTCCTCCCAGCTGAACCCCATACACCCCTGTACCTCAACCCTCTGCCCCAGCCCTGATTCCCATCCCAAACTCTGAACCCCTTTGCCCCATCCCCACCACATCAGTTTTGTTGTGTACCCTCCATTTGGTGCACATAATAAAATTCATTCTGCACATGAATAGGAAAAATTAGAGAGGTGCCGGCTACCATAATGGAAAAAATATCGTCTCTTTGCTCTTTATCAAGTGTCGTTTCCGATCAAAAACCCACCCACAACCCTAATATTTTATCATCTCAAACAGACTCTCTCCGGTAATGAGAAGGCCGTTTTGTTCTGTTCCTCAGGATGAAGTCAACGTAACTAGCCCATTAAACAATAGGATACCTTCTTGTGCCTTATACATAATTAATGCAGGTTGGCAGGCTGTAAATCCTTTGTGAGGCCCTGGACACGCAGCATATGTTCAGAGCTGTCTAGCCCTGGGACACACAGCATGTCTTTCCTTCTGCTCTGTACTCTTAATGACAGGCATCCTCTGTTCACAGCTTGTCCCTCTCCCCCCACCCATCAAGTCAAAATATATTGTCACTCAGGCATTTAAAATGATTGTCATACAAAGATAAAGCCTTTCAGATCAGGAAGTTTCACAGTTTCAGTGGCCTTATTCAAAAACCTCACATATATCCAGAGACTTCTGTATCGTTAGGCTTGTTGACACAGGGAAATTCGCCAGAATAACTGTCATAGTGGGAATAAGCCATTGCACATCAGTGTCTGCACGAAGAGTTACTGTGGAATAGGACCAGACCTAATTATTATTATTCTGCAAATAGCTGTACAGGTCAGCTTTGCTGCACAGAGCAAGCCTAACAGGCACCATACTGAAACAGACAATCGAATTGGTAAACAAAAAACAAACCATCCTAGAAATCAAATCGGAGGTTGAAATCCCCATTTAAACACCTCACCTACCAGAGCCAAAGTAGGAGACAGAGAAATAATATTTCCTGCAGTGTCATCCATTCTCAAATCCCAAAGCCTTGTATGACCATAGAGTGTATGGAGCCATACGACACTGCTCCCAGGCAGGTGTTATTGTCCCCATCACTGGGGGCAGGGAAGCAGAAATAGAGAGGAAGGAACAAATCCAGGCTCCCGCTCTGTGACCCAGAGACCCCATGTGCAAGTGGTTCTGCTGTGCAGGGTGTCTCTGGGATGTGGAGAGCGGTGCCTACACGTGAGGTGAAGTCTCACTGTGTTTTGCAGAGCCCAGTTACATGCAACCCCCTTAAGCAATAGCATGCAAGGCAGTGAGAGGCAACCTCCACTAGCAAACAGCTGCAGGATTGGCCCTCCATCATCTCACTAGGCTGCAAGGCTGTTGTAACCAAGACAGTCTGCAGGGAGAGGGTGGTTTTGCTAACTGTGCTTGCATACCTAGAATTTGCAGGGTGGGCCCATTGAACCAGAGCAGCGTTTTGATTGGGTGCAGAGGGAGTGCACGGCTCTCTCAGACAATGTGGTGGGCAATCAGCACTCCCCACACTTCGTGTGCCCCTGCTTTACGTGTGTGTCATTTTAGTAATAGCAGGACGAAAAAAACGATGCAGATGAAAACCAGAAGAATCTGGCAACCCTGTGCATGGGCAACAATACACAAAATGTCTCATGAGCCACACTTAGAATCCCAATGGACCACATGTGGCCCTCGGACCACAGGTTACCCACCACTGAGGTAAGAGACTGGGAATGGAAGCTAAGGTTTTGTCACACAATCCATACATTTTCTGCTTCAGCTCTCAACTGCCACGAGAAGGCCCGGAGCTCCTAGCCACTGCAAGTAGCAGTAGACCCCCTGCTGTTCCCAGACACTGTATGCAGCCAGGGAACTCAGCATGCTCAGCCACCACAGACTGCAGGGGGTACAGTACGCTGGATCTCCAAACTGCCACAGGTGCCTGGCAGACTCTAGAGCAGCAGCAGCAGGTGGTGCTGGACCCTGCTCCTATTTGTCTTTAGTTCTTTAGAAAAATTCTTCCTCCTCGTTATTCTTTAGAAAAATTCAGGGACAGGCCATGGGCTGTGAATTTCTGTTTACTGCCCACAACCTGCCCATGACATTTACTAAAAATAGCCATGACAAAAATCTTCACCTTGATGGTTGCTCATCCCATCCCCCAACCCAGTCATTTGCCTGCAGCTTGTGCTTGTCCCTGAACAAAGGGCGTGCAGCTCCTCAATGGCAGAAGCAAGACTCAGCATCAAGAAAAGCAGCTAGAACTGCTCACATGGATCCCAGTTCAGTGTTCTTACCACTAGGCAGCCCTCCCACCCCAGAATGAAGGGCTCAAGAAAAGGGTGGGGATCATTTTAAAATCCTGACAGATAATTGTCTAGTGCGGTGTTTCCCAGTTGGTGCGCTGTGGAACCCTGGGGTTCCTCAAAGTGAAAGTAGGGGTTCTGCAAGGAGCCGGCACTCCCCCTCCCCCTCTGAAGGAGAGCGAGCTGGCTAGCCAACTTCTTAAAGAAGCAGCACACTTGTTTCCCCTTCCTCCCTGGCGATGCAGAGACGTAGTGAGGAGGGGCAGAAGGGAACAGTTGCTCCCAGCCGGCACACTAGGGGGGTGCCGGACAGGGGTGACCCCACGTGACCCACAGCGTGGAGGGAAGCACTTCCTCTCCCCAAAGGAGCCGGCACATGTGCCTGAACAGCTGGGGCTGAGGCACCCAGCAATTTAATTCCGCCGCCTTTCAGCACAGTGCAGGAGGTCAGGAGACCCAGGTCTGCACAGCTCCGAATGTGCAGGCAGCGCTCTCTGCCCTTGGACTCCCCATATCCTCCCCCCGCCCCGCAGGACGGCATCACAGAAGTAAGTTGCTGGAGTGCAACAGCCCCTGCTGTTCAGGCAGCACACGCACCAGCTGTTCGGGAAGGGGAAGTGTAGTCGCACGCTTTCCGGAACCCAGAGGTGCTGCAGGATTGCCAGGTACTGGTCCCAGCTGCCCCTGTCCCCTGCCCAGACCCCCCCACCACGAGTACCCTGTCCCCTTCCCCCACCAGCACCCTGGCCCTGGCCCCAGAACCCTGCCACCCACCCCCGGACCCTGGTCCTGGCCCCAGCACCCTGCCACCCACCCCTGGACCCTGACCCTGTCCCCAGCACCCTGCCACCCACCCTAGCACCCAGCAGCACCCTGTCCCTGGTCCCAGTACCCTGCCACCCACCCCAGTGCCTAGCAGGACCATGTCCCTGACCCCAGCATCCTGCTACCCAGCAGCACCCTCTCCCTGGCCCCCACACCCACTAGCACCCTGTTCCCTGCCCCCACCAGCACAGTTGGGACCATATTAGTGAGGCTTGTGGGTTTTGGATGGGGTTTTTTTGCATCTCACTTGTGTGGCTGCAACTGACTTTCCTGTGGGTCAGAGACCCTTGACTCAAAACAGGTTCCCCACCCCTCTCATAAAGACAATGCTAAAACCTTTTGAGTTTGACATAATATTTTATTTAAAAATGAAGCCTGGCCAACATGCTCCCAATTGGGACCAAATCCTCATCTCACTGCAGCATTATAAGACTCCTGCACTCCAACCCCAAATTTGAGCCTATCATACACTGGACCCCTGTCCTGAGCCTCTTACATCCCCAAACTCCTGCATCCCCACATCCTCAGTCTTCTGCCACAACACTCCTGCAACATCCATATATTGCAAATCTGTGTCCTGAGCTCATCATACTCACCGCCTCCTTGCCCTGAGCCCCTCACATATCCAGCCCAAACTCCTAAACCTTCACATCCACAAGCCCGTGACTTGCTTGGCACCCCAACTTTCCACCTGAGCCCAACACTCCACTCCAGGAGCCCCCTCCCTAAGCCAACATCCCCTTCCCCTGCACCCAAATTCCCTCTCAGAGCTTGCACTTCTCACCCCTTCCCACACCCAAATCCCTCATTCCCACCCCAGAGCCCGCACCTCCTGCCTCAACCCAGTGAGAGTGTATAAGGGCTAGGGATAGCAAGTGATGGAGAGGAGGGGAACAGAGAGGATGGGGCCTCACAGGGGTGGGGTCTTGCGGAAGGAATGTTATTTTCATGCATTGGTGGGTTGTTTTTGACAAACCTAGGAGTTCCTTGGAATTCTGAAAAGTTGAAAAGGGTTCCATGGCCAAATAAAATTAGGAAACACTGGTCTAGTGCCTCAGGTTTTTGACTAAACACTATGAATAACTGAACTGGCAGGTAAAAATCTCTCTTTGAGAACTTCCTGACCATGTTTGTCGTGATTGTGAAAGGAGGTTACACTATAATCTGCTAGACAGCAAAGTCTGGATTTAAGAACCTCTTTTGCTCTGTCCACTCTAGACATGAAGATGAAGGAGACATTGCTGGCTGAATGCAGTGTCCCAAAGGTTTTTGCTCTGCCTTTTCAAAGAGTTGTGAATTTTTTTCTGATCTGTTTACTTATGTCATTTTTCTGTTTCTGGACAGCTAGTTCTGATAAACAATAGATTCTATTTTCAAAAGTGACATGGCACCCAAAATTTGTAATGCCTTTGAAGACTAAAGTGCTAATCACTCTGGGCTTGATCCAGCAGAACACTTCAGGACTAATCATAGGGCAGAATAGCCAATGAAGGAAGTTATGTTTAGTTGTACCTGTGTCTAATTAGCTGCCTCCCTAGTGATGAGTTTACTCAATAATAATGGATTACCAAAGTCTCTCAGAGAAAGATTATGAACAAAAGTGCACAATAATGGAACACTTTCTATCTGTTTAATGTCAGAGAGTTAACAGATGGAGGCCAAGTCTACACTGGCAAGTTACCATGCAATAAATCAGCTCCCCGTGCCGTAGCTCTCAAGGTGTCCGCACTGGCAAGACACTTAGTATGCACTTTATGAGAAGTGTAGAGCTTGCTGCCCTTTGGGTGCAGTGCTGGGGAGGGGCAGTGTGGACATTTGAATTGTTTGTTATGTTCTGACTGGCCTCCAGAAATGGCCCATAATCCCTCAAGTCCCCTCTACTCTTTGTGGAACTCACTCAGCTGTCTGCTCCGTAGGCCCAACCTGCCCTTTTCCCCCTTTGTTTTAAGGACAGACCTAAAGCAGACTCCATGAGGAGTCTTTTTGCTAGTCCAGTGGAAGCTGGAATCCTTTGCCAGTCCAGGTGGTGGCTAAACAGTTGGAATCACTCAAGAGCTGAAATCACTGGTTTGGCTTGGAGCTAGACCCATTGCAGCCAGTGAAGCGGTGGCAGGCAAGGAGCGGCGACCTGCGGCATGGTGGCAGGCGAGGCGCAGCGACCAGCGGCGTGGCACGGAGTGATGGCAGGCGAGGCGCGGCGACCAGTGGCATGGCGCGGAGTGGTGACAGGCGAGGCGCAGTGGCAGGTGAGGAGCGGTGACCAGCGGCGTGGCGCGGCTGGTAGGAGCAGCAGCAGGCGACCAGCAGAGTGTCCAGTGGTGTGGAAAGAGACAGCTGGTGGAGCATGGCGGAGTGGCTCGTAAGGTACCCCCTATCTATCCTCCCACCCCCATTTCTACCCAGGTTGGGAGGTGAACTTTTGGACTCTGGGTGGCACTGATCAGGGACAGAGACTTTTAGGGTGTCGGACTTTGGGACTTCGGGTGATTCTTGGCTGGGGGCGGGGAGCTTAGCTCATGTTTGGGTTATGACTCTGTTTGTGGTATTTTCCCAAGTTAATATCATATGACTTCTCTCTCTGTTTCATTAAATGTTTCTTTCCTACACTCAGACTCTGTTCTTGTGAGTGGGGAAGCATTGCCTCTCAGAGGCACCCAGGGGTGTGTGAATTTCCCAGGTTACTAGGTGGGGGCTCAAGCCAGTTCTGTGTGAGATGGACCCCAAGATATTGAACCCGTCCCTGGTTGCTACCAGGCCTACCTGGCAGAAGGGTTACATAAGTCTTAGTGGATGCTTTTTACTCTCCTTTCCAGTGTCAGTAAATATTGTATTAGTCATGCTCTCCTTGAAAATACTATTTCTAGTTGACTCATAGATTTGTTTAGCATCTTAAAGCTGAGCTCTGTGTGGATAATATGCATTTTTGGTGTGTTTACTAGCTTGAGTTGTTAGAAAGGATGGTGATACATGTACTCCAAGGGTACTGTTAATTTTCTTTTTTATTTGATTTCATATTAAATATTGTAAGCATTGCTCCTTGTTAACTATCCCTTGTGTTAATATATTTTTTCCACGCCTATGGACTATTTTTACACACACACACACACACACACACACACACACACCCCCTCAATATTAGTGTTGCACATAAGAAATTTCAACCTGCCCAAAGATAGAAAATGTTAGAGGGAACACTGCTCCTCTTCCCCCCCCCCCCCCCACTTTGCTCACTGAAGTGAAAGAATTGCACTTTCATCAAGTCTCTTCAAGCAGAACAAAAGGACAGTCTGGTCAGGGGCAGGGTGCAGGAGCAGGCTACCTCATTCTCCTCTTCCGAATAAGACATTTAAAAAATAACAATAATTGCAAGGCTAAGCAGATTTTATTTATGGGTACTAAAGCTGGTGTGCAAGGTATCAAACTTGTGTTAAGGTGCCAAAACCGACACCTCAAGATTTGGGATTGGAAATATTTTACTGTTTGTTCTAAATTTAAGAATAAACTTAAAATATGGCTTTAATTGGTATTTGCTATATTTTTTTTCTTTATATACAAATTAGTAACACTGTACTTGTCAGTTATCTAAGTTATCACCTGCCAAAAAACCCAGGAGTTTTCAGGTACCTAAGTAGCCTCTGGAATGGAATCATGGGTTAAGCTGCCCCCGCCACCAAATCTGAAATGATGCCCTTGCTGAAGTGGCTTGCTTGTCCCAGACTTCCTTCCCTGTGCACCAGCTGGCTGGGGAACGCAGGGATTGATTTCCCCCCTCACCCTCTGCGGATGAAAAACTTGGATTGCTCTGTGCTGAGGGAGCTACAGCCAACCCTCCTCACTCACAGCAAGGAACAGTTCCTGTGCCCGTCTCAGTCAGTGAAGGGCAGTACACAAGAATGCCCTCCCCCATACTCACACACAAATACATGATTTGGACCGTCCTGTAGTTTGCACAGACATAATGGGCAGCAACTTGGGCTTTTAAAGATGGCTGTTATTTACAATCCATACACTTACAGAAGTACAATGCAGGGAGTCCTTACGAAGAATAAATAAGGAGCTACAGAAAACTCTACATGCGTATCCGGTCTCCTTTCCAAATACTGAGCTCTTGGGGAGAGTGGTTTTGGAATGAGTATTGGAGATAGACTCTGTGAGCAGCTGGGGCGCGAGGTATGGAAGTTGTCATTTCACATGCTCTGCACAGGGTTGGGCTGTACAGCACAAAGACCTGTCAGCCACAGCAGCAGCTCACAACACTGTTTCAGAGACATGCTTTCTGTAGCGGGGGAGAGCAGGAAAATACGCATCAAGCTTCATTACGGATAAACTTGGTATTTACAACACAAGCTCAGAGCAATAACCAGCCACATGAGTTAGATCTGGGGCCTCACTCTCATCCTCCTCCCCTCACTGCATCAGTGGGTTTACACCACTGGCGACTTAGTACTGGGAGAGGACATCTGGCCAGGTGCCCTTTGTGAGCCTGCTTTGCAGAGATGCTGATCAATGCCCACTACTCCCCGGAGTCAAAGGGAGTGACAGGTGCACCGCACCTCTGACAGGCAAGTGCTTTGTGAAGCTCTCTGTGCTTCACGCATTCCATTTTGGGACACATAGCCAAGGTGCATCAAGGAGCCCTACAGCCTGTTTCCCCACTGCTGTGCACCTTATGTCAGTAAGGCTGTGCAGAATGCCACCGACTCCCATGGGCTGTATTTCACACCCTCTTTGCACACACTATTGCACATATGTAAGAGGCAACACAAGGTGCTATAAATGCCGATTTGGACCTGCTGCATGCAACAGGCTCTGTTGTGAGAGAGGAAGATTTTGCACCTCTGGTTGCTAGGAAGTTTAACAATTATTAATAACACCTACTATATTATACACTTGAATAGCCTCTTTCATCCCAAAGGACCCAAAGAGTTACATCTTTACAAACTATATATACATGTAAGTCATGGAAAGGCAGCATGTTCTGGGGCAGAATGCATCAGTGTCACATCGACACTACACAACAGTTTAGGTCAGGAAGTGGAGGAGAGTAATCATGTGGACCTGAAGAGGGAATTTTGAGAGGCAGAATATTAACTTTTAGCTATTAAAGAGACCGGATGGATGAGTTAGTATCACAGACAACCTCACCTTGTCTCTCTCATATCCTGGCACTGTCACGTCTACATACAAGAATTAGCTATCAGGCTTGTATGCAGTAGGGATGTGAAGGGTGTGAGTGCACCCTCCATGGTCCCCCCATGGTGCCAATTCAAGCCAGAGTGGGGGAAGGTTAGAGCAGTGTGTTGCCTCAGTTTCCCATTGCCGTGCTCCAGCTGGCTGGGGCAAGGCTGGGGCTGATTTCCTCCCCCCACCCAGTAGCGAGGCCAGGGGCAGAGCTAGGCTTCGCTCTTAGAGGAGAGTGGGAGGAATCAGTCTCAGCCTTCCCCTAGCTGTCTAGAGCACAGGGGAGGGAGGCTTGGGCAGTACGCTGCTTCTTCCTTCCCCCAGTCGGCCAGAGCACGCTTACTTGGGGGGCTATGGGTGATGCATTCGCACTCTTGTGATCCACACTTACAAAAAAAATGCACACACCCCAGAAATTCTTGTGTACGGGCCTGCACCATCAATCTTAGCCTGGACCAGTCCACACAAGAGATCCACTTCCCTGACACTACAGTACAATTAAATGACGGCCACATTTCCACCACCTTACACCAGAAACTTACCAACCATTACACTTACCTGCATGCCTCTCCCTTTCATTCAGGACACATTTCCCGATCGATTGTTTACAGCCAGGCCCGAAGATACAACTGGATTTTCTCCAATCCCACAGAAACATTCAAACACCTACAGGATCTCTATCAGGCATTCCTAAAACGTAAATACCCACCCAGGGAAGTGAAAAAACAGATTGACAGAGGCAGACGAGTACCCAGGTATCGCTTCTCCAAGATAAGTCCAATAAGCAAAATAACAGAACATCACTAGTCATCACCTACAGCCCCTACCTTAAACCCCTCCAGCACATTAACAACAATCTACCACCTATCCTGGAAAACAATCCCTCGCTCTCAGAGGCCTTGGGAAGCAGGCCAGTCCTCGCCTACAGACAACCCTCTAACCTGAAACAAAATCTTTCCAGCAACCACGCATCACACCTCATAATCATCCAGGAATCCACCCACCCCTGCAATCAACTCCGGCACCAACTCTGTCCACACATCTATACAAGCGATATCATTACAGGATCTAATCACATAAGCCACCACATCAAAGGCTCAGTTAAATGCACATCCACTAATGTGATCTATGCCATCAAGTGCCAGCAATGCCCCTCTGCCATGTGTATTGGCCAAACTGGACAGTCTCTACAACAAAGGATTAATGGACACAAATCAGATATTTGAAATGGTAACACAGAGAAACCTGTTGGGGAACACTTTAACTTGCCTGGGCACTCACTAATGGATCTAAAAGTGACTGTCCTCTTACAAAGTAATTTCAGGAACCAACTAGAAGAGCACTGGTTCTCAACTCATTTCAGTCCACGGACCACCAGGCCAATCAAAAAATTTTCGTTGACCACCTCTAGCACATGACGAACAACACAGCAACCACTCAGCACGACAGCGGTAGCTACACTGACGCTTAAAGCTTCAGATGGAAGTTACTGGCAACACAACACAGTTGTGTCCTAGGTGATGCTATGGATGATGCACCGCGTGCTTGTGAACACAGTGTAAAACAGCCTAACGGCGACGCCTGCTCACGCCATGTGACTTTGGACAATGTACCTGTGGCCCACCGAAAAAGTCACCA